>NC_090265.1:245329643-245654643 GCF_040414725.1 Anabrus simplex | reverse complement strand
TTTCTTTCATGACTTCATCCATGACAGTGATAAAAAGTAATGGTGAAAGGGTACTGCCTTGTTGCACTCCTTTAGTGGTTTGGAACCAATCAGAATTACCGTTTCCTATCTGTACGCAACTGCAGCAGTCTTCGTAAAGCATTTTAACTTTCTGGATAAGCCCTTTGGGTACATTCTTCTTTCTTAAACATTCCCATATAGTCTTCCTTGGAACACTATCAAATGCTTTTTCGAGATCCAAAAACACGAGTGTTAAGTCTTTGCTCTTCTCCCAATGCTTTTCTAACAGTATTCTAAGTGCAAATATGAGATCGGTAGTTGATCGGTGTTCTCTGAATCCATATTGTTCTTCCTGTAGTTGTGGTTCTATTATTTTCCTTAGCCTTTTTTCAAGTATTTTCTCAAATATTTTCAAACCATGAGACAATAAAGTGATCCCTCTATAATTGCTACATTTCTTCCGGCTTCCTTTTTTGAAGAGAGGTATTATTATTCCCTTTTTCCAATCATCTGGGACTTTCCTATCCTTCCATATTGCATTAATTACTCTATGAAGCCACTGTATTCCTATTGCACCAGTTGCTTTGATCATATCTGCACTGACTTCATCAAATTCTGTAGATCTTTCTTTGGGCATACTATTAAGGGCCGTCTCTACTTCCTTCCATGTTGGCGGACTCTCTTGGTCAGGCTCATCATTGCAGCTTAAACTGACCTGCGTGGTTACATCATTGGAGTCTTTCCCAGTACTGTTGTATAAATTATCAAAATAGGATTTCATGATCTTCCTTATTTCTGTCTCCTCCCTAACTATGTTACCATCTGGTTCCTCTATTGCTGTTATGTATTCATTGTCTCTTCTTATATTTCGTATTGTTCGGTAAAGTAGTTTAGAATTAGCTTTGCTGTCTTGCTCTAGTTTATCTGTGAAATCAGTCCAAGCTTTCTGTTTTTCTTCGGCCACAATTTTCTTTACTTGTAACTTCTGATCTCTGTATTTCTGCTGCAGTTCGTTTACTCTAGATTCGTTCCTTTGACTTCCTTTTTGCATTTCTTTGTCTCTGGCTTTCCTGGTTTCATTTTTCACTTTCACAGCAATCTTCACCCGATCGTTCCACCAAGGAGTTTCTTTTCCCTTCATTTTGCTATTAGTTTTACCACAAACTTCTAATGCAGCTCCGACAATGCTTTCTTTGAATCTAGTCCACTCGATGTTGCCTTCTTGTAATGCATCTGATGGTAATTTATTGGTCACTTTTTTTGTGTATTCAACTTGTTTCTCTGTCTTCTTTAGCTCCCATGTCTTAATTTTTGATTTCCTGTATTTCTGAGGTCTATAAATTTCAATGTGCTTTATTGTTGTGAGGAGAAGTCTGTGGTCACTGTCCAGGCTTTCACTTGGTATAACTCTGACATCACATATGGTCTTTCCTGCTTCATTGTCAGATATAAAATAATCTATCAGAGTTTTAGTATCTCCATTCCAACTGTATCTTGTTAGTTTATGACTTAGCTGCTTCTGAAACCAACTGTTGTTTATTCTCAAGCCATTCCTTACACATAGATCTAGAAGACTTTCTCCTTCTGGGTTCCTGTCTCCATAACCATGTGGACCTAGTACATTTTCATATCCACACCTGTTTGATCCAACTTGAGCATTTAGATCTCCCATTATTATGATATTTTCCTCTCTTTCTATAGCTTCTTCTAAATCAGTTTGGAATTGTTCTTTTTCCTCTTCGTTACAGCCAGTCTGTGGGGCATACACCTGGACTACTGTCAGCACACTCTTGTTAAGAGAGATGTTCAACTTAATAATTCTTTCATTAACATATATTACCTCACTGATGACATCAATGTCCTCTCTTAATATAAAACCTACACCATTTTTGGCTTCTGTTTTATTTCCATTCCAATGTAGTTTGTATCCTTTTCTTAGCTTTTTTGTTCCTCTTCCCTTCCACTTTGCCTCACTCAGGCCAAGAATACAGAGGTTCCTCCTTTCCATCATATCTATCAGCTCCTCGCTTCTGCCAGTCAGGGTCAGGATATTTAATGTTCCAATTCTGTGTTTAGGACTCTTTCTTTTGGGCTTCTTCTCAGAACATCGTACTTGAACATCAGCCTTACGGTCATCATACGTTGCAGATGTTTGAGAAGACGTGTCTATCCGGTATTTTCTTTGCGTTCCGAGGCTCGTTTTGTAGTTGAAAGCAATCGATATAACCCTTCAGTTGACTTGCTAAGCCTAACACTGCTGGGGATTTTCTGTCAGGGGTATTCTCCCTTAGCCTTTGGCAGTCCCCTACCTCACTGCAAGGCAGCAGCTGATGAATTTATGTGTCATTTCCTACACAAGGGTCTCATCAAACCTTCTAGGGGAAAACTCCTCCACCCGTAGCTGTTGGTCTTCCCCTAGTTTGTCGGGTTTGGTGTCGGGCGCCCAACCCTCGGCCAGACAGTCGCAGGTAGTACCGTCTACTGTCGGATACGGTATCAGGATCACTCCTGACCTGACTGATCTGATAATAATAATAATAATAATAATAATAATAATAATAATAATAATAATAATAATAATAATAATCATCATCATCATCATCAACCAGTTGATGACCTAACTGATGATAATATTAACGCCATAAATGCTCATTCCCGAGTAAATCAAGTAAAATTCACTTTCAAAAAAGTTGGTGCGAACGATGTGAAGCGTGTAATTTACTCCCTGAAGTCTGATGCTCCGGGTACTGACGACATACCATTATCTTTCATAAAAAATATTATTGGTGCCATATTACCTATTCTGACGCATATATTTAATCATTGCCTCGTACAGGGAGTATTCCCAACTGTGTGGAAGCACGGTATCGTCATTCCTATTCCTAAGAAGAATTCTCCTAGTTTACCATCAGATTATCGCCCTATATCCATTCTCCCACCCCTTTCCAAAGTACTAGAACACTTGGTACACGAACAAGTCCTCACTTACTTGACTAACTTCTCACTGCTTGACCCTTACCAATCTGGTTTCAAAAAAGGACACAGCACAACGACTGCCCTACTGAAAGTAACTGATGATATCCGACAGGCAACGGACATTCGACAAGTGACTGTACTGGTTCTACTTGATTTTTCTAGTGCTTTTGATACTGTTGTTCCTCAACTGCTACTTTCAAAATTGGATTCATTAAATTTCGGCAAGACGGCAATAAACTTTTTCAGTTCGTACGTCAAAAATCGCCGTCAGTGTGTCAAAAGTAAATAATAGCAGATCTGAGTGGCTTAACAAACCCCTCGGTGTCCCCCAAGGGACCATTGCTGTTTGCAATTTACTTACACGATGTTGCCAAATCGATTACACATTGCAAGTATCATCTTTATGCTGATGATCTGCAGATCTACTACCACTCAAGAACTGATAAAATTCAGAGTGCTGTAGAAAAAGTTAATGCTGATTTAAGTCTCATAAGTAATTTTGCATTGAGTAACAATCTCAAAATTAATCCTCTTAAAACGCAAGCAATAATCATTGGTACTTCGAAAAACTTGTCTTAAAACAATACGAAATTCCTCCTGTAGCACTAAACAATACCATTATTCCATTTTGTGAAACAGTTATGAATCTTGGTGTGGCTATAAGCGAAACATTGAACTGGTCGCAACATGTGATGAAAGTGTGCCAAAAGGTATATCAAAGTCTGCATCCTCTGAAGCGGTTTAAAAATATATTTCCTTGGTCCTTGAAAATAAAGCTCATTCAGTCACTCTTGTTTCCAATTCTCGAATACTGTGATACAGTTTTTATTGATATCAATAACGAGCAAAGCATGAGACTGCAACGTGCCCAAAATGCATGCATCAGGTATGCATTCGACATACAACCATACGCCCATGTATCCCCATTCTGTACACAATTATCTTGGTTACGACTGAATGGCAGACGTAGACTCCACGCAACTACTTTGGTGTATCAAGTGCTTTCTGAAAACACTCCTCCTTACCTATCCACCAGATTTCGCTACCTTAGTTCCCTGCACCTGTTCAATACCCGGTCAGGCTGTACGCTAGAAATTCCTGTGCATCGAACCGCAACCTACAACAGATCGTTCACGATCACCGCCACGAGCTGGTGGAATGAACTCCCCAATGACATCAGGGAAGCTAAATCTAAGACAAAATTTAAAATCCTTTGCCAGCATCTTTTAAGCACTTCCAGTCTTTCTTGAGTGTGAATGGGATGCATGAATGAGAGTGAATATGGTTGTTTATTGCAATGTGTTCCTGTATATAATTTAGTTATACTTTACTCACCTTAGTTTAGTTAGTGATACTTTAGTTGCTTTAGTTATACTTTAGGTTGTAAAGATTTCATATGTCTAAATTTTATGTAAAATATACATTTATATACATGAAGTGGTTAAGTGTAAGAAAGGGCCGGGAGCCCTAACTTCGCCACAATAAAGATGCTTTAATAATAATCATAATAATAATAATAATAAAGTACTAGTTTCAGCTTAATATTTGGCTATCATCAGCCATTAGGTCTTAAAATACTTTACAAAAATGAATTGGCCATACATATAACAAAAATAGGTAGTATAATATTTGAAAATAGTTTTGATCTAATATTCAGTATACACTAAAATAATTCACTGTCTTGAGGATGTGACACAACACTTGAAAATCCTTATGATCTGTTTGTATACGTCAATAAATATAAATCAGTGTCTTGAAGATCTGTAAATAATTTGTTGAACATTTGTATAAAATTAAAAAGTAATTGGTGAAAAATTAAGATAGAATAGATTGATGTTAAATTAGATCTTACTTGATTATATTTTGCCAAATCAATCTCCTCTCACCAATTTGTTTCAGTATCTGTTCATTTGTGATTCGATTTATCCATCTCACCTTCAGCATTCTTCTGAAACACTACATTTCAAAAGCTTCTATACTCTTTCATTCTGAACTATTTATTGTCCATGTTTCATTTCCATAGAATGCCATGCTCCAGACAAAAGGCCTCAGAAACATCTTTCTAATCTATCAATGTTCGAAATGAGCATATTTCTTTTCTTAGGAAAGCTCTTCCTCGCTTGTGTTAATCTGCATTTTCTCTTGTCCTCACTTTTGCCATTGTTAGTTATTTTAGTACTCAAGTAACAATATTCATCTACTTCTTTTCATACTTCATTTCCTAATCTAATATTTCCTGACTTTGTTTGACTGCACTTCATTACTTTTGTTTTGACTTATTTATTTTCATCTTTTACTCCTTACCCAAGACTCTGTCCATACCATTCAGCAGTTTCTCCAAATCTTCTGCAATCTCAGATAACATAACAATAACATCAGCAGATCTCAGGGTTTTGATTTCCTCTCTTTGGATTGTGATTTCCTGTCCGAATTTCTCTTTGATTTCCTTTACTGCTTGTTCTTTATAAACATTGAAAATTAGGGAAGACACACTGCAGCCTTGCTTCACTCCTGTTTGGATTGCTCCTTCTTTTTTAAAGCCCTCAATTATCACTGCAGACTGATGTTCATACAGATTGTAGATACTTCTTCGTTCTCATTATCTCATCTCAATCACCTTCAGAATCTCAAATACCTTGGTCCAATCCACATTATTGAACACCTTTTCTAGATCTATGAATGCCATGTACATGGGCTTGTCCTTAATTCAATCCTCTAAAATCAGTCGTAAAGTCAAGATTGCTTCACGTGTTCCTACATGTCTTCTGAAGCCAAATTGATCTTCTCCAAACTCAGTTTCAACTTGTCTTTCCATTCTTCTGTAATTAACATGTGTTAAAATTTTTCAGGCATGAGGTACTAAACTAAAGGTGCAGTAGTTTTCACACTTGTCAGCACCGGCTTTCTTAGGAATAGGTATAACAACATTCTACCAAAAATTGGATGGCACTTCTCCTGTCTCATACATCTTACACTCTAAATGGAATAACCTCGCCATGCTGGTTTCTCCTAAGGCAGTACGGCAGGGAATGTCATCAATTCCAGGTGCCTTGCTCCTGTTTAGGTCTCTCACAGCTCTGTCAAATTCTGACCTCAAAATTGGATCTTCCATTTCATCAGCATCAACAGACTCTTCTTATTCTAGAACCATATCATCTACATCTTTAGCTTGATACAACTGTTGGATATGTTCCTGCCATATTTCTCCTTTGTCTTCTTTCCCTAGAAGTGGTTTTCCATCTTAGCTTTTAATATTCATACACCTAGCATACAAAGGGCACTAGGAAAGTTTTGCAATGTGAATGAACGCTTTAGACTTTTTCAAAATAATTTACACCACACTCAGTACACTTCTCCATACGTCAAAAACCATTCACTGAACCAACTCTGCCACTTTTCTTCAGTTACATTTTCACACTCTTGACCTCACGCTGTCAGAAGCTCCTCGTTGGATGCAAAACGCCGGCCTTTCAGCTTCATCTTCACTTCTGGGAAGAGTGTGAAGTCACATGGGGCAAGATGAGGACTGTATGGAGGGTGATCAAGCACACTCGACCCTGATCTGGCAAAAAAATCCATTGTTACATTAGCACGATGTGCTGGAGCATTGTCGTGATGCAAGAGCCAAGTGTCGAGCCGTGACATTGGCCAGAGCTGCTTGAGAGCCTGGATGACCTGAGGCAGACAAGTCTTACTGTACCACTTCACAGTAACTGTCCTTTGTGTTTCTAGCACAACCCGAGTCAGGATGCCCCATTTAGTGAAGAATACTGCAATCATCCTTTTCTTCACTGACCTTGACTTTTGCACAGTCACAGGAGTATCCTAATCTTCAAACAGCCACACCTTGTTCTGGATTTTGTTGGGACATCGTAATAATAAAGCCAAGTTTCGTCACCTGTAATGATGCTATTGACGTTACGCAAAATCCCATTTTCAAACAGTTTTAGCATTTTTCTGCACCATTTCACTCGATGTGCCCTTTGTTCATCTGAAAGTGAATGGAGCACCCAAAGGGAACAAACCTTTCTGACATGGAGATGGTCGTGTAGAATTGAATGAATAGCTGGTGCAGGGATATGCCGATATGTCAACCGCCTCTCTTGCTGCAACATTTTCCTCACAGCTTCAATGTTTTCCTCAGTCACTGATTCAGACGGTCGCCCAGAACGAGGATCGTCTTCAACCCCAAAATTTTCCCTGTGGAACTCTTTGTACCAGCGGAAAATTGTTGTCCGATGAGGATAGTCTTTTCCCCAGCACAAGAGTCATTTCCTCCAGGCAATGGTCAACAGTTAATCCACAAGCAAAATTGTAGCGGATAATTGTGCGATATTCACTCTTAGACCACCCTGACATTTTAACTTGTTTTCAATCCCACTGCTTGGTAACAACTGTTGTGAAGGTCGCGCCTTGCTGTCATGAATACAATCTTTCCAAGGCCGCTGATGAAATTCGTCAGCAAGTGAGACAGAAGCATCTGTTGAAAAATTGTAAGTGGCCCTTAGCACCGGTAGGTAATAAAAATGGCTGAAACCCTGCCAGAAAATGTCAGTAGATGCAGAAATAATGTTTTATGTAAGTGGAAGTTGTTATTTGTTATCTACTGTTGTGTTGGTTGCTGCCCGCCTGTCTCACTTGCTGACGAATTTCATCAGCGGCCTTGGAAAGATTGTATTCATGACAATCAAGTTTATGCTTGTGTTCACGCCCTCATGTCGTTGGCTTTATATTATTACCACTTTGGTTTTCCACTAATATTTTATATGAACTGTTTTTAATCAGAATTTTAATAGAAAAGTTTTAGTCTCCGACAAGATTATAGTTTAATCATAAGACAGTTTTCCATTAGCATCTTTATATATTGTATCACTTTTCACATTTTTATGTTCCGAATTTTAATAACTGACTAAACTTTTAACTTCCACTTTTAATTTAGTTGTATTGTTGAAGATTGTGTTTAGGCTGAGGATGCCCTTAATTGAGGGCGAAACATGTCCCATGTAACTAAGAATCTATTTATGTAACCACTATAAGTGAAAATATAAGTATTGAATAGGTGGAACAAATTAAAACACCTTTATTATTGAACTACATTATGTTTACCGGTACTTAAAAATATATTTTACGGCGTCACTTTAATTATAACACTTATTATAGTAACTTTTTAGAAGACAGGATACAGTACATACAGTAGTGAAACAAGGAACATAGCTCCGTTAACACTTTTGGAAAAAAATCTGTTAGTCTCTTCTGTTTGTTGCGGTTAACTTTTCCTCCCTTCACGTTGAAACTTCTCGTCAACACCTCGCATCCGAGTTTTGTAAATAGAGCTTGTAATCCGCGACTTCTGGGCTTGTTTTCGTACGCGACCGGTAATTGACACCCGAGAAATGGCGAGGCTTTGCCGATCACTAGAAGTTCGAGTTTTTCAGTTCCCGTCATATTAGTTTCCAGCTTCACTGTAACCCTTCTTTACTTGTTAACTGTTGCTCACAAACCACAAATGCCGTATTGCACAGTTAATGTTGCACACAATTCAAGTTACAGAGTATTTTTTGCTTCAAGGGAGGAAATGTATAACCGAATTTCGAGAATAGAGAAATACGAGTAAATACACGCGAAGAATAGGACCAAGACCGACAACAATATATATTGTAGTTGGTCTTGATTGGACAAACGGCCGGAAAATCTAAGTTATAAAAAAATAGTTCAAGCAAATACAGTACAGACAATATGCGACACTTCCGGATTTAGCCTGGTTAAAATGGGAGACAAGTCGCAAGTGGCGCTCCTAGTGGCTTGACCTGAAATTTCGCGCTAAATTCAAATAGCAGTGGAAATGTATATACGGAAATGGATAAATAAATTACGTCTAGAAACAAAGTGTAACTAAGTTATTAACTTCAAAGTTGCTAAAGCAATTCTGGATAAATGATTGAAGAATTATTGAACAGGTTATTATTTAAGGACTGAAATTAGACATATAATCAAGATGTGAAATTGACTGCTGTGAAAGGGCTTGATCTTTCATTTATGCATTACCTTTTTAGCTTTAGAATTCCTGCCTGAACGTTCACGGCTAGATTTTTCATTTTTCTCATTTAAAAGCATTGTATCATCATATTAAAACATTTGTCAACATAAATATCACATTCCTTACACACGTGATTCAATGAATTTACATTTAAGAGCAGGACAATTTTCCTTTTAACTTGAAGCCTACTAACAGAAAGAAAATCTATAAATTTAGCTTCAAAAACATTCAATCTTTCCCTTTCCTTTGCCATAATACAATTACATTAGGGTAAAGCAGATTTGCATCATCATATTGTTTCAACAAAATATGTACATTTCTTAAATCACCCATATTTTCTTCAGTGCTTGACAATGCATTACGGCATTCCAAATGGGGTAACTTGGAACACAACCAGCCTCACACATATGCATATATATTTTCCTGAATTAAATCAAACCCACCGATCACACCTACAACAACACATCGGTATTGAAGGTTAACTGCTGGACTATATAAAAAAATATGCGTATTATATTTTAAGCCAGTTAAAATATGGGTCGAGCAGGTCAGAAGATTATGAAGTACTATAAAAATCTCTTTGTCACTGGAAAAAATGTATATGCAAACACAATATTACTTATATTTTCTTGTCACGAGGGGGACGGAAGAAAGACCGCGCATTCTTCTTTACTTCATAGTTACAGCACATACCTTTCCCCTTATGTTGAGATGAGATACCAAGGAATGACACACGCTACTATTTAATTATGTCAACTCACTGAAAATGCATAAATAACACCAAAAACTTCACACACAAATACACGTGCTCTTATGACAGAATTAGTAGTTCTCAGGTCAATCCGCTAGAGAGAGCTGTAATAGCTGTCCCTCAATATCTCGCTGAGTGTCGCGTATTGTCTCTACTGTATTTGGTTCAAGATACTGAAAATTCGAGTAATGGAGGTTCAAGGTATCGAGGTTCGACTGGTATTATTATTCATATGTAGCCTTTGTGTCATAAATGAGAATGATTAGGTACATTTTCTTGTAACTATTTTAATGTTTTTTTATTTTAAGATTTTAAATTTAATGGTCAATTCACATTTGTAACTGTAGATATATATGCCTTTTATCCTGTCCTTTTCTCATTAGACCGTGGTGCAATATATGTGATGAAATCCAAGGGAAAAAACAAACCCTTCCCACTTTTCATTTCTAAAAGTTGGCAGCTTTGACCTATATTTCCTTTCTCCAAAGGTTTCCTTGATTTTCGTGTATGCAGCATCTACCTTTCCTGGGACCATAAAACCTTCAGCATCCTTGCACTTCTCCTTCAGCCATTCTTCCTTCTTCATTCTTTAATTGCCTGTGTTCTTTTTTGCCCTCTTCATTTCTTGCATTCTTGTATTTTCATCTTTCATCCATCAGGTCTATTACCTCTTGAGTTATTAGTTGATTCCAATAGAGTAAATTAATGTATTATTTGGGTCCACATTTTCAATACAAAATGTAAATAGTTTAAATTACATAAATGATTAGGGACTAGTTTCGACCTAGTATTAGGTCATCGTCAGCCTGAAGCAAAATTAAAACACAACATATCGAAACTAGTCCCTAATCATTTATGTAATTATACTATTTACATTTTGTATTGAAAAGGTGGACCCAAATAATACATTAATTTACTCTATTGTAATCACAGTTCAATACGGATCTATCATTATGAAACTTATTTCATTTAATATCAGTTGATTGTTAGTTGATCTTTCCTTCCTTCCTAACATTTCTTCAGCAGCCATACTGACCTCATTCTTGATGACTGTCCATTCTTCTTCTATTGTGTTTCCTTCAGCCTTTTCATTTAGTCCTTGTGCGACATGTTCCTTGAAACAATCTCTCACATCTTTTCTTTCAACTTGTCTAGATCCCATCTCCTTGCATTCCTTTCTTCAATTTCCTCAACTTCAGATGACATTTAATGACTAACAGGTTGTGGTCAGTGTCCATGTCTGTTGCTGGGAAAGTTTTGGAAATCAATATCTGGTTTCTGAATCTCTGCGTAATCATAACGAAGTCTATTCGTTACCTTCCAGTGTCTCCAGGTCTCGTCTACATACACAGCCGTTGTTTGTGGTGTTTGAACCAAGTATTAACAAGGACTAAATTATGATCAGTGCAGAATTCAACCAGCCAACTTCCTCTTTCATTACTTTGTCCCAATTCGAATTCTCCTGCTGTATTACCTTCTCTTTCTTGGCCTACCACTGCATTCCAGTCTCCCATCACAATTAGATTCTTGTCATCTTTTACATATTGTATTAAATCTTCTATCTCTTCGTATAGTCTCTCAATTTCTTCATCATCTGCTGAACTAGTAGGCATATAGACTTGCACTATTGTGGTGGGCATTGGTTTGGTGTCTATCTTGACAACAATAATCCTTTCACTTTACTGGTTATAGTAGCTTATCCGCTGCCCTATATTTTAAATTCATTATTAAATCAACTCTTGCATTTCCCACATTTGATTTTGTGTTGATAATTGGGTAGTCGCCTGACCAAAAATCCAGTTCTTCGTGCCACCATACTTCACTTATGCCAACTATATCTAAATTTAGTTTATTCATCTCTCGTTTCAGATTCTCTAACTTACCACAACGATTCAAACTTCTAACATTCCATGCTCCAACTTGCAGAATTACAAAATCCACCTTCCTGATGATTGCTCCCTCTCGTGTAGTTCCCACCCGGAGGTCCGAAAGGGGGAGTATTTTACCTCCGGAATATTTTACTCGGAAGGAAGCCATTATCAGTACATCATTCATACAGAGAGAGCTAGATGTCTTCAGGAGTTAGTTACGGTTGTAGTTTCCTGTTTCTTTCAGCTGTGTAGCAGTATCAACACAACTAATCCATGTTGAGTATATAAGCCATATAAGTCAGTTATCTAGACTGTCGCCCTTGCAAGTTCCGAAAGGCTGCTACCCCTCCTTCGATGAACCATTCGTTAGTCTGGTCTCTCGGCAGATACCCATTCAATATGGTTGCACCTTCAGCTTAGCTGTCTGCTTCATTGGGATGTGCAAGCCTCCCCACCGCAACAAGGTCACGTGGTTCGCAGGGGAGGAGAGTCACAATAAATGGCCGTATTTTTGACTGTGGAATCAGATTTCTTCTTCTTCTTTTCTTCATGGGGCCTCTAAATATTAGTTCCTAATTAGCGTCGACCTCGGAATCAGATTTAATTTGCTTCCCAGTAGTTTGAGCATAGCTGTCACACCAAAAACATGCATAAAATACCAGCTAATGAAGATAGTTAACTCAAATTTTTCATTCATGTCACTGGAAGTTATGTATTATCCATACTCCATTCCTTGAATGTCTGCTGGTTATGACACATTTCAAAACACACTGATAAGTGAAGAGCAATACTACGCTTCTTGCACTACCATGCACTTTCACTTCTTTTGCCTCTGCTCTGGTAAACATATCTCTTGGTGGGATTTTTTTCTTCTCAGTTGGTGGAATATGCATAGGGAAATGAGCCCATACTTTTGCCTGCAGTCTCACTGGAAGAGCAGTATCCAGAACTGGATGCACAAATTTTGTAAATTTGTATGCTGAATTGTGAATGTTTGGACCTGTTACATTGCAGGTAGAAAAGGTGACCTCTGAATTTCATGAGGCTTTCGTCAAGAACTGTATCTTCTGAAGGGAAATACAATTCAGAAAATTTCTTATAGAAGTGCTGTAGAATAGGCCTAATTTTCCTTAGTTGTCACTTGGATGTGCATTCATACCATCAGTGAAATGTTGTTGAGATACCGTTGCCATGCTGTTACTCACTTTGCACCACCCGGGTGACATGTAGCTTAAGGAGTGCTACGGATATGATTAACTGTGTCCCCCTCAGTGAAATGTAATAATTGCCAAATAAGTTTGAATCTTTCACGGCTCATAGTTTCTCACAGATTGGTGTCTTAATCACTCTTCTTTTGCTCCAGTAATCTTGAATTTTACGTTTTTGCACTTGGCACATGAGAATTATTCATGCAAAATACGCCTCTATTTCATCTACAGACATGTCAAAGAATGCATGATCTGTTTTCCTTTTGGAAGCGCTCTGCATTCCTTTCACTTGAAATGATTTCAAAGTGCAGGTCCATGTACCCAGGTAATCTAAAAAGATTCCAAGTTTGGATGGTGGATCGGATCAAACTTTCTTGTATTTCTGAAACACCACTATATCTGCAAAATGGGTATATAACAGGATTATTGTCTTCATTCTCCCATTTTTAGTCACTATGGTTCTTTTTTGTGTCGCAGGCCATGTGCGTTTGTAATGATCTGACGTTTCATTTTCACTTTCTTCAGTACTCTCCATATTCGAGTCACTTCTACTGTCGCAATCACTACCCTCAAACTCGGATTCATTTTCAGAAAAGTCATTACTGCCAGAATAGCTATCTAAAATGCTTGTCAGCAAGCGCTTTCAATCTTTTGGCATCTTAACCTTGATACCGTTCTGACTGCATAGTGAATACTGAATAGAGATGAAAATAAACTGTTGTTTAACAATCCCAACATCACAGATTGCATTGTTCACCAACAGTATGTGCCTCTTGTTTCTGTTGGTGTGTGTATTGTGACAACGTATATTGAAGAGGGAATCTAATATACCAAGATAAGCAAGACACTGCATCCATGTGAGCTGAGCTCGTAATTTGATCTATGCGCCAGAACTCAGTGTGTGACTACAGCTTGTCAGATGATCCAGTGCTGCGAATGGATTAAAGAGATTTGGTAGATCGATTAGAAAGGATTGTTGGAGTATTGTACGCTGAGTGTAGGGAATGCGGAGAAGCTGTTTGACTGGTAAAGTGGGAAAGAACACGGCAAGAGAAGAGTTAAACAAGATATTCGAAGTGGAATACCCATTTAATATTCCATGGAGGAAACGCAGGTCAACTGCCTTTCACCTAATGTACGGTGGTCACACTTATACCTTGCAAGTGATAAATGTCATTATGGATCCATATTGAAGATACCATATGTAGGATGCTAATTAGTTTATAATATCACCTATTCAATTCATTTAAATTTTAAACAATTAGGAATTTATCTTTATTTCCATATGGGACATGTTTTGCCTTTCATTGAAGGCATTATCAGTCACAGTACTACCTCAAGGCATAAATCAGGTACCTGATTTGTATTTAAATCATAATT
The DNA here is from genome assembly GCF_040414725.1 of Anabrus simplex. Classification (NCBI taxonomy): domain Eukaryota; kingdom Metazoa; phylum Arthropoda; class Insecta; order Orthoptera; family Tettigoniidae; genus Anabrus; species Anabrus simplex. Next base: position 245,640,420 of record NC_090265.1, on the reverse strand, counting down.
ACTAAGAAATAATAAGAAATAATATTGACATATTACAGTAGGGATAGTCAATGAGAAAAACAATGTTCAGTGATAATATGGATACCAACATATCAACCGTTAGCTGTAGATTACCAGTTGTGAAGAATAACAGCGTCAAAATGTTAGGGTATGTCTTACAAAGGTTATATTAATATATTTACTTGCGGGCAGTCTAAGGAAACGATACAAGTGACTGGCACCAATACGTAAGACCACAGGGTATTTAACAGTGTCCAGCAGCAGTGGTCTGACATGAAATATTGATGTTACACTATCAGAAATGTTAGGAAAATAATTACTTAATTTCAATGAGAAAAACAATGTTCATTAATAATATGGAGTTGAAAAGGGTTATATTAACATATTTACATGGGGGAAGTCTAAGGTGAAAGATACAAGTAGTTGACACCAATGCGTAAAACCACAGGGCATTTTAACGGTGTCCAGCAGTGGTGGTCTGACATGAAACATTGACGTTACTCTATTAGAAGAGTTAGGAAATTACAAAGCTTATTTAACCTATTTACATGGCAGCAGATTGGCGAGAAAGGATACAAAATGTCTGGCACCAGTGTGCATAACTATAATTTCTGCCATTGGTTGTTGATCACAGTATTGACAAGGCAACTAAACAGTATTATGCAGCAGTGGTTTGACCTCAGTTCATATATTTGGAATGCTAGGAAGAATATTCCAGCTTTTTTTGAGATTGCCAAATGAGGCCCCATTATGAGTGTAGTCCTTCACAACTGGTAATTTACAGCCAACGGCTGATATGTTGGTATCCACATTATCACTGAACATTGTTTTTCTCATTGACTATCCCTACTGTAATATGTCAATATTATTTCTTAGTAATTATGATTTAAATACAAATCAGGTATCTGATTTATGCCATGAGATAGTACTGTGACTGATGATGCCTTCAATGAAAGGCGAAACATGTCTCATATGGAAATAAAGATAAATTCCTAATTGTTTAAAATTTAAATGTATTGAATAGGTGATATTATAAACTAATTAGTGTCCTACATACTTATACCTGCCGCATAGACTTAATTTCCAAGCATGGGGTTTTTGTTCCTTACAATTGCTGCAAAGAATGACACATCTCTAACTGATTAATGTTGGAGTGGGAGGCTGTTGTTCAAATCAGAGAGCAGTAGTTCAAGAGAGGTTGAATTATCATGAGGGTGAAGAATAATTGGATCAGAGATTTCTGTGGAACTGTAGATAATGCCTAGTAATTTCATAGCCATGGCTGTTTATATGTGTGGCTCATTAATTGTAATTTGTACCGGGCAAGTTGGCCGTGCAGTTAGGGGCGTGCAGCTGTGAGCTTGCATCTGGGAGATAGTGGGTTGGAGCCCCACTGTCGGCAGGCCTGAAGATGAGGTTCTGTGGTTTCCCATTTTCACACCAGGCAATGCTGGGGCTGTACCTTAATTAAGGGCATGGCCGATTCCTTCCTACTCCTAGGCCTTTCCTGTCCCATCGTTGGAACCGAAAGAACTGGATGGTTTTTTGTTAACAAATGATGTAAAGCAAGGAACTGCCCTCTTGCCTCTACTATTTAAGTGGTGATGAATGATATAGTACAGAAGGTAGCACAGACCGTTGGGGAGAGAAGAATGAAAGAAACAGAAAACTATGGAGAGGCTTGTGTTATTGTGGTATTGTTTGCAGATGATGGACTAATAAGGGGAAACAGTGAAAGTGAAGCGCAGGAACAGAGCTGAAAGCTTTATATACCTGGGAAGTGTAATTGAAGAAAATGGAGGAAACATGATGGAAATCAATGAAAGAGGAAGGTGTGGAAATGGATTCTTTAAGAGTGTGGGAGGATTGATACGGAACAGGGATGTAAAGGAATTATTTACAAGACTTATTTTGTGCCGATTTTGACATATGGATTAGAAACATGGGTGATGAAAGAGAGGGATAAAAGTAGAATACAGGCAGTGGAAATAAAGTTTCAAAGGTGTCGAGTAGGTTTAACGAGAATGGACAGAGTAAGAAATGAGAGAGTTTGGGAAATGGTAAATGAGATATACCCCTACAGGAAAAGATAGAAAAATCAAGGTTGCAGTGGTATTGACATGTTGAGAGAATAGGAGAAGAGATGATGCCAAGAAAGATGTTAGAAATGGAGTTAAAGGGAAGGAGACCTAGAGGAAGACCGAGGGGTAGATGGCTGAAAGGTGTAAAGAAGAGCATGAAGGCAAGAGGAGGGAACTGGATGACAGTGACAGAAGAGAAGTAGTGGGTTAACAGAAAACTATGGAGAGGCTTGTGTTCCAAGCAGACTCAATTTGTGGTTGGAAACCTTAATGGTGTGAAGTATACAAAATATCTTGATTATGGTTGTGAACTTGAGAAACTGGAAAGTGTTCAGTATAACTTGAAGAGAGCGGTCTTCAGCTCTTCTTAAGATATTGTGAAGAGGTAGACAAGTGATCTTCTTTGCTTGGTCTAACCATCTACTTGTTGTTCTGCCTGTTGGTCTGGTGCCTTCAGTTTTGCCTTGCAGAATGATCCTTTTCTAAATTGTCTCCTTCTCTCCTTAAAATGCGTCCCAGGAACTGGAGGTAACTTTCATTAACACGGGAAGATAAACGTTTTGTGATGCTCAGTTCTTCTATAATGGAGGCATTTGTTCTTATTTCTGTCCATTGTATATGGAGCATTCTCCGCCAACACCACATCTCAGAGGGATCTATTCAGTTCTTTCACTAGTCTTCACAGTCCAGGTCTCACAACCATACAGGAAAACAGAAAACACCAATGATTCTACCAATTGTATTTTCTGCCAGATCTTTGTAAGTTTAACCATTGCGGCACGACCTAGGACAATCCGTCATTTTATTTCTTTATCACAATTTCCCGTGTTACTTGTTATGGAGCCCAGATATATACAATCATTTACCAACTCCAGATCTTTCAGGCATCCTGTTATTTGAATTGGGATTTGACTTTGTCAGTTGATAACCATTGGATTAGTCTTTTTCATGTTAATTTCTAGACCAAAATCCGAACTAATAATTTTCCCTCTAGAGAGCAAATCGTAAAGTTCTTGTCCATTTCCTGCAATGAGTGTAGTATTGTCAGCGAAGTGTAAATTGTTGATTTTCCTACCACCGATTGAAATTCCGCTATCCCAGCCTTCCAGTGCTCTTCTTATTACATACTCTGGATAGATGTTGTAGAGTTGGGGTGACAGTATGCAACTTTGCCCGACTCCATTTGTCACATTGAAAAATTCTGAGCATTCACTATTCACCCTTACAATTGTATTATGACTGTTATAAAGACCTTTCAGTAATGACGTTCAGTGTTTAGGGACTCCACATTCATTGAGCAGTGGATTATTTAACATTATTTTCTGGTCACACTCTTAGACAATGAATTGGAGGTTAGACTCGACCATGTGTGACCGACTGGAATGACTTTGGCCGCCCTTTTGTATATCTACTAACTTGAGTGATGGAGTCGGAACTCAAAGGCGTGAGTTCAACATTCGCGACCTCTGCGTGCTCTAAAATATGGACACCAGGCCTCTTTCTGACAGATTTAAATTTTGTATTCATTAGTAAGGAATTTCACAACTTTTTTCCGTATCCATAACTAGGCTATGACAAGACAAATATGCACCCCACTAGTCAATTTCACACAATTATATTCCTAATCCAAATATTGGCTACTGTATCACGCAACAAATATTCGCTACACTTCATTGTACCACTCATTGCTACACTTCATTGTACCACTCAACACAATATACATTTTTAACTTCTGAATGGAATGCAAAATACGAGCACAAATAGGCTCGCCGTGTTATTCAGCAATCTCACTCCTAACCAGCAAGCATAACTGAACGTTCCTGAGGCTACGGCTTGCTCCCTGAAGGTGCAACTTATCCTTTGAACTTCAGGAATTCGAGGCCTTTTTCCATAATCATGCATCTGTGGCGGCGGCTCTTACCTGAGTTGGAAATCACGTTTCTTTCACAAGGAATGACAAATAACATTTTCAGGGCTAGGAAAAATGTTATCGTACTCATACCAAGTGGTAATAGCAAAAATTCGTGATACAATTGGTATGTTTATATGTTCCTAATCCAGATATAGGTTACCGCATCATGCGACAAATATTCGCTACCCTTCACTGTACCACTCAACGCAAAATAATTTTCTGACTTCTGAATGGAATGTGAAATACAAGCTACAGCCTCACTGTGTTATTCAGCCATGTTGCTGCTAACCGGCAAGCAAAACTGAACATTCCTGAGGCTAACGGCTTGCTCCCCGAAGGTTCAACTTATCCTGTGAAGTTCAGGAATTTAAGTCCTTTTTCTGTTATCACGCAACTGTGATGTCGACTCTTACCCAAATAGGAAATCACGTTTCTTTCACAAGGGATGACAGCACTTCCGGGGCTAGGAAAAATGCGATCATACTAAGTGGTAATAGTGAAAATTTGAGATGTGATAAGTGAGGTGTTTTTATACAGATTCAATACAATGAGAATCGGGACTTCGAATTTACGATTTTATAAGTGTGAAAATGCAGTAACCAGGTTTTACTGTATATGAAGCAAATATTGAAATGATTCAGGGTTACTGATGCCTATGAAGTCTTCATATTGATGAAACCAGGCTTGATTACAAACAAGCTGGTCACTGACAAGGAATTTAAAGGTAAACTGTATCAATAAGCTATTGGGAGTCCATTGTATCTCTCAACCATGTCTCATCCAGACATAAGCTTTGCTGTCAGCTATTTGAGTTGTCACATCTGTCAACCCGAAGGCAATCATTGGAAAATGCTTGAACGAGTAGGCTATTTTATTATCTTCCAAGAGCTAAAAATTTTGGAATATTATTCAGTGAAAACTGTAAACTTGAAGTCTACACAAATTCTAACAGCATAGAGGAGTTGATTTGGTTATTGTTGTGGAATCTTAGTTGACAATGGAATCCAATTGTCTGGTTTACACAGACAGTTATTTTGTTTGCCAAGGCTGAATAATGTGCGGCTGTTCAAGGGATTCAGGAAGTGAGTTGGATTTGTAGAATCATAGAAGAATCAAAACTTCAAGAATTATCCAAACCGACTTATTTGTTTATTGATAACAATGCTCTGATAAACATGCTTGAAAATGTTGAAGAGTAAGAAGCCTGTTGAAATTAAATGAAAATCTATAAGCCAGGAAGTTGGTAAAATTGTAAATTCTCTTTATGTAAAATCTAAATGACTATAATGTGCTGGCCATTTAGTTGTTTCTCCAAGGAGGAATGGGAAAGATTCGAGAGTACTTTGGTAAAAGCTGCGGAAACAGCATGTGGAAGGACCTGCGGAAGGAAGATATGGAAGAAGACACCATGGTGGAACGACAGAATGAAAGAAACAGCAGGAAAGAAAAACAGGGCCTTTCGGGCATGGTTCCAGCAAAGAACACCAGAGACAGGAGAAGACTATAAGAACAGACAGATGGAAGCTAAAAAGGTGGTTACAGAGGAGAGGAGGTAGTGGATGGAGGTGAGGACACAGATGATGGAGGAAGATACCAAAGGCAATTGGAAAGTGTTGTATGGAATGGTGAGAAATAAAAGGAATTGTAAGCAGAGTGAAGTGGACAGAATAGAGGATAAAAATGGTAACCTAGTGGAGAAAAGGGAAGAAATTAAAACTAATCTGGAAGGAATACTTGGAGGACCTCCTGAATGTGGTTGACTTAAGTGAAGAAGATCATATTGAGGTAATTGATGACAGGTGTGAGGAGAAAATGGAGGAGGTAACCTGGGCAGAAGTGGAGGAAGCTGTGAAGAGGATGAAACTGGGAAAAGCACCAGGAGTGGATGAGTTAAGTATGGAGATGATAAAGAGCTGCAGGGGAAGTGGGCACACAGTGGCTATACAGGATGATGCGGGTAGTGTGGAATGAGGAAAATGTACCAGAAGATAGGAAGAAGGGTGTAATAGTACCATACCTATATTTAAGAAAGAAGACAGAATTACCGTAGTATAACCCTGGTGAGTCACTCTGCCAAGATCTACGAGAAGGTAGTGGAAAAGAGAATAAGAAAGTCAGTGGAAAAAGAATTCATAGAACAGCAGTATAACTTTAAACAAGGAAACTTTATTTGCACTGCCTGTATTCTACTTTTATCCCTCTCTTTCATCACCCACGTTTCTAATCCATATGTCAAAATCGGCACAAAATAAGTCTTGTAGATAATTCCTTTACATCCCTGTTCCGTATCAATCCTCCCACACTCTTAAAGAATCCATTTCCACACCTTCCTCTTTCATTGATTTCCATCATGTTTCCTCCATTTTCTTCAATTACACTTCCCAGGTATATAAAGCTTTCAGCTCTGTTCCTGCGCTTCACTTTCACTGTTTTCCCTTATTAGTCCATCATCTGCAAACAATACCACAATAACACAAGCCTCTCCATAGTTTTCTGTTTCTTTCATTCTTCTCTCCCCAACGGTCTGTGCTACCTTCTGTACTATATCATTCATCACCACTTAAATAGTAGAGGCAAGAGGGCAGTTCCTTGCTTTACATCATTTGTTAACAAAAAACCATCCAGTTCTTTCGGTTCTGACTTTAACATAGCTTTTGCTTCCATCATATATATTTCCCCCCCCCAGCTGAAAGGAATATTCTGCAAATCCATGGCCTAATCTGTCGCATTCTATGGGTTGGAATGCTGTCCTACAACAAACAAACAAACAAAAAAAAAAAAAAAAAAAAAGCATGAGCAAGTTCTACATGGTATGGAGATGAAAATATTACATTGCTCACTGGGTCTTACAAGATTGGATCGTGTCAGAAATGAAGATGTCATAAGGCTATTTGGGAGTGGCACCTGTTCCAGAAAAGGTGTGAGAAGCACGTCTTAGATGGTATGGTCATGTGTCTTAAGCCCTGCTGACTCAGTGATACATACAGCCCTTCCTCCAATTTGATCCTGGAAGTTCTCAGTACCATGGTCGTCCCTGGAAACGATGTTTCAACTGCATCAAGGAAAATGTTCGTCTTGTGGGCATCAATGGAACTCAAACGCACTAGACTGCAGGAAGTGGAGAATGGCATTTCAAAAGCAGACTCTGTCCAGTGTGGAACTAAACACAAGGAAAGAGGAAGAAATTTGCATTAAGTGTGCTAAAATTTATAGTACTGAAAATTACTATTTTGTTATGCAGTATGTGGTTTATTGAAGGAAATAAGGAAAGAAAACAATTTATTGAACAACAGAACTTAGTGTATACACAATCAGAAATTTCAGTTGCGTCGAATCAGAAGAGGATCACAGAAACTTTTGCCATTCTGTTAAAACTACATTGGACTAGCAAAAGGAAAACTGGAAGATTGTGAGGAATAACACGAGTATTCATATGAGGGGCACAAAGAACTTTTGATGTAAGAATTGGTGATAATAAATGTTAAAGAAGTCTTGGAAGGTTGTTTCTTGAAGGTACATTTCTTTAATACAAATGTACCTTTAACTTAGCAGCCACGAACCTACTACTCTGGCGTAGCAGGGGGAGAGGTGATACCCCCATGTGGCGCATCCCAGGTGGCGGATAGGGGGGTCCTAACCGGCTTGCCGGTGGACTTGAGGGAAATAAAATACCTCTCGTGGACCAAACACACAACCCCCTGCGGGTGGGGGACGCAGACGAAAAATACACCCACGGTATCCCCTGCCTGTCGTAAGAGGCGACTAAAAGGGGCAACCAAGGGATGATCCAATTAGAACCATGAAACTACTTGTAGTTAGTACCACCACGCGGGGAACACAATGGTTTGCTGTTACTTGTGCGTAGTACCACTATGTTAGGTACCAAATAGGTTTGTGATTAGTAGCAATCAGGAGCACCGTGCAGTCAGGCTTTTACGGTACCTGTGATTAGTAGCACTATATGAGCGACACCAGGGTTCTGGTTTGCCTATGATTAGTACCCACTATATAAGGAACACCACGGGATAGTACGAGTCCCTGTGGTTAGCACACTTATGTGATGAAAACCATAGGTTTGCGTTGCCTGTAAATGGCGTCGCTCTGTGTGAAACACCATAGGTCTGTGTAACATGTGCGAATTTCATTACCTGTGAGTAGTACCATAATGTGCGGAATACCGCGAGTCTACGATACTTTTGATTAGTACCGCACCATGTCAAATACCATGTTTCTACTTTCCAAGCGATAAGTACCATAATGAGAGGCCGATGACCTATATTTTGGACCCCTTTAGCTTGCAAGCAACTTCAATTCAGTATTGAGCTATAGAAACAGTCCCTTGGTCAGTATTATTGTTTTCGTGAGTTTCTGAGACTGAGGCATTGCGGGTCGGCTCCACTGATTGTTTTAACTTCACATCCATCCGTTCATTTTTCGTCCTCACGCTTTGAATTCTAGTCAGGGGCCGATGACCTAGATGTTAGGCCCCTTAAAACAAGCATCATCATCATCATCATCATCATCTAACTTAGGAGCCTTAGTGATTGGAACTGTGAAGCGTTCAGAATTTGATCATAAAATTAATTTTATATCTCAAGAAGCAAAATATATGTAAATATTGTTCATTGTTAAGAGTTTATGGCTAATTATGCATTCAGGATAACATTCATCATTTTTTTGTATATTACCATCTGACTACAGTCCTGTGCAAATTAATCGGAATGCGGCAATAAAGTACACTCTTTTATTTTTTCATTTATTTACATAATATATACTTTGAATAGCTTCTAATAGCTAATATGTCCTTTGTGTTTTAGAAGTTCTTTCACATGATTTGGCATTGATTCCACAAGCTTTGAGCACATCATCATCATCATCATCATCATCATGAAATTGCACTTTAATTAGAGACTCTTATCATGCATACTTTGGTGGAACAGACAAGTTTTGAGAGTCTCCTTTTGCAAATAGCCCACAAGTTTTCTATTGGATTTATGGCAGGAGAATTCCCTGGCCACTCTATAACACAAACATTGTTCTCACTGAAATATTTTTTCACTTTCTTTGAAGTATGGCAAGGAGCCTGATCTTGCTGAAAAATTCTGTCACTGTCTGGAAACCTCTTCTCTATCTCAGGAACAACAACCCTTCTTTGCAGTATTTGGATGTACTGGTGAGATTTCATCATCCCTTCAACTGGGTCCCAATCCTTCATGTGTGAAACACCCCCAAAACATCTTCTTCAAGGGGTGTTTTACAGTCTGTTGCAAATAATGTGAAGTTGTTGCCTCATTATTCACTCGGTGCACATATTGAACCCTCTGCCAGTATCCAGTACTCGGGAGATAGTGGGTTCAAGCCCCACTGTCAGCAGCCCTGAAGATGGTTTTCCGTGGTTGCTCATTTTCACACCAGGCAAATTCAGGGGCTGTACCTTAATTAAGGCCACGGCTGCTTCCTTCCACATCCTAGACCTTTCCTCTCCCATCTCCGCCATAAGACATATCTGTGTCGGTGCGACGTTAAGCAAAATAGCAAAAAAAAAATAGAACCCTCTGCCCCTGCACTTGAAAATAACTCTCATCAGAGAAAAGAACTGTCTTCCAGTGTCCTATTGTCCATTCCTGATGACTACGTGCCCACAAAAGAAGTTTCTTTCACATCTCTCCTTTTGGAAGGTGTTTCTTTTTAGGATTGCAGGTTTTCCTTTCAGCTAACAGAAGTGTACGGCAAACATTAGAAATGTGTAGATTCACTTCTCTTTCCTCTAATTCTAGTGCCAGGTCCACACCAGTTAGCCTAGGGTTTAATTTACTTCTCACCGAGCTCAATATCTGCAGTCGCTTAAGTGTGGCCAGTATCCAGTAATCGGGAGATAGTGGGTTCGCACCCCACTGTCAGCAGCCCTGAAGATGGTTTTCCGTGGTTTCCCATTTTCACACCAGGCAAGTGCTGGGGCTGTACCTTAATTAAGGCCATGACTGCTTCCTTCCCATTCCTAACCCTTTCCTATCCCATCATTACCATAAAACCTATCTGTGTCAGTATGACGTAAAGCAGATGTAAAAATATATATACCTTCTACTTCATCTTCGGATTTTTCAAATATGGGCATGTAAGTCTAGATTAATACTGTGGTCCTAAGCTTTTTCTTTAGTGTGATCATGATAATTCGTTTGCTAAATCCCTATATGCTGTGGATTTGATATCCTAGTTTTCAATTTAATATGAAACAACACCAGCTGTTACATCCCCTGAATAAATAATTATCTATTCACCACTCAAAAAATCTCCACTGTTTGGCCATCTGACTTTATTTAGTCCTAATATGTCAATATCAAGTCTATCCAGTTCCATTTTCACATTTTCTAGTCCTTTTAAGCAATCAAACATTCCACGTTCCTCTTATTTTACAGACTTGATTATTTCTTTGCATCTTCTCTCATTGTCTCCTCCGAGATCCGAGTTGGGGACTATTTTACTTCCAGATACTAATTTCTGTCATCTGCCTTCTCTAACTTTCTCAATGCACTGGGTAGTGCTAACACAACTTAGCTCTCAATAACTTAATGCATAACTGTCTTTCTAATATATGAAACTTGTCTGTGCTGTTTGTTTATTTGTCCCTTCAAACATGTTATGTATCATTGTTCATTATCTTGTTTCCAGTTCAGTTTCGTATATTCAGATTTGTAAGAAAAGCTTATGTTTTCATGCTTCCAAGAACTGGATTGGTACAAAATTATCATGCATATTTTACCTGTAGAGATTCTCACTGTTTGGAAACCTGTACATACCAGTGTTTCTTTCCTTAAACCTGATTGGGTGTGTCTATCCTTTTCATGCTAGTCTTCTGGCAGATAATTGTCCTAGCAACGACAAAGAATCAAACAGATAATACAAACAAAGAATACTGCTGTGAGCTATTAAAAACCTTAACCACTGCAGTTCACACTTAATTTCCAATGGCACGATTGAACATCGTGTCTTTCATAATAAATTGCCTGGAGCTATAGCAAGTTTCTCCTGATGGTACTGGTGGGATATACAATGATGTATTCATTTTATCACAAATTATGATGTATTTACATGTAACTTTACTCCTTGATTTTGTAGAATTGTGTTGAAAATGTGTTTTATCATTTTAGTTTCTTGTTTTCTAGGGCTGGATGAATGAATACCTAGGAGAGTATGTACCTGAAACTTACAGCATCAATGATGCCCAGTCAGTGTATATTCGTCTTCAAGGATCTGTGCTACGCATATCTCATACAAGGCTTAAAATCCCAAAACGAGCCATGTGGAATGAACGCAAACACAAGTTAAAATTCACTCATCAGCGTATCTATAATATTTCTGACTGTGATATCAAACTCCTACCTGAAGGGCTTGCTAGAAAAAGGTTAGTTTAAAAATCAGTCACAAGTTGAATTAAAATTAGTTTTAATTACATATAGATGAAGTTATTTGGGTTGTGTTTAAAGTTAATTCAATGTGCTATTCACAACATTCCATGGTTTCCCATGTTCACACCAGGCAAATGCTGGGGCTGTACCTTGATTAAGGACATGGCTACTTCCTTCCCACTCCTAACACGTTCCTATCCCATCGTTGCCATAAGACCTATCTGTGTCGGTGCGACGTAAAGCCACTAGCAATGAACTATTCACAACACATTCCAAAATGCTGACTGGTCATCAAACCTTTGTCTTGTGAGAGATTTGCCCCTTACCCTGCCCAGCATCTTTTCTTCTTTAACTGTACATTACAGTAGATATGTGTTGGACATGTGAAGAGGAGAGATTTCCAGGGAGCACTTGATTTCTGCCTTGTTCCCATCCATGTTATACAGTAAAAGATTGAGTTCCCTTATCATAAAATTTGGATTTCAAAATTATTGTATAAATTAGAACAGTATAACAAGTTTCATTTATGTGTAAGGGTTTTTTTTTTTTTTTTTTGTATGAATTATACTTCCCAGTGATTGAATTTATGTTAGTGTTCACTAAAAGTTTAAGACCACTAGTATGTTTTTGCCAATTAATCCATGGGCTTGTAAAAACAAAGTGATTACTTATTTGTTTTCCAATTTTGAATTCTAAGACAAGTATTTGAAGGCTAAAGCCATTCCTCTACATTATTAAATCCTCCGGATATGAAATTTGAAGAAATAAGGAAGTTAAAAAATGCACTGATTTTAGAGCATTGTGTACACAAAATATGCTGCCCCTTTGCTTTTTTTTTTGGTCATTGTAGTGAAAATCATAGATGATCTAAAGCATCAGATATGTATTTTCTATCCTGCTTTTCAAATTTTGGAGAAATGTGAGAACTTCTTGCAAAAATAAGCAAATGTGGGCTTGCACTCAGTCATTAGTTTATTATTTGCTCAACAGATTGCAAAGGACAAATGATAGAAAACTCCACATCTCTTCTGTATCACACGGAACTGTATCACAGTGGGCATTATTAGTTCTTAAAGAGCAGAGGGGAGAGTATATCAGAGCCAATTAATTGCATGGTGCTAAATTTCACATCGCAGATTCAGTACAGTGTCTTCTTTTACAGTCTTGTTTGTCCATAAAATCAAGAAGATGTCATTGAAAAGTCAAGGAAATTGACTTTTGTTCAGTTGAAATAAAGAGAAATTTTGAAAATAGACTGAAATTCTGGTAAATCAATGAAAACTTTCTGAATTCAAGAGGACATTACATGTGTATTGATAAATTTTACGAATGCAAATATAAACTTGAATCTTCCTAGCCTATTTGAAATACTTTCCAGCTTTAGGTTAGGGCTCTGCTGTTTTGAAAAGCTGTGTTCACTTTGTTCTATTATTCATATCAGATTAGATTTGCTGCCATTCTTGAGTGTGTCCAATACTTTCTAATACTACAACCTACACGGCACGGCTATGATGTCAGAGCAGTTAGGCTGCCAGTACGGTGGAGGCGATCTTAATTTCATTTTTGTTTCCACTTAATTTGTTCAGAGAGGATGATTACCTAGCTGTACTTCCTCTTAAAACAAAAACCACAGCCATGGCAGTAATCTCACCATGGTTTCATGTCTATGGTGTTGAACATCATCTTCACTGCCTGAAATTTTACCAAAACAAATACGGTCGTTAAGCTCAATTTTTTTCAGGGAGAGGAAATGTACATTTGTAATATTGCACTTGCACAATTATTTCATGGCATAATAAATATCTATATGGATAGAATGTAGAGGATAATGAAAACATGAAGACAATCATAATCTTAATAGTGGTAATAATAATAATAATAATAATAATAATAGTAATGATGATAATAATAATAATAATAATAATAATAATAATTATTATTATTATTATTATTATTATAATTACTGTATAATATTAATAATTAATAATAATAATATAATAATAATAATAATAATACCGGGCGAGTTGGCCGTGCGCGTAGAGGCGCGCGGCTGTGAGCTTGCATCCGGGAGATAGTAGGTTCGAATCCCACTATCGGCAGCCCTGAAGATGGTTTTCCGTGGTTTCCCATTTTCACACCAGGCAAATGCTGGGGCTGTACCTTAATTAAGGCCACGGCTGCTTCCTTCCAACTTCTAGGCCTTTCCTATCCTATCGTCGCCATAAGACCTATCTGTGTCTGTGCGACGTAAAGCCCCTAGCAAAAAAAATGTATTATTATTATTATTGTACCGGGAGGTACACCCCAATGCTGCGCATTCAGATTCAGCGCCTAAATGATCTCCTCTATGGATCAAACAGTGAAACTGAAACTATACCAACTTAGAACTTTACTCAGAAGATGTCACCACAGAAATATGATGTAATTTTGTTATTGTGCAGTTGCCTAAACTGAGTGAATCTCTCCTTGTTTTGTTTGCCATTTATCAAGAAGTTTGGACATTCTTCCACAGATGACACTACTAAAAACTATGATCATGCACCCTGGTGCGAGGTGTATGAAGTTATAATTTAACCCTTTATAGGGCATAAGGTGCTCTCGCAATTTACAATTATTTTTTTGTGTTTTCATGACTTATTACCATGCAAACTGTCATTATGCTTTGATTTTACAATTATTTGTGACCATTTGAGCAGTCAAAATGGGTGATACATTATTGTACCACTGCCCTATAACGGTCATGTAAAAACTAAAGTGGGCATGGTACAATAATGTACCACCTCATTATTCTGAAAAAATTACAGTTCATTATGAGTCCTTCATCACATATATGATCAAAGCACTCACAGAGTACATCTTTACTCATTATTATATCATTTTTTTCAAAAAATCACTCAAAAATCAATCATAATCATTATTATATAATTTTATTGAAAAATATCAAATAATACTTTCAAGCAGAATTTTCTTTTATGCATTGATGTTTTACAGCTTTACTTTTCATAAAACTGCACTAAACTATGAACACTTATTGTTTTGTTTTGTGGAAAGGAATAAAACATGACTTACATAGTGCTACATTGCAGGTTTTACAACATAGTGTACTCCTTTTGTGCTACAATAAGCACACCTCCTACGAGTACCAACTTGAGGCATATGGTCACCAACATTACTGAACCTCACTGCATTTACTTCAGTTTTGCTAGATTTATATGCATTTCTTTTTTCTTTTTCTTTTTTTTGCCTTAGAACTTTCAGGAGAGTGTCCACCCCTTTGTCTACTGGAAAATTCCCCAATAAGTTGATTAGCCAGTAGAGATCTAAATTGCAAGTGACTCATCCAACTTTTCATTTGATTCAATTTGCAGTTCTCTTGGTACATTATATAACTGTTTACAACAGCACTGTCTACTAAATAATAAAAAATCCTCAACCACCACCTTCGTGACTTCCAGCCAATGCTGTACTGAGACATGTACTGGTCGAATTTGTCCACCCCACGCATATACTGATTGTATGTAGCTATTGCTTCAGGACTAGAAACAGTTTCTCTTTCACCTTTGGAATTTGTTCTCAATACAGTAGTGAGTTTGGAAGCATCATGCATACTAGTTGCTATACATACTGCTTTTTTTACCTCTATCTATCCATTTACATACAGAAGTGTCTCCAGACTGAGCATAATCACTTTCAGAATTTTTCAATTCTTTATCAGATTTCAGATATTCTGTAGGAAAATGTTTTCTTGTTGCTCTAATTGTTCCACATGCAAATAATCCTTTCCTATTTAGAGTGTTCAAAAGAGGTAAAGATGTGAAGAAGTTGTCCAAAAAAAAATACAGTAGGACATGAATTCTTTGTGTGAGATTCAGCACTACTTTTTCTCCTAGTCCAAATCCATCTTGTCCTGTAGTTTTTCCAGTGTAAATATCAAAAGAAATCAGAAATCCAGACACAGCACATGCAGAAACCCATAGTTTAAAACCTCTTTTTATTGGTTTCATTGGCATATACTGTTTCATGGAACTTCTACCTTTGAATCTGATCATACTTTCATCTACTGAAATAAAGCCTGATGGACTGAAAACAGATTTGTAGGTATCTGAAAGGAATTGAATCAGAGGCCTAATTTTAAACAATTTATCAAAGTCTGAACTATCTCTGGGAGGGATCTTTTTATTGTCATTTAGATGTAGAAATCATAATAACTTCAAAAATCTTTTGACAGTCATTACGTCTGATATCCTACTGACATGAAAATTTGGATCACTCGACCAGTACAGTCTCATGCTTGGTAAGATATGAAAACCCATTATTATTAGAAGACCTATGAAAGATTTCAATTCTTGAACATTGGTGGCAAGATTCACTCCCAAATCATACGCATACAGATTACTTTGTTCTACCATGTGTTCCCATACAAGAGAAGTGAAAAATAAATTCAAAATCTGTAAAGGAATTTTCTCATTTATATCCACCTTGGGCCCATAATCTTGTTGAAACTGGGCATTTTTGAACTCATCAGGCATTTTACCCAATTTGGTCCAATTATATTGATCTGCTGGGATAGGTTGATCATCTTCCTCCGATTCAGATGACGACTCGGGTATGACAATTCCTGATGGCTTATTTGTGTCACTAGCAGTTGGCATGATGTTTGGATCCACTGCAGAATCATCTGATGAGAAATCATCAGAATCCTCCAATACTGCGGACAAGGATCGAAAGTTTGCACTATAGTAACTCAAAAACGAATAAATTAACAGTATATATATAAGCTCGTTTACAGTCGAAGACCAGGTCAGGAATGAAACTGTGCCCCATCTAGCTCCGAATTATTGTACTGGGCCATCTGAAGAGGCCTGTAATATTCCTGCTCTTTTATGACTGAGGAAGAAAGTGAGTGAGTGAATGAATGAATGAATGAATGAATGAATGAATGAATGAAATGATTGATTATAGGGCCGAACTGGATTGAAACTGACGATCCAGGATTAAAAAAAAGTCTGACCTTCACATTTTCCAGAAAAATTCACAAGGAACGATTGAGACTTGAACCCAGGATAACAACGAAAGTGCAACACCTAATCATCCAGATCACAGCAGGGCCCAAGAAACGCAGTAATAAAATTCTAAAATGAGAGACTAGGGCAGTAGTCAAATTATTTAGAAAAAAATGTTTACCTTCCACATTAAGACCGATGTCCTTGTTGTTTCGCTGCCTCTTACATCGTGAATGTGATGGTGTTACTGGAATACCATCTTCAGCATCATCATCTCCTCCATCATCCGACTCATAGGCTTGGTTTTCGGAGATTGAGATCAAAAGATCTTCTACTTCATCTTTAGACAGACCCTTCATGACCTACCAAAGCAAAAGTTCCATGACATAATAACTTGACTAAATTCATTGTATTATCTTTTGGCTAATAATTGCGAAAGATAATTATGCATAGATCTATTGGTAAAGGTCCATCTTCACTATTACACCATAAATTATGTTACTATCTCACCAAATTTTATTGTGAGAATACGTAATAGCATTGTGTCAACATTTCGGGTTAAGTACTTCGCCGTATTTATATTGCAATACTTAAGTATTCTTAAATAATATAATACTATTTCATATATATGTGTATAGTTATCTATCTTAACAAAAAGGTACATACCTTGAAACAGTAGGAAATCCTTTACTTTCTTCGAAATTCAGTTGTAAAGCGAAGACAAACACAAAGAAACATTCACAAGTAGACCTCCAAACGGGCGTGGTACAAGTATGTACCATTTCGCAATCGCATGCCATTGGAGAGAGAACAGCGGGTTCCTAGACCTCAAACTAGCTGGCAGCACAATTCGCAAGTGCTGGTACATCATCCCATGCATTCGATAGACACTTGTACCAAGACACATACATGATATCGTTATTACAAAAAGGTGGTACAATATTGTACCATGTCCTATAAAGGGTTAAAGAAGTTTTGTATTTCTAGGTTTTTGTAACTGAATGATGTTCATTTATTTTTGGGTTGGCAATATTTCCTTTTGATTTCCACCAGTTTTGAATCTAGCCAATCGCTAATTTCTGTAATTAATTTTCAACCTATCACAGGCTTCTTGTTCGATCCTGAGTGTAACTTTGAAAGTGACCAATTAAATTGAGAGGGTGTGGCTGGTTTACTCTTGAATGATGTCAAACATTCGCTGAGGGTTTTCTAAACAGCGGCTTTTCATGTTTCTTGGCCAATTGATCGATGTCTGAGTGTGTGTGTTAAGGAGGAGGCGGGCGGCCTCTTTCTTCGGTCAGCAGAACATCTACAAGGTAATGGCCACATAACTTATTTCTTTATTGCTACCTCCGCAGTTTAACCTGAGGGAAAGGTCCAACACTTAGTATGTAACAGTTTTTCTAAAATGTAACTTTCTTCCGGCTAATGTAAACATTTCATTAAACCTTTAACTGTAAATCGGGGATAGAGAGTGATGTACCCTCTTGAGCTCCCCTTTCATCTTGGTTTGAGGTGACTTCGTTTTGTAACGGTTTTCTGCCTGTAATGTGTTAAAGTAATTTCTATACGAGTCACCTCAGTAGTTTGGGAATAGCCCCTGTTTCATCGGCCTAGAGCCCCTTTGTTTTTTTTATGTGTGTTCATATCTAGGAGGGCAAGTAGACGCCTCCATTCGTTTTGTGTTCGGGCCATTAATTTAACCTGTTATTCTTGTTCCATGAAGGCCCAGTAGTTTGGGTATTTAATACCCCTGCAAAAATAAGTTCCATTTGTAAATGGTGGTTTGGGAGACCCGAGATTAATGTAATGTTGCCTTGAGTAGGCAGTAAGAAACTGAGAGCCTGTTAGCTCTTTTTCAAATTTTGTAATTGTAAAGAGTGCCTCTAACAACATTTATTACACTTATGACACTTATAACACATTATTAATACATAATACTGAGTACTAATGGGCTGATGCCCTCGGTAATAGTCAGTAACATACTCACTTCATCGCCCCACCAAGATGTTCGCCTTTTCCCATCTTTGCACACAGTTGTTCCTAGGCATTCCCTTGCTGTTTCTACTACAGCATACCTGCATGCCACCCATTCTCTTTCTATATCCTGAAACTGTTTACTGTCTACTGTTCGAAACTTCTCACTAATCATATCCATGTACTTCTGTCTAATTTCCTCGTCCTGGAGATTTTCTACCCTTATTTGTTTGCAGACAGATTTCACTTTCTCTACCCTAGGCCTAGAGATACTTAGTTCACTACAGATCAGATAGTGGTCTGTATCTTCGAAAAATCCATGGGAAACTCGTACATACTGTACCAGGAACGCCACTACGAAAAAAGTCCGAAGTATATTTGTTGAACTTCGCGCAAGGAGGAAGGTAGGCAGCTCGCCGAACGCAGTGACGTACCCAGCGAGTGACGTGGCCGCCGTAAGCCAGCTATTCCAGCCATATATGGTAATGTTCCAGCTCACCCTCAAAAGTACATTTTGAGATACTTTATCGCTATTTTGACACTGCCATCTTAAAAACCTTTACAATGGACGTCATCTGTCAAGATTTCAAGAAAATCCACCGAGTATTATAGAAGTTATAAGGGTAGATAGTACCCAAGTTCTAGACACTTCCATGCGAACGTGTATAAAAGGAGGACCGCCCAACCTACGAATTCAGTGTCTGTCACTCCGCCGTCTCTGTGACACGGGTGACAGGAGAAGTATTGTGTGTGTCGAACTTCTGGTTGACAGTCTGCGAAATCCAAGTATTGGAACTTCGGTATTTTCTCTAAGTGTTGTATCGGGACTTTATCATATTCTTGAAGTGCCTGAATGGGACTTTGTTATTTTCTGCGAGCATCGTATTGGAACTTTGTCATACTGACACATTGGAACTTTGTTATTTTTCGTGTGTCGTGACTGGACTTTGATATTTTCTTAAAGTGTCATACAGGAACTTCGTTATTTTTTCGGAAGCGTTTCATTGGAACTTTGTTATTTTTGCCAAGTGTCGCGATAAGACTTTATTATTTTCTTAAGGTGACATATTGGAACATTGTCATCGGAACTTTATTTTCTTCGAGTGTCGTGTTGGGACTTTAATATTTTGACACCACGGAACTTTATTTTCTTCGAGTGTCGTGTTGGGACTTTAATATTTTGACATATCGGAACTTTGTTATTTCTACACATTGGAACTTTGTTATTTTTTTGAAGTGCCACATAGGGACTTACTTATTCGACGACCGGACCATGTTTTGAACGTAAATCACTCACTTGATTAAATAACAACATTTATTACACCTACGACACTTATAACACATTATTAATACATAATACTGAGTACTAATGGGCTGATGCCCTCGGTAATAGTCAGTCACATGTTCTCGTGTCCTCTTGCTCGAGGCACCCAAGCATAACAGTCTCTCATCCCCTTCCATCCACACCACTTCCGGCTGAGGGCCCCCAAACAAATACACACTGAAGGGCGCCACTATCCATCCCAAAGTGGCAGCGAGCAACCAGGCGGTCTAGCCATAGCTAGGCCGGAACAGGAGGCTTATCAGAAATGGTTCCAAACAAGGGCTGAGGCAGACAGGGATTTGTACATAGATGAAAGAAACAGAGCGAAACAAATAGTTGCTGAATCCAAAAAGAAGTCGTGGGAAGATTTTGGTAATAACCTGGAAAGGCTAGGTCAAGCAGCAGGGAAACCTTTCTGGACAGTAATAAAGAATCTTAGGAAGTGGGGTGGGGGGAAAAGGAAATAAACAGTGTTTTGAGTAATTCAGGTGAACTCATAATAGATCCTAGGGAATCACTGGAGAGGTGGAGGGAATATTTTGAATATCATCTCAACGTAAAAGGAAATCTTCCTGGTGGTGTTGTGAACAGCCAAGCTCATGGGGAGGAGGAAAATGATGTTGGTGAAATTAGGCTTGAAGAAGTGGAAAGGATAATAAATAAATAGATGAAATTTGACCTGAAATGGTGAAGTATAGTGGGAAGTCAGGGATGAAATGGCTTCATAGAGTAGTAAGATTAGCATAGAGTGTTGGCAAGGTACCTTTAGATTGGACAAAAGCAGTAATTGCACCTATCTATAAGCAATGGAATAGGAAGGATTGCAACAACTATTGAGGTATCTCATTGATTAGTATACCAGGCAAAGTTTTCACTGGCATCTTGGAAGGGAGGGTGCGATCAGTAGTTGGGAGAAAGTTGGATGAAAACCAGTGTGGTCAGGATCAGATTTTCAGTATGCGCCAGGTAATAGAAAAATGCTACAAGAGGAATAGGCAGTTGTGTTTACGTTTCGTAGATCTAGAGAAAGCGTATGACAGGGTACCGAGGGAAAAGATGTTCGCCATACTGGGGGACTATGGAATTAAAGGTAGATTATTAAAATCAATCAAAGGCATTTATGTTGACAATTGGGCTTCGTTGAGAATTGATGGTAGAATGAGTTATTGGTTCAGGGTACTTACAGGGGTTAGGTAAGGCTATAATCTTTCACCTTTGTTGTTCGTAGTTTACGTGGATTATCTGATGAATGGTATAAAATGGCAGGGAGCGATTCAGTTAGGTGGAAATGTAGTAATCAGTCTGGCCTATGCTGATGACTTGGTCTTAATGGCAGATTGTGCCAAAAGCCTGCAGTGTAATATCTTGGAACTTGAAAACAGGTGCAATGAGTATGGTATGAAGACTAAATTAATGTCAATAGGTAAGAAATTCAACAGAATTGGATGTCAGATTGTTGATACAAAGCTAAAACAAGTCGATAATTTCAAGTATTTAGATTGTGCCTTTGCTGGCGGGACTTAGTGTTTCTTCTTCTTCAGGCGCCTTCTCCTAGTGGAGGTTGGTGGTCCACATAGTCAGCTCCGAACGTGATGTTGCAGCATGGAAAGCATCTTGTGAAGTGCAGTTGTGCCATCTTCGGATGTCCTTCAATCTGAACTTTGTTGTTGTACACTTTGATCTTTCCAAAACTGTCAGGCTTTCTAGTCATACCAACGTTGCTGCACTGAATTAAAATTTGGTAAAATATGGTGCCTTATTCTGGAGATGGCATAAGTAGCTTATAATAGCTTAATTTTACGTATTATTATTAAACTTCTAACTAACCACTTGTTACCACATTTTAAAAAACAAGACATTCGCAAAAATCTATACAAATTGTACCTCTTACTTAAGTATAAAAACAACCAGGATCCTGATCTATCTTTCTTTTAGGTTTGAGATTTTTAGGCTGATGATGCTCTCAACATGGGTGAAACATGTCCCTGTATGTAATATCTTAAGAACTATATCTTAAATTTAAATAAAAAACACTTATGTATTGAACAGGTGGAATTTTTAATCTAATATTATTATTTGATTTTAAGTACATTTCAATACAGAACATAATATGAGATTTATGACATGTAATTATACTTCTTACCGTAAGGTAGTGTTCCGTGATAAAGATGTTGATTCCCATAGACAACATGAAATATTTGTTCCGAATGAGTATAAATATATAAATATAATTGGTCCGTTATTGGACACTATAAATTTTCCAGCTAACTCATTCCTGGTTGCCAGTGTTTCGTCCCAGTGTGCTAAGTTGGGCTCATCAGTTGGTAAATAGCACATCTACCAAGACGCATGGCTAGTGCATACTGTGGAGACCACTGCGTAGGCTACTTGGAGCCACCGGCAGTGCCAATGAGAGACTTTATTCTATTTTCAAAAATTAATGCCTGCTTGGCCATCAGATGATAAAGATGTTGATTCCCATAGGGAACCTGAAATATTTGTTCCGAATGAGTAAATTCATAATATCAATATAGTTGGCCCGTTATTGGACATTATAAATTTTCCAGCTAACTCATTCCTGGTTCCCAGCATTTTGCCCCAGTGTGCTAAGTTGGGCTCATCAGCTGGTGAATAGCACAACTACCAAGACACATGGCTAGTGCATACCGCTACTTGGAGCCACCGGCAGTGCCAATGCACTATGAGAGACTTTATTCTATTTTCAAAAATTAATGCCTGCTTGGCCATCAGATGATAAAGATGTTGATTCCCATAGGGAACCTGAAATATTTGTTCCGAATAAGTAAATTCATAATATCAATATAGTTGGCCCGTTATTGGACATTATAAATTTTCCAGCTAACTCATTCCTGTTTCCCAGCATTTCGCCCCAGTGTGCTAAGTTGGGCTCATCAGCTGGTGAATAGCACAACTACCAAGACACATGGCTAGTGCATACCGCTACTTGGAGCCACCGGCAGTGCCAATGCACTATGAGAGACTTTGTCCCATTTTCAAAAATTGATGCCTGCCTGGCCATCAGATGATAAAGATGTTGATTACCATAGGGAATAATGCAAGTTTAGATGAAGGAGAATACCATTTATAGACTGAAAGGGCAAGCCAGTCTTTGTGGAGAGATAGGGAAACTTTTCTGGAACAAAATGGTACATTATCTCAACATCATGAAAGACACAGGTCCCAAAGAGATATATAAACATCTGTTGATATAGAACAGCATATGCTGAGAGATTGCACTAGATATGCACAACAATATTGTATTGTGGTTAGAATACGTAATTCTAATAATTTATGGTTAGAATGTTCAGCAATGAATTACGATTCTACCAAAGATTACAAAAATCACCTGATGGTTTCTATTAGGTACTATGACTATTGTTGGTCAATATTGTTCAGCGTTGAAATGGCTTCCAGAGAAATGATTTTTGTGTTGTCCCCAGATGGAGAATCATGTATTATAGTATATATGGAGATATTTAATATGTAAGGTCACTCGTGCGAAGCCGGGGCGGGTCGGCTTGTAGTTCAGTAAACCACAAGTAGTAAAATAGTGCAGGGATGCAGAAATCCTGGGCGCCATGTCGCCGCGGCAGTTGTGTTTTTGCATCTTGCGCCTTAAATTTCGGCACCCTGACAGAATCTGTTTTCCTTTTTTTTTTTCATACTTGCTTTCTTCTGCTACCCAATAATATGAAGCAAAAGCCCCGTGACAATATAACGTGACATTACAGAACAAGCTTAAAACCATGATCTTCTTGAGAATCAATAACTGCGAGACCAAAGAGATTTTTTTTTTCTCTGCACATGACCTTTTATGTATATGCAAGAATGAGAGACTTTGCACTTCCTATAGTGGATAGTCGACGTGCATAACACAGTTGGCACTTATCTATTACAGCAGCAGAGGCCTTGGTGGAAGAATTGAGAACGAATTACTTCATAGTCCCATGTAGTCAAAAGTAAAATGAATATATGGTAGTGTGTTTACATTTTGTGGTTTTACGTGTGTCCTTTGTTATTATTCACGTTTTAATAAGTGCAGGGCTTTGGCCTGTAAATAATAAATTGTGCGGGTGTTTAATATTGTGTTAGCCTTGGAACATAAGAAGCAGTATGAAACTTGAGTGTGATGACCAATCAGACCAGGCTAATGCGACAATTCTTCACAATACATAAATTGAAATCAACGCGCTAAGTAGTGCATAAATGTTTGGGCTGGTTCCCCAATTCAGAGAAAATTTCTGCAGCTCTGAAATAGTGCATATGCCAAATACAATAATATGGCATGTGATGTTTAGTAATGCCACAAAAGAAGTCTTCTTTCCAAGTTGCAGCTATTGATTGTTTTACAACCAAATTCTTCTGGCACTGACTTCTCATGAAGGAATGTTCATACTTTTCTGATACCAAGTTTTTTACAACTAAATAAGTAACAACTAAAACCCTGCATAAATGATCTCAGAATTTGGACAGTGCAATCCTCCCCTATCAACTCTTCTTATAAGTTCATAATTTGCATCGTATTCTGTTACAGATAATATTTTATCTAGAACTAAGTGTGTTTTACAAATTTTGCACTTCAATTTTATAAGAACTGCTCTAGCACAGTATCCCAACAAATATGTGAAAACAGGCAAATTTTCCTGAATAGATAAAAGCTGCTCCTCATCAAAATTTATACTACATACTCAGGATTTGATGGTTTTGGTAGGATAATATCTCTTCAATCATTTTCTATGGATCCAGATCTATATCTACTTCACCAAAAGCACTAGATGACATTTTCAAGGTCATATCTTTGATTTAGGTTCAAACTCCTGTTGCAAAGATGTAAAATACTGAGATCCTGCCATTGTTCTGTATTTACAAGATTGTACTTCTAGTGCACCCATTTCCCTAACAGAAATGTTAAAGTTTAATTCCTGTATGCAATACTTAGTTAATTCTAACAGTGCATGAGCCGTTTGTGATATAGCAAGATGTGTTTCTCTGCAAAATGCACATGTAGGATTTGGTAAATGTTTCCAAAAATATAGCCAAGGCAATTTTCTAAATAGTTGGAAGTATTGTAATTTGGATTTGAGAGTGGTTCCTGTAATTATCCTTGAAGTGAATATCTCTGCATTTTCTATTATGTACAAATTAATCTTATGAAAATAGCAATAGACTGAAAATTGGCAATAATATGATCTGGTCCAAAGGCTAATAACTTGGACAGTCATCTCATAGAAAACATGATGTGAAAGTGGGAGAGTTCTGAAAATTTTAAATTAATATTAACATGGATAAATTTTAATGCTTACCCCCTTGACTGTTGTAGTGTTGCCTTATAGCGTTAATCGCACTTACGAGTCTTACCATCGCCTTCGGAATCTGTTCATATAACGGACTTTTTATCTCCATAACATCACTCAAATTTTGGTTCTTGTTGAAATATTGATGTATAAAAATGTATATGTTTTCATATTCTGTAATTAGCTTGCCCTTGTTGATCATTTTTATGATCTTTAAATCTTGTACTAATGTAGTAATGTTATGACCAGTCTCCTTCATGTGGGAGCTCATAGTGGAGTATTTGTTAAGTCTTGATGCATTGAAATGTTCTAAATACCTGGTTTGCAAACTACGACCCATTTGTTCCACGTAGGAAAAATAACATTGCGAACAAGTGAGTATGTAGATACCAAAACCCGAGTATCGGTTATTAGTTGAATTTACAGTGTTATGATTAAAGAATATATTCTGGTTAGTATTGCGTGTCTTATAAGCAATGTTGACGTGTTTTCGAATTGGGTTGATAATTTGATTGATAGCTGGGTTTGTGTAAGTGAAAGTAGCTAACTTCGGTTTTTTAGGTTTCACTAGGGATAGATTTTTAGTTTAACTTTACTGATAATTTTATAGATCACTTCTAACTTATAACCGTTGAACTTTGCTAACACCTTTATGTAATCAAGTTCTTTTTTCTGATTACTTATCAAGAGCAGGATTTTGAATGCTCTGTAGATCAAACTGTAGAAGGTTGCCTGTTTATGTTAGTGTGGATGTAGGGACTCATTTTTTATTGTCATTGGTCCAAAAGTTAGTTTCCTATAAATCTGAAAATCAAACTTACCATTGGGACATGTTATTTTTACATCCAGGTAATTTAAAGAATTATCAATTTCGTCTTTTTTTTAAAACTTGATATTATTATCTAGATTATTTAGAAATTCTAACATTTTCTCACTATTCTTTTGTTGCCTGTCTATTATAGCGAATGTATCATCGACATACCGGAGCCATAAGTAATGTCCATTAACTTTATTCACTATCTTGTTAGATTCCAAACTATCCATATAAATATTCACTAAAATTTAGAGAAGTAATTGGCTGATGCTTGAAATACAAGCGAAACATATCCCATTAAAAAACTAATATAAAAAGTTTACAGTGGAACCTCGATTCTCCGTTTTTGGAGGAGCCACAGAGAAAAACGTACAACACGCGAAAATGGAAAATTTGGGAACGAATGAGCCATCAAAAATTTGGCTAAACATCACAAAAAATAAATATATATACTTATAATATTACAGACACCCCTAAACCAAACCAAACTACAGCCCCAATGGGCCTTCCGCCTACCAAGCGACCGCCGTTTGGTCTGAAGGCCTGCTGATTACGGGTGAAGCATGGTCAGCGTGACGAATCCTCTCGGCCGTTATTCCTGGCTCTCTAGACCAGGTCGCCATCTCACCATTACATAGCACCTCAATTAAAGGTAATCATAGAATGAGTGAATCTGGAATCAGCCCTTGTATCCAGTTAAAAATGCCGGACCTGGCTGGGAATCGAACCCGGGCTCTCCGGGCGAGAGGCAGGCAAGTTCGACCGTGGGGACGGCTTCAAACATTAATTACTGGTATGTGACTTAAAAATCTTGAAACTTTACATTCAGTTTTATCGGGGAAACTTCATCAGTTTCCTCTGAAAACTTCTTTCAGTTCTGCAGCTTTGATCACTCAAACTGTTCGAACACCAAGCCAAACAACAATCGACCACAAGTAGTTTTTAATTCTCTAATCTAATAAAATAAAGCACATTGGATACAAAGTGCCCAACATGATGGCAAAATCCCTTTTTCTGTAAATCTTCCATTGCAATTTGGTCACCGGTATGCTGTTCGTAGTCAGTTTATGGAAATCTTGTACAGCGTAAATTAGGCCTACATCGACTTTTAAAGGTTATGTTGAACTCAAGAATATGGTTTTGAATGTAAGTATCGATTCCCAAGTTCTTGAATGCATTATATTCATTTCTGCCTGTCACTAATCACAATCAAATTGTAAAGAGAAAAAAATATCATTAAAACTTTCGAATTTACGGTTATTCACGACCTTGAGCTCATCTGGAAAGCGCGCTCGCTGTACAAGTCAGTGCGAGTGCGAAATGATACAAAATTTTTAAATGTAATAGGGGCAAATAAAACGACTGCGGTTTCTATAACATTTTAACACAAAAACGTGAAATTGCCAGTCTCACATTAGGACCAAAACAGTAATAGGCAGTCCCAAAACCTCCCATGGAGGTCTCGATAACATAATCCTATACAATAATATTAAAATTCTAAATTTGTGTTACTTAAGAAGCAGCAGTTTCAATTCCTGGCTGAAAGCTCAGTGTATCAGTGCCCTGATGGAAGTGCCGAAAACCTGTTCGGCGATACACTTCGAAAAAGTGAAAAAGCTAAACATCTAAACCTGGGCATAGTGTAGACGTTTTGCAAGTACAAACATTTGACGAAACTCATTCCGTCTTCAAGTAGAGTTGTTAAAATGCGCTCTCTTCTTTATGATTTTGATTCTCTAAACAATACCACCTGAATGCGATGCTAAGATGGTCCGTTATGCAAGTTCACCACTGATTGCTTTCCCGGTATAGTACTTCCTCAAATTACCACAATGATGGGACGTTAACACCAAGATCCATAAGTATGCTGTAGCCGTCCTTTCGTGAGAATCAGTTTCTTGAAAAATGCGTGATCGAGGATTTAGCGTTGATGGGACTTAAATTTCTGGATGGTTGATACTGGAAATTGTTTCTTCGAGGAACAGATAATGCAGGATTTTTACAATGTGATTAAATTAGGATGCTCGTGGGAGCATGTAATATGAATGGATAATACGGGAAAACGCAGTTTCCGGGAACGTATAATCGAGGTTCTACTGTATATCCTAATCACAAGGATTTTATTGTATTGAATACGGGGCTGTTTAATAAACAATTATAATTTTAATAAGTATATTCAATTTCAATACGGACAAGAAATGATATTAAATACTTGTAATGCAGGAGCCAACCAGGCCAATGTAAAAATGAATAAATATCTTAACCTCAAGGTTAGAATCAGTAAAGTTTCAAGAAACATTGGTTTTTTAAAGAAATGCCTGAATTATGCATTAGTTCAAAAATTGTTTTAAAACACATGCAGAGGAAAAATATTCCATCCTCCAACTTAGAAGAAACTCAAAGAAAGGTTAATGATATATGGTTGAAAAATGAAATGAAATTACTCTACAGAAAGAAGTCATTTTTAAATTTGAAATTATATAAAGCACACTTAGAAATCTCTCGAAATATGTCCCCATTAGATTCTTAATAAAATGTATCAGGCACTTATTTCTCTTATGATGAATTGAACCTTCTCAACAGAGGAATGAAGTTCAATTGACCTAATTCACAAAAAGTAGATAATTTAATTACTGCAGTTGCAGAAGTCAAATCTAATGTTGATAAACTTCCCTTAGAAAATTGAATGATACCAGATACAAAATAAAAAGCAAACTCCCTATTCTTGTTTAATAATTAAAAACTATTTCAGATTTTACCTGTTTAAAACAAATCCAGGAATTATAAACTAAAATAAGAATAATCTAATTGTTACAAAGGCTGATAAGGGGGGAACGACTATTCTAATAAGCAAGAATGACTATGTTAAAAAACTGAGGACTTCTTCTCTGATAATTCTTATGTAACAGTAAACAAAGACCCCACAACAAAAATACAACGAAACCTAAAGACCTTATTACAAAATTCAACATTTCTCTTACAAGAACAAGAGTGCCAAAAACTCGTTAATATGAATCCTACTTTACCGACACCCAAAGTGCTGCCCAAAAATCACAAAAAGGAGATACCAGTATGTACAATTATAAATAGCAGAAATAGCCCTACTTATAAAGTTACAAAGTTCTTACATGTTTTTCTTAGTAATCATTTTAAGTTCAATAACGAAGCTTATATAAAAAATTTATTGAAATTTTGTGAAAAATTAAACAAATTCAATCTACTCCTAATCATAGAATGTGTTCATATGACATTTCAGATATGTATTCTAATATTACAGTATGTGAAACCATCAACATTATAAAAGCTAATCTTTCTAAACATAGTAATCTAAGTAAGTTTGAAACAGAGGAGCTCATCAAGCTTTTCAGTTTCATACTGAATAATAATTACTTTACTTTCAACAAAAAAATATACCATCAAATGGGTTTGGCAATGGGAGGTCCAATATCTGGAATTTTAGCGAATATTTGTATGGATAGTTGGGAATCTAACAAGATAGTGAATAAAGTTAATGGGCTTTGCTTACGGCTCTGGTATGTCGATGATACGTTTGCTATAATAGACAGGCAACAAAAGAATAGTGAGAAAATTTTAGAATTTCTAAATAATCTTGATAATAATATCAAGTTAAAAAAAGAAGACGAAATTGAAAACTCTTTAAATTTCCTGGATGAAAAAATAACATGTGCCAGTGGTAAGTTCGATTTTCAGATTTATAGGAAATCAACTTTTGCCCCACTGACAGTATAAAATGAGTCCCTACATCCACACTCACATAAACAGGCCACCTTCTACAGTTTGATCTATAGAGCATTAAAAATCCCACTCTCGGTAAGTAATCGGAAAAAGGAACTTAATTACATTAAGGAGTTAACAAAGTTCAATGGTTATAAGTTAGAAGTGATCTATAAAATTATCAGTAAAGTTAAACTAAAAAATC
Organism: Anabrus simplex; assembly: GCF_040414725.1. Taxonomy (NCBI): domain Eukaryota; kingdom Metazoa; phylum Arthropoda; class Insecta; order Orthoptera; family Tettigoniidae; genus Anabrus; species Anabrus simplex. Next base: position 245,610,648 of record NC_090265.1, on the reverse strand, counting down.
TATCCCTGGTGAAACCTAAAAAAAACGTACACAAATCCAGTTATCCATCAAATTATCAACCCAGTTTGAAAACACAACGTCAGCGTTGCTTATAAGACACGCAATACTAACCAGAACATATTCTTTAAGCATAATACTGTAAATTCAACTAATAACCGATACTCGGGCTTCGGTATCTACAGACTCACTTGTTTGCAATGTAATTTTTTGTATGTGGGACAAACTGGTCATAGTTTCCAAAGCAGGTATTTAGAACATTTCAATGCAACAAGATATAACAAATACTCCGCTATGAGCTCCCACATGAAGGAGACTGGTCATAACATTACTACATTAGTACAAGATTTAAAGATCATAAAAAAGATAGACAAGGGCAAGCTAATGACAGAATATGAAAACATGTACATTTTTATAGATAAGTATTTCAACAAGAACCAAAATTTGAATGTTGTAATGGAGATAAAAAGTCCGTTATATGAACAGATTCCAAAGCAACATTTAAGATTAAGGATAGGAACTTCACGAAAATATTTAATTCTAAACCCACAAACACTGCCGCTATAACAGTGACAGCAACTGCCCCCTCCCCAGTTTACACCAACTCCCCTCCGCATAACACCAGTGGTCCTAATGCCCCGCCCACCCCGCCTTCCTTGTCTCACCCCCCCGGCCACAACAGTCACACTCCTATAACACAAGAAGCAGAAGCATAGCAACGGTGAGACTCGTAAGTGCGATTAACACTGCAAGTCAACACTACAACAGTCAAGCATTAAAATGTATCCACCTTAATATTAATTAAACTTTCCTTTAAATTCGATATTCACACAAGAATTCTTTCAATTGCAGACCTTCAACATGCAATTGGCTATCCCATAGTGGACTTAAAGATACATCCATCATTTAAGTTGAATGTCCCCTTTTGACTAGCTAGCTGCCTCTGTAGATCCGTGGTAGTATCGGCCTCCGGATCCCAAGATAGCGGGTTCAAACCCGGCAAAGGTAGTCGGATTTTTGAAGGGCGGAAAAAAAATCCATTCGACACTCCATGTCGTACGATGTCGGCATGTAAAAGATCTCTGGTGATACATTTGGTATTTACCCGACAAAATTAATTAAATCTCAGCCATAGACGCCCAATAGAGATCCGGTTTACTCTAGATCCGCTAGATGGCAGACAGAGTAAACTGGAACATTGAAATTGACGAGCAGACAGCCAGATGGCGTCAAATCGAAATGTCTGCAAACGGTAGCTGAGGCCATATGATTATTATTATTATTATTACTAGCTAATGTCACAAGATCCCAAACACTTCCAACAAAATGGTGGCATCAACCCCAGCTAATTCTGCAACTTCATTAATGCTATTAAGAAGATGGTTCACATTAGTTTTAGATGAATATTTCATCAACTGTGAAGCCTAAACACTTCTTAAAGACAGATCACAAGTCTTAAATTTTAGATGAATAATTCATCAACTGTAGAGTTTATACACATCTTAATGACAGTTTACAAACCATAATAACTTGTTTTTCAACCAGTGTTCTATTACAGCTGCAGACGTGCCAAGTCTCCCGATTTGAGCGGGAGACTCCCGATTTTTCATCATTCCTCCCGATCTCCCGATCGCCGGGTCCGATCTCCCGATTTTCAGAGCAATATCCGTAATTTTTGTATTATTTTAAACTCCCGCGGATTTCCTCGTTCTATTGATATATGGCTGAGTATGGCTGGTCGATAGTAGTTCTAATAATGATACCAGATGCTGTACGGGGCACGGTGGCCAGTCTCGTGCTGTTCTTTGGTCTTTAATACAGTCATTCTCTATGCAAGCGAGTCAAGCGAGTAACATTCTCTTTGGAGTAACCTAACCTCAGAAACATAGTCGTTCTACCCGGGGCAAGACCTGCAGAAGTGCTCGTGTTGTGCCTTAATATTTGTTTTGGCCAAAATGTCAAAAAAAGATATATGATGCAGTGTTTAAAAGTGCTTGTAGGGAAGAGTTTCCATGTTTGAGTGAATCCAGAAAGGGACCAACGTTCACATTCTGTACTATGTGTAGGTGAGATTTTTCAGTTACACATGGCAGGAAATGCGATATACTCAAGCACATGCAAATGAAAAACATAAGGAGAGTGTTCAGTGTGTAGAAAGAAACCAGAAACTGAACTTTTCATGTAAAAACCAAGATATAAATTCTGTGACGAATGCCGAGGCGTTATTTATGTCATTTATAGTAGAACATAACCTGCCTGTAAATTGTGCCGATCACGCGCGACCTTTGTTTCGCAAAATGTTTCCTGATTCGGAAATAGCTAAACGATATGGGTGTGCTGGAACGAAAACAGCGGCTATCATTACAGAAATGTGCATGGAAGAAAGGGCCAAAATTGTATCACATTTGCAGGTGAATGTATTTTCTGTTGCTACTGATGGTAGCAATAGAAGTGACTTGAAGATATATCCCATTGTTGTAAAATGTTTAGGCCTGAACTCAATGAAATTCAGAGTTGTCTACTCTCTGTGCCTAACTTAGAAGGGGATGCTACTGGAGCTAACATTGCCAAACTTTTGCTCTCAACTTTTCGGGAATTCTGCATTCCATTAAAAAACTGCCTAGCTCTTGGTGCTGATAATGCTCCAGTAATGGTAGGATTAAAGAATGGTGTGGCAGGATGTTTGAAGCGGGAAAATAATAACATAATCATTGTAGGCTGCTCTTGTCACCTAATTGAAAGGTCGGGGGGGAAAACCAGGTAAGTAACTTTTTCATCGAAATTGAGATATTGTTACAGTTCGCTTCAGAGTGATCATGCGCATCTATTGAGAGGTTGGAAATGGAAGAAAAGCAGGTAGTCTGGAGAAATTAGCACTCAAAGTTTCGCTGTTAGGGGATAGAACTAGGGAAGTCAAGCACAAAAGTTGCTTTTTCTCAAGTTGTACAAATACTGACTCTCCTGCTTTTTTCCCCTGACCCTTCAATTAATCTTGCTGCCGAGAAGGGTGCGGCATGCTTGCTCGTAAATGTAGATGAAAGTATAATTGATATATTTTATTATCTGGAAAGGAGTGCAAGGAGGGAAGAAAAGTGCAGAGAATTACAGACTTTACACAACACAGAGATCAGGAAAATTCTGAAGCATGTGCCTACTCGATGGTTATCACTAAGAAGGTGTTTAGATAGGATTTTGTTTCAGTGGGACCCTTTAGTTACATTATTCGGGAGTGAAATTGTGAGTAAGTATTATCAGATGGGAAATTCGAAAACTTACAAAATTCCTAAGCACACTTTAAGTGCAGTTGTGTCTTGTTTGTCTGAAAACTTTAAGGATTGTCATAACATTTCATCTCACTCCTCAGTTAAAAGGAAAACCCAATCATCAGTTTCACTAAAACAATATGAAACTACTTATGACAGTAAGAGCCATGCATTGTCACATGAAGAACGACTTTTCATGTTCCTTTCATCAAATTTACATAAATCTTTTTGCCTTTTTCTCTCAAGTTTTATGGATATCTTTGAGAATCCAAACTTACCTCTTCATTCAAGTATGCCGCACATCCACTTATTGAGGTGAGTTTTGGAGGAACTATTGAAGAATGTGATGGCACGTTTTGTGAAACCCGCCGTTATTAAAAGATCATCCTCTCTCCTTGATGTAGATTATCATACTCCAGCAAATTAAAAAGGATCATTGTGATCTTATGATAGGGATCTGCGTTTGTTTTAGTGAACACCTTGAAGTCTGAGGAAAAGTGCATATTTTTTAAGTCTGTTAGAAAGTGTTTCTCTTCATCGTGTGACTACATGGTACACAAATTTCCATTCAAAGATGTTTTAATTAATGCAGATTTTGCAAATATTTCTGCTATAAGTAAGGCATCATTTTCTAACCTTAGATTTTTCATAAACAAGTGTCCGAACATTTTGACTAGTGAAACGGAACATTTGTATGAAGAAACTGATATTTTGCACTCCCAGTTCTGTAACTTTCAGCTCGAAGAAACCGCCGTGGCAAAAGGAAGAATTGATGTTCAATGGGCATTGGTAGGTCAGATGAAATCAGCTGATGGTGTACTTAAATATGACAGACTCTCTAAGGTGATGCTTACTATTTTATCAATTCCACATAGCAATGCAGAATGTGAAAGGATTTTTAGCAGAGTCACAAAGACAAAAACACCGTTCAGATCCTTGCTGTCTGGACAAACTTTGGAGAAACGTTTAGCCTTGAAATCAGTTCAGCAAGGCAAGTGCTTTGAGCAAAAATTTAGTTCCGAGTTTCTGAAGAAGGCTAAGTCAGCTACTGGTGTGTTGAACAACAATTAGTCGTAATGTGATCACTAGAGCCCGGATTTCCATGCACTATCAAATCTCAAAATATGCATGCATTAATGCACTATAATATGGCAAAACATGCACAATAAACCGGAAAATATGCACTATCAAAATTCAGTTTCTCTTGAAACTTTGTACAACTACCGCAATTTCTGCCAATGGTCTTAATTTAAGCTCATCCTTTATCTGTCAGCATATTCTTAAACACAGAAAATGATCTTTCTACGTCAGCAGAAGTGACAGGTGCACACTTAAATGAAAACATTAGGGACAAACTGTGGTCACATTGTACGTATTTTGCATTTTTACCACAATCTGTCTTATACAAGCTTGACGAATTCAAAGTCAGGATTTGTATGGATCACTTTGTTCGCAGCTACTTATCCGTGCGATGATTGCAGACACTTTTAAATGTCCTCAATAACTGGTAACGATTGCCTGCTGCGATAACGAAGACGTGTGAGGGGTAAGAGTTCCGGGTAGGATATTCCATGATCACAGCAGAAGAGGGTTCAATGCGAAATCAAGGTTTGTGAGCTGCTACCTCAGTACCCTAACGCGAAGTCATAGAAGTGTGATACAAGAGATACAACACAGGAGCCGTCAATGAGTAATGCAAAATTTAATATAGCAGTGTATAACTGGGACACCTTTATTCCTAAGAAGTACAAAGATCGACGTGGGAACTTCCAGCTTACGTCAATGTTTACTCGGGCAACAGATAAGAAAGTGCTTTGGTAATTGGATTATAGGACCTCTGCCATATGTACTGACTTTGGTTGTCAGATAGGATGCCAGGAATACATTCTCCCCGTCTCTCAGTAATAGACATACTGTATAATGTAGAAAAATGGTCCCATATTCTGCAAACCAACATTCATGAAAGGCATTATCATGCAACTTAACATTATATATGCGCCAAAGTCAGAAGAAATGTCATACTATGCAATATAAACGTCCAAATATTCGCTGTTATATCCAAAATCTTCAAAATATGCATTATGCATGACTTTTCTTCTAAAAAGGCCAAAACATGCAAACATGCATGAAAAAAGAACTGTTATTTGGAATCGTTAAGCCATAAAACGAATATTTGCAAAGACTGAGAAGTGTAGCTAGCTTATTTAAAAACATGCATTTGCATGGAAATCCGGGCTCTAGTGATCACCATGTTGAAGGATGAGAAGTCACATGTTCCTACAGTTCAGGTATTTCCAGTATTTAGTATTCACATGTAAATGATGGAAAATATATATATGGATAAATAGAATTGTTAATGTATTGAATTATAATGAATTTGTACATGTTCTGCCATCAATCATGTGTCGTAATACGTCGCAATTCGCTGCAAAATTTCTCCTGATTTTTCACTTTTAAAAGTTGGCATGTCTGCAGCTGTTTTTATGACATTGTGGTTACAACACTATTTACTCATTGAGGTTAAGATGAAAAGGATTAACATAAGAAGTTCAGCTTAGAAGAAGTATTTTATGTGGTGTTCTAGTCCTTTCCACACATCACAGCCAAACTCTTCACTGTTTTAAGTAGTATAATTGTGATTAATGTTAATTTTTAAACTTGTAAATATTTTTAAACTTTTAAGGGATAATCTCATGTGCCTAACAACATAATAAGGATCCTGATTCTAATTTAGAGAAGATATATTGGCTGATAATGCTTGTAATATGAGCGAAACATGTCCCATTAAAAAACTAATATAAAAAATTTATATCCTAATCACAAGGATTTTATGGTATTTAATAAAATATTATAATTTTATTAAGTATATTGAATTTCAGTACAGACAAAAAATGATATTAATTACTTGTAAAACATACCACTCGGTTGAGCAGGTCGTCTCCTTTCTCCCAGCTCAAACTTCGCAACATTTTTGTAACGCTACTCTTTTGTTAGAAATCACCCAGAATAAATTTAGCTGCTTTTCTTTGTATTTTTTTCCAGTTCTTGAATCAGGTAATCCTGGTGAGGGTCCCATATGCTGAAACCATACTCTAGTTGGGTTCTTATCAGAGACTTCCATGCCCTCTCCTTTACATCCTTACCTACAATACTCTCATAACCATGTGCAGAGATCTGTACCCTTTATTTACAATCATATTTATGTGATTACCCCAATGAAAATCTTTCTTTATATTAACACCTATGTACTTACAATAATCCCGAAAAAGAACTTTCACCCCATCAACCCAGTAATTAAAACTGAGAGGACTTTTCCTATTATTGTGAAACTCACAACCTGAATTTTAACCCCGTTTATCATCATACCATTGCCTGCTGTCCATCTCACAACATTATCGAGGTCATTTTGCAATTGCTCACAATCTTGTAACTTATTTATTACTGTGTACAGAATAACATTATCTGCAAAAAGTCTTATCTTTGATTCCACTTCATTACACATATCACTGATATACAGTGGCGGCTCGTGAAAAAATCGCCCTACGTGCTACAAAAAACAAGCTAAATACGCTGTTTTAAATCTGTATATTGCCATGATGAACAACGCATACTTCAAACTTGGTAATAATACTACTATTAATCATAATAGAAATAATAATAATAATAATAATAATAATAATAATAATAATAATAATACAACTTTTCTCGCAATTTATTACTCAGAACAAACAAAAACAACATTAATTTGGAAGCAGATGAATTCTTCGACAACTGTCTACGAGATAAATAATTCATTGAAGAAATATTGTTTTTACTAACCTAATGGCGCAACTTACATCAGTGCAAATAGAATCGTGGGAATATAGATCCCCACTAAGAACACTAATTTAATTTCACTTTATATACACTGCAGTGGATAAATAATTTGATAAATCTTCGTATAAACTTTAGCACTAACACAATGACAGGAAAAACACGCACCAGTAATATAACCGCGAGATTAAAAACTGCACAAAGCAACTGAAAGAGCTGCCAACTGATTCATTGAGACCTCCCCTATTAGGTTACCAGAGTAAATGTCCGGCTCCATGGCTAAATGGTTAGCGCGCTGGCCTTTTTGGTCACAGGGATCCCGGGTTCGATTCCCGGCAGGGTCTGGAATTTTAACCATCATTGGGTGTACGTGTTGTCGTCATCATTTCATCCTCATTACGACTCGCAGGTCGCCTACGGGTGTCAAATCAAAAGATCTGCATCTGGCGAGTCGAACATGTCCTCGGAGATACTTCCGGCACTAAAAGCCATACGCTATTTCATTTCACCAGAGTAAATTACATTGTAATGCGGGATAACATTTAGGGTCAGTCAAAGATTCTTTGACTCACCTACGAATTCCTTATTTTTGACACAAAAGGAAGATGGATATTTTAATAAGCATGTGTGAGATAGATTGCCTCAACTTACGCTTTACTTTCGAACCCAGACGATGCTACTCTCTAGTGGCAGATTCGCTTACCACGTTCAACATAAGCATGGCCGACTGGATCCCTCGCTGTGCTCCAGGTAGCAGGAGACATCGAGTAATTCTACCCCCTTGCGGGAGAGGAAGTAACTATAAACGGGATCAGTGAAAGTTGATCCCGGTTTACAGTATACTCCGCCGGCTAGGGGGAGTGTTGCAAGCTTGGCTGCGCTTGCATATTGCTTCCTTCAGGCTACAGGCAAGGGCTCACTTCACATGAGCACGAGCCTTGTTCCCCGGGAGAACGGCGCTAGGTGTTCGACAGATCTCGTCCTGATTTTCACAAAACACAAATTCATATCGTACTCAAAACAACGAAAAGGCACCAGGATAATTGTACTGTACATAAATAATATTCCTTACAGTTCCAAGCTACGTGCTGGAGCCCGGTAGCACGTACTGACCGGCCGCCACTGCTGATATATATTATATAAGAAAACATAAAGGTCCAATAATACTGCCTTGAGAAATTCTCCTCTTAATTGCTACAGGGGCAGATAAAGCTTCGCCTACTCTAATTCTCTGAGTTTTATTTGCTAGAAATATAGCCATCTATTCAGTCACTCTGTTTTCTAGTCCAGGTGCACTCATTTTTGCCAGTAGTCTCCCATGATCGGACAAAAGAGGCTCTGTGGTACCACATATAATATCACTTTTATGAACATTAGTAATTGTATTGTCCAAACAGGAATTTTTTCTAGTCAGTTGGTCATTGGCAAGATAGAAGTTATAAGACCTTAGAAGATAACAAAAATGGATTTTGGCAGATGATTGAACTAAAGTATTAATATTAATGTCTCCAGTGTAATAGATTTTACACTTCGTCACCTTTCAAAGCAGTCAGACAAATTATCTCGTAAGTTCATAAAGATATTAATGTTGGAACCAGGTGTTTGATATAGAGGAATAATTACCAGTTTAATATGAGTAAATATCACCCCAGCTACTTCAAATAGCTTTTCTACACAAAACTGATCAAAGTTTAAAACATTGTATTTCATATTGGTATTTATTTTCCTGTATGTTCGAACTCCCCCATTTGAAATCCTACTTCTACAGAAGTATAATTTTCTCTTATCCTGGGAGAATATAAAGGTCAACCCCTTCCTTGCCGGACTGAGTGGCTCAGGCGGTTGAGGCGCTGGCTTTTTGACCCCAACGTGGCAGGTTTGATCCTGGCTCAGTTCGGTGGTATTGGAAGGTGCTCAAATACATTAGCTTTGTGTCAGTAGATTTACTGACACGTAAAAGAACTGCGGGATTAAATTATAGCATCTCGGCATTTCTGAAAACTGTCAAAGTAGTTAGTGGGACATAATATACAATATTAAATAGAAGGAAGGATCCACCTTTCAATACTCCGTTGTTAAGTTGAACCAAATAGAAGTTACAACCTGTTCTTTTGGGACTGGTTTCAACACATTTGAAGTGTCATCATCAGCCAATGAGCAAAACAGTGCAAAAATTAAATCATAAAGGTCTAAAAACAACTAACACAATGATCACAGGCAAAAATTTAACACTATTTCGTGCCGAAGCAATTCCAGTTGATGTTCATAACACAATGATCACAGTCAAAAGAGTAAAAAGAACACCACTATTTCATGCCAAAACAAATGCAGTTGAAGTTCATAAGCAGGTCTAGTACAATCCTGTTATGCTGCATTCACATATGAAGACGTAAGATGATGTTGTATTTGAGATCGATAACGAGTTAAAGGACTTGTTGTAATATGCAAAATTGAAGGATAACTCGTTATGAAATTGAACTTGTGTTATGCAGTTATGTATAGTTGTTGCTAGGCAGGTCTTGTGGGCATTTGTTTCTCCGGCCGATATGCATAGAAGAGTAAAAGGTGACGTAATTGACGTCTTAGGAAAACAGTGTAGGACTTAATTTTGACAATTCGGAGCGGATATATAAATTTTAAAAATTATTTAAATCGTTAAAAAGAATAAAACCAAATAAAAATATATTAAAAATAGGAAGAAATTTGAAAAGAAATTACAATGTGAGGCTCAACTCGAAACAGCTTGCTGTGGTGATTGCCGTGGCGATTGATAAATTAATGGGAGATGATAAATAGAGAAAAGGGTGGAGGATAATGAGCGCTTATTAGAAGGTGGGAGGGAAAAGAAAAAAGGGGGTGGGGCGTTATCTAAGGAGGATCATGGGAGTGTTGCGGAAGGGGGAAGTGACCTGAAAGGGTATTGTGTAAATTGTGAAAAATTGAACGCTTGCTTGTTGACTTCAGGTTATTTAAAATGGAGATAAGAAAATCAAAAAGGGCATTGGGCTTCTCAGAAATATCATTCAGGTTAAGATTTTGATTGAAAAACTGGTCGAGGTGTATAAAACAGTTTTCAGTGATGTCTAGGAGAGGGCCTTTATTTAGAGTGATGAGAATTTCAATATCCTGGTCTATTGTAGTGGAAATATGTTTTGTGTCATGAATATGTTGCACCACTGACGAAAATCTGTTGTATTTTATTGCATTAACGTGTTCAAAGTACCTAATTTTGAAGTTACGACCAGTTTGACCTATGTAAGAAGAGTTACAGTTGTTGAACTTAAAACGGTATACACCTAAAAGACACTTGTTGTATTTAAGGAGCTGGAGTTATGTAATAATTCAAGGTTTCTATTATTAGTTCAAAAAGAAATCACAGTATTGTGTTTTTTGAAGACATTAGCCATTCTGTAGGCATTTATATTGAATGTGAATGTCGAGTAAGCAGCTGGTTTAGGATTATCTTTTAAAGTGTTGTGTTATGACTGTGTTTAAATTTGTTAATAATTTGTTCAATAAAATATCTATTATAACCATTAAATTTGGCAATGGAGTGGATGATATTTAGTTCTTTATTTAAGTTATCATTCATTCAAAAATTTCTTAAGAATAATTACAAGTTTTTATTATTAAATAAGTCTGTAAAAAGCACAACAGAACCAGTTGAGAAATTAAATAACTTTAAAATCCAACCACACCATTCTCCACACTCTTTCGATATTGTCAATATAGACCCCAGCATTAATATAAAAAAAATATTTCCTATTTATAGTTGCTTAAGCAAACTTGAAATTAATGATTTTATGACCATCTTAAAATTTTTAATAACAACTTCATCTTCGACAATATAATTTATCAACAAGATGATTTGGCTATGGGTCTTCCAGCCTCAGGGATCCAGGCAGAAATATACCTAGACATTTTAGAACACAATTTCATTGATAACAGCAACGACTTTAAACACGTATTATTTTGGGCCAGATACATAGATGACACATTTGTGATCGTAGATGATAGAGTTATTAATGCAGCATCTACTCTTAATAGCCTCAATAAAATTGATCCACATATTAAATTCACTCTTGAAACAGAATCAAACAAATCAATTAATTTTCTAGATATTACAATAAGCAGATTACCTTCCTCATTATCATATATGATTTATAGAAAACCCACACATACAGCTAATACCATAAAACAAGACCCTTTTCACCCACAGACACATAAACGTGCCTCATACAACAGTATGGTTAACCGTGCCTTCAAAATTCCGCCATCAAAGGATAACTTAAATAAAGAACTAAATATCATGCACTCCATAAATTTAATGCTTATAATAGATATTGAACAAATTATTAACAAATTTAAACACCGTCCTAACACAACACTCTTAAAGGATAATCCTAAACCAGCTGCTTACTCCACCTTCACATTCAATATAAATGCCTACAGAATTGCTAATGTCTTCAAAAAACACAATACTGTGATTTCGTTTCAAACGAATAATAGAAACCTTAAATTATTACATAACTCCAACTGCTTAAATAAAACAAGTGTCTTTTCTAAATCAGGCATATATACCATTTTAAGTGCAACAACTGTATCTCTTCTTACATAGGTCAAACTGGGCGTAACTTCAAAATTAGTTACTTTGAACACGTTAATGCAATAAAATACAACAGATTTTTGGCAGTGGGGCAACATATTCATGACACAAAACATATTTTCACTACAATAGACCAGGATATTGAAATTCTCAGCACTCTAAATAAAGGCACTCTCCTAGACATCACTGAAAGCTGTTTTATACACCTCGACCAATTTTTCAATCCAAATCTTAATGCGAATGATATTTCTGAGAAGCCCAATGCCCTTTTTGATTTTCTTATCTACATTTTAAATAACCTGAAGTCAACAAGCAAGCGTTCAATCTTTCACAATTTACACAATACCCTTTCATGCCACTTCCCCCTTCCGCAACACCCCCATGATCCTCCTTAGATAACCACCACCCCCATTTTTCCATTCCCTCCCACTCTCTAATAAGCGCTCATTATCTCCCACCCTTTTCTCTATTTATCATCTCCCATTCATTTATCAATCACAACGGCAAGCTGTTTCGAGTTGGGCCTCACATTGTAATTTCTTTTCAAATTTCTTCCTATTTTAAATATATTTTTATTTGGTTTTATTCTTTTTAATGTTTTAAATGATTTTTAAAATTTATATATCCGCTCCGAATTGTCAAAATTAAGTCCTACACTGTTTTCCTAAGACTTCAATTACGTCACCTTTTACTCTTCTATACATAACTGCATATCACAAGTTCAATTTCATAACGAGTTATCCTTCAATTTTGCATATTAGAACAAGTCCTTTAACTCATTATCGATCTCAAATACAACATCTTCTTACGTCTTCATATGTGAATGTAGCATAACAGGATTGTACTAGACCTGCTTATGAACTTCAACTGCATTTGTTTTGGCATAAAATAGTGGTGTTCTTTTTACTCTTTTGACTGTGATCATTGTGTTATGAACATCAACTGGAATTGCTTCGAGACGAAATAGTGTTAAATTTTTGCCTGTGATCATTGTGTTAGTTGTTTTTAGACCTTTATGATTTAATGTTTGCACTGCTTTGCTCATTGGCTGATGATGACACTTCAAATGTGTTGAAACCGGTCCCAAATGAACAGGTTGTAACTACTATTTGGTTCAACTTAACAACGGAGTATTGAAAGGTGGATTCTTCCTTCTATTTAATGTTGTATATTTCTCTATTCAATACGGAACAGTCATGAAATTTTTAACTTTAAAAAGTGGGACATAAGGCAAAATAATATTATTAACCTCTTTCTTTACAAGCCAGTGTTCATTTATACATACAATGTCAACAGAGAATGAATTCAGCAATATTTCAATTTTACCTCGCTTACTTCTGATGAATTGTAAATTGGAATGAAAATCAATTAGTGCTGTATTTACAGTACATAATAATGTTTGCTAGCAATCTTAACTGTACATGGAGATTGGTCCACTGAGAGCTTTTCTCTGGTATTAACATTTGTACTATTTCCTAATATTACATTTATCTCATAATTCGAACACCGGGCGAGTTGGCCGTGCAGTTAGGGGTGCGCGGCTGTTAGCTTGCATCCGGGAGATAGTGGATTCGAAACCCACTGTCGGCAGCCCTGAAGATGGTTTTCTGTGGTTTCCGATTTTCACACCAGGCAAATGCTGGGGCTGTACCTTAATGAAGGCCACTGCCGCTTCCTTTCAACTCCTAGGCCTTTCCTATCCCATCATCGCCATAAGACCTGTCTGTATCAGTGCAACATAAAGCCACTAGCAAAAAAAAAAAAAAAAAAAAAAAAAGAAAGAAAGCATAATTTGAACCTTGATTCTTGATTTAAGGACCCAGGTTTTCCAACAAGTTTCCCTGTGTATGCCACTTTAGTAGTTCAGATTTACTGATATTCAATTCATCCTGTAAATCATTCCTGATAATGTTAACAGTTTGTCTACTTAGGATTTCCTTCCCATCATTATTAAAATGTAGGCCATGCTTAGTAAACAAGTTCCTGCTAAATCCTGAAGCGTCCATTAAATCAACATTTCTAAAATGATATTTTTAGACATTTTAGGTATTTTTTAATGTTTACACAATCTATTACTGTAATTCTAATATTTATATCCTGCACAGCCTGGTTCACACATGAGTCGTTCAAGAGACCATTACATTAACTACAATTAATTTGGAATCAGATAATTGGGAAATCTTACCTCTGAGGTTGAGGTTCATAACTAATTTCTCTCCTTTATCTACAGCAATATCATTAGTCCCACTTATGATCACAACATAGTTATTATCCTCTAAAACAGGATCACAGTCCTTAAGAATGTCCTGTGTTTTACCTCCCGGTTTTACTAATCCACACACCTTTATCCTTGGATTCTGCTGATGAGAGTTGATGTTTACTGCCATCCCTCGTCCCTGACTGTCCACGTATAGCTCGATTTTTAGCAATCTTGTTCATAAATTAGTTTTATACTTCCACAGGTTTTCCTGATTGCATTTTAACTTATTGTTTAGAGCACTTACAATTGGGTCATTTGGATCTTGTTGCAGTAAATGGAACTTATTTTGGCACTGAAAAGAGTTTCAACAGGTATTAAGAGAAAAAATTATGACTGGAAAACAAACACAATTTATCACTTCAGAGGGCAGGAGGTGTGTTAGTCATTCTTTCAATTTGTATTCGCATGTGGCTCTAAGAGGCTAAAAAAATTAAAGGAACAATTCAAGAAAGAAGGGGTGCAGCCTTAAAATTCACCGAAACGTATCGAAGACTTCTGAGATAAAATCTATTCCTTTTTATGATCGTAAACATGCAGTCGATTTTATGAATAATTTCAGTGAACAAAATGCACTCGTCATGCCAGGCCGGATCCCTACAAAACGAAGAAGTGATCTCATGCTTCTTCCAACCAGCATGTCTAAGAAGATACATTATACTCTGACAGTTGTAAATCATTAGAGATGATTCCTGTATCTCTCATCCTGGTATCCCATCTGGCGTACATTTTGCTGTAACATAGTAGTTCAGAAACTCAAGTCTGATCTTGTTTGACTTGTAGAAGGAATTAAACTGTAATAGGGAAACTGTCAATTATGGACGAGGAGGAAAAAAGAAATCTATTGGAAAAGGTTATACAACATCTTAATCACGTCAAAGCAGAGCGGACTGCCTATAAAAACACAGTGTCCACACAGACACACATGAGATGCTGTCAGTTGGTACAATTAGTTTTATTCACATATCTATACACAAATTAATACACGCATAACCTTAATCACCGTATCACAAAACATAAACACTTCACTTGTAGAATATCAACAAAGTCGCCATCTTTAAACAGGTGACGACTGACACCGAATACCACAGAGGTTACACTTTGAAAAACAGATGACTAGTGATCAGTTCAACATGGAGACTGCCTAACTCGGCATGTCAGCCACGTGCTGCTAACAATATTCCAATAACTTCCAAACCACAACTCACAGTAACTCTCAGTAACTCACTTCACCGTCAAGATCGTCTCTTCATGTATATGTGCCTGGCTTCCAAAAGATACGTTACAAAAAAAAAAAAAAAAAAATCCTACCTGCTTGAATATTCCAGAGTGTCCAATAGATAGATTACAATGTATAGAATATTCTCCATCGTTCTAGTGTCTATACTATTCTGGAAGTTACAGTGTTCTGCTCAATTATGGATTACAAATTATACAGGTAAAAATAAACAATAATATTAATTTACAGGTAGTTACATTAATGGAACTGACATACATGTCTACGTATATGACATAACCTCACGTAAATAATACGTAAATAATAATAATAATAATAATAATAATAATAATAATAATAATAATAATAGTAATAATAATAATAATAATAATAATAATAATACTTTCATGACATAACCTCACACACAATACGATCATTCGACCACGTAAACAATGGTAATACTAAACGGATGTATACTTCATACCTATACATACAAGTAATAATAATAATAATAATAATAATAATAATAATAATAGCTGCCTGTGTGGATCCGTGGTAGAGTGTCGGCCTCCGGATCCCAAAATAGCGGGTTCAAACCCAGCAGAGGTAGTCGGATTTTTGAAGGGCGGAAAAAAGTCCATTCGACACTTCATGTCGTACGATGTCGGCATGTAAAAGATCTCTGGTGATACATTTGGTATTTACCCGACAAAATTAATTAAATCTCAGCCATAGACGCCCAAGAGAGATCCGGTTTACTCGGTCTGCCACCTAGCGGACCTAGAGTAAAATGGAACGTCGAAATTGACGAGCAGACAGCCAGATGGCGTCAGATCGAAATGTCTGCACACGGTAGCTGAGGCCATACGATTATTATTATTTTTATAATAATAATAATAATAATAATAATAATAACAACCATATTCATAAAATAATAATAATTCAATTGTAAAATAATAATAATAATAATAATAATAATAATCCAAGCTCGATATTTGCAGTAGTTAACCATGGGTGAGAGAACATTGTTTTCAAGTTATTCCTGTTATCACACTTGCGTCAGGATTAGACAACTGGATACTCCATTGTCTCTTGGGCCACATAGCTGTAACATATACAAAGGCACAATGCATTATAGTTTTGATTTTGCCCAACATACGATCAGCAACAAGTTGGACCCATTTTCTTTCTTACAGGCTACAAAGTGGGTCTGTTTGGTGTATCTTGTGAACCACTTAACAAGATTTGTTTTGTACATTATTCCAGAAGCTTGTATTGCTGGTAAAGGAGTAAATACTGTCTTATCTCTTGTACATGACTTCTTGGAAAAGTTTTCAGTAGGTGAGGAGCATTTAGAATTCCATGCTGATAACTGTGTTGAGCAAAATAAAAACATCTTAAGGAGATACCTCATATGGAGGGTTATGACAGGGAAGAACAGCAGTTGAAAAATTTCGTTTCTGCCAGTGGGACACAGGAAATTTCAACCCGATGTGTATTTTGTTTGTTTTAAGAGAGCATTCCAGAAAAATGAAAGTGAAGTTATTGAAGACGTAATTAATGTTGCCCGTAAAAGTTGTCAGGTTTTATTATTCCTCTCGCTGTGGCACAGAATCCGGAAATGTAACAATTCCTACTCATGACTGGCAAAACAAGTTTCATGCTGGAATGAAAAACATTCCACAAATAACCCAGATACATCACTTTGTGTATATGAAAGAGCACCCTGGTGTAGTGTTGACAAAGAAATCCATATTTTGTGATGAAGTACCCTACACCATCCTTCCAGAAGATCCACCGCCTGACTTCAGTGACCTTCCGCAAGTCATCAAACCTCAAGGAATTAGCATCGATAAACAGATGTATATCTATGAAAAAATTGGACCCTTTGTATCAGAAGATGAGAAAGATATACTATGTCCTGCTGTAACACCTTTCCCTGCTCCAACAAAGCCGCCACCAACCATCTCAAGTGAAAATCTTACGGAGTCAGCCCTCCTCTGCCAATAATTACACCATCATCATCTTCTTCAAAAAGTGTAACGCCTAAAAAACAAGTAATGCACAGAAGAAAAAACCACCAATTCCAAGAAAATTCGCCCCAAAGAAGAGGTACCGACCCACCTGCAGCTACTGTGGAGAGGCAGGACATCGGGACCAGACAGTGAAAGAGCATATAATATGCCCAAAACGAAGGCTTCAGCATGAATAACTGATAAGCCTGTCTTATGCTGGCTGTGATTAACGATTGTTAAGGTATGTGATAATTTTTGTAAAGTGCAGTAGTGTTGCAATTAATTGTCTTTAGTGACCTTCTGGAAGTCATAAAACCTCAGAGACTTAACATCGATAGGTACATCTCCACGAAAAAAATAAGACCATAAATAATATCTGTTGGTAATTTTTGTTAAAAAATTCTATGTCAGAATACCGATGAACATGAAAATATAAAAGCCAAATAGTTTGGAAGTTATTTGTGTCAAAATGTAACCAAGTTTTTAAACAGCTCTACTGGAAAGTTATAAAATCTCATGTTGTAACATGCTAATTTAAGGCCTTAATTTCTTTAGAGGCATTCAGTTCAATTACATTATATTAGTTGCATATTATGGAACACGACAGTACCTTTATCTCAATACCCAACATGTGGTCCCTTTTCATATGTATGCACAAATTTATTGATGGGGCCACTAATAACATAACTATTTGAGAATTACATTTTAGGCCTTCCCCTAAACTGCCATTTTGGTCAGCATGAATAAAATTATTAATAGCCTCAATTGTAGTGCCACATTCCCTGACTTTGTATACAAATTTTCATTAAATTCTCTTCAGCCATTTTCTTGTGATGTACAGACAGACAGAGATGATGGAAAATTAAAAAGTGCATTTCCTTGTTACTGTGGACACAACCAATACAGAAATACCATTCTTTTTAAATTTGGAGCAATGTAGAAACAGAACTCTTATTTTATGTATATACTAGCAAGATATCCGTGCTTCGCTACGGTATTATACTGACATTTATAATTGAACGCTTAACGTTTTTATATAATCCGCCAAAATTCATGATCTGACTCATTTTCTGAGAGATTACGGCATAGTTCCTCCCATTTTTCAATCTTTCTTTCCAGCAATCGATTTCATACTTCCCGGATTAGGTCCAGGTATTCCGCTATTGGTTGAATTTAGGTTATTATTTTGATTCATACACTTCTCCACAGGAAATACGGGTAGTAACGGGGCACGGGATGCACCAAGTGCCTTATTGAAGTATTTACACATTATAATACAAATATTGATGTACAGGTATATACAAAACTATAGATCATGGGATGTTCATTCTTGCAAGAGGAACGATCGCACAATGTTGCATGTTGACAGGAGGACAGAATGTTGCATAATTTTGTAGATGTTCGGTGGAAAACCCAGTTCTTGCAGACTCTTATGAAGTGTGTGTGGAATGAGGCCGTTGACTGACAGAATCACAGGGACTATCCATACCAGATTCTCTTGATCTCTTCTGCAAGTTCTTTCTACTTGTAGATTTTTTCATGGTACTACCTGTCAATGTTGGTGTCATTGGGGATAGCGATGTCAATAACTAAAGTTGTCCCAGTTTTCTTGTTTACCAGTATGATGTCTGGTCTGTTATGGTCGACTGTTTTTTCTCTCACTACAGCAGTGTCCCAATAAAGCTTAATCGACTCGTTCTCCAGGAGTGGTGTTGGATGGTACTTGTAATAAGAGATACGCTCCTGAATTAATTGGTTTTCCTGAGCAAGTGCCTGGTGTATAATTCCCGAGACATGATTGTGTCGTCTCATGTATTCTACGGCGGCAAGTACTGGGCAGCCGGCAGTAATATGGTCGATGGTCTCGAGATGAACGGAACATTGTCTGCATTTGTCAGAGAGTATGCTAGTGTCTTCGATTATGTACTTTTTGTAATTGTTTGTAGCTATTACTTGGTCTTGTATAGCAACTGCAAATCCCTCTGTTTCCCCAAATAAGCACCCACTGTGTAACCACTTGCACGATGCATTCTTGTCTATGCTCTGTTGGTTTAGATTGCTGTAGTATTTTCCATGGAGGGTCTTCTCTCGCCAGGTCCTTTCTTTCTCCTGCAGGGATACTTGATGATTTGTATGAGGGTCAGAGGCATTGTATGGGTACAGAACAGTGTACTTGTCAGCAAGTACTACAGGTTATGGAGAAGGCTGTTTTCTTGCTTTTTATGGAAGTATCTCCTTAGGTTCTTCATCTGATTCAGGAGCATGACTTGAAGATCCAGTACTTCTCGGCCTCCCGATTTTCGTGGAAGAATGACCCTTTATATGCATGAGTTTCGATGTTGTAATCTATAGGTGGTGAGCAAAGTTCTCATTTTTCTTTGTATGCTGTCTATTCCAGTAGCAGACCATTTCAGAATTCTGAATGAATAAACAAGAGTTGGAATAGCGTACGTGTTTATTGCTTTAATTTTGTTCCTGGCATTTAGGTAGCTGCACAAAATCTGATGCAACCTCGATGTATATTTATCATTGAGTTCCTGTTTGATTTTCTTGTGCTCCAGAGTTGCATTCTGAGCAAATCCAAGGTACTTGTAGGTCTCTGTTTGTGTCATTCCCACATTTAAAGATCCGGTATGAAGCTCATATGGTTGGGAGTTTGTGTACCGACCATGTTCAGTTGTTAGCAGCTTACACTTCTTTACTCCCAACATCATTCACACATCAGATGAGTAAGAGTCTTATTATATTCAGCAGGGCGTTCATTTGTGTTTTGTTGTGGGCATACACTTTCAGGTCATCCATATAAAACAAATGAAATATTCTGTGTTTCCTTTTGTTTCCAAAACCAGTAGCTTTTAGAAGATAGGGGATTCATTGCAAGGCAAAACCACAGAGGACTTGGTGAATCTCCTTGAAATATACCACGTTCAATTTTAATTGTGTCGAACATGATACATTTATTTTCTCTCTTAGTGCAGAGCACTGTCTTCCAATTGTTCATAGTAACCTCAAGAAAATGAATTATGGCAGGATTGATCTTGTACAAATGAAGTACTTCTTTTAACCATAGTGGGGAACTGAGTCAAATGCTTTCTGATAATCTATATACGCTGTGTACAGGTTCCTTTGTGAGTGTATTGCCTGTTGTGTTACAACGGAGTCTATGATTTTCCGTTCTTTGCACCCTAGTGATGACTTTTTGCATCATTTCTGCTCCTCGGTCAGAATGTTATGGTTGCTGATATGTTTAATGTTCACGTCACCTTCAGTTTTGAGATATAAATATCCCCATAAAAACAATTCACTTTTTACACTTCCTTTCACACTCCCCCCCACCATTAAGTGAATTTTCTGGAAAAAACACTGTTTCTTTTTTCGTAAAGGATCTTCTAAATACCAATTATCACGACTGTAACATTTTCAGTTTTTGAGATGTGTGTCCTCATAAAAGGAATTCAACTCCTTTTCACCCCTGCCCCCAAGGTGATTTTCCTCCAAAAATGCATTTTGCTGTGTTTTTAAAGGAGATCCAAATACCAATTTTCATGTCTGTAACAACTTTAGTTTTTATTAGATGTAAGTATCCTCATACAATTCAATTAATTTTTCAATTCTTTCACCCCCCACCCTTTCATTGGATTTTCCGAAATCAAAAGAATACATGTTTCTTTACTTTTAAAGTAGATTCCAAATACCGATTTTCACGTCTGCAACATGTTTAGTTTTTGAGATTATAGTATCTTCATACAAATAATTCATTAAGGGTTATAAATTTCATGTTATTGGTCCGTATTGAACTGAGAATAACTAAAGGTTTCCACCTATTCAATACAAAATATATTCACAATATTTTAAAATTACATGGAACTAGTTTCGACACATCTAGGGGTCATCATCAGCCACATCAAAGCGAAGATCACTCTTGACGAAATCCTAAGAACATATTAACAGTAAGATTATTATGGAATAACAAGTGAATGTGGTAAATGAAAAGAGATGTTAGTATGGGACAGGTGAGTAATAGCTAATAAATATACAAGGAATATACATAAGAGGTTTGGAACAAAGTATAAAAGGGGGCTTAGTGTTGTAAAAATTATATAATCATGGAAAACAGTAAGTCCTTATAATGAAGAATGCAATGTGAAATGACACGTATAAAATTATATATGGCTTAGGAAGAGTGGAGGTGGTTTAGGAGGGGAAGAGGGCTTAAGGTGGGGTTGAAGGGTGCGGGAGAAAGGGTAATTGTTTCGGAAAAGTACCTTTGATTAAATTTAGGATTGAGTTTTGGTTGGCTGCATTATTGTTTCTGAGGAAAGTGATAAATAGATCGAAGAGTATGTTGGGTTTCTCTGAGATTTCATTGAGATTGTGACTGGCATTAAAGTATTGGTCTAGGTGTATATAGTAATTTTCCATTATGTCGAGTAAAGGGCCCTTGTTTGCTAATACGAGGATGTCCATGTCTTGTTCGATATTGGTGAAATTATGGTTATAATCTTGCATGTGTTGGCCGATGGCTGAAAACTTGTTGTATTTTATTGCGTTAGTGTGCTCGTGGTATCTGATATTGAAGTTTCTACCGGTTTACCCGATGTAGGTTTTTCCACAGGTGTTACATTTAATCTTATAAACTCCTGATTTTAAAAAACTGCTGGTCCTGTTGATGTGTGAAGAACATGAACATTTTACATAATACTTCACAATACTGGACATCAATAATGGGCTAAGTGCCAAAAAGTTGATTTTGAGTTATTCAATTTTTTTTGTTTTTGTCAAAAATCTTTTGATAAAGAACCTTAACCATATTTTTTATTTAATATCTAGGGTAAGATTCATATTCCTATTGCATTTTTTTAATTTCCTTTCTCGTATGAATAAAACATAAAATTTTACTCAGCAAAATGTAGAACGTGTTAAGTGCCACATTTTTTGTCAGCAAAAACGAGGTAAGTGCCAATGAAAAATCTCAACCTTTTATTAATTTTAACTGTTTATTTCAGTAATTCTACAATAATAAAAAGTGTCCAAGTACATTTTCAAGCATTTAATTACAGTTTACCTTTTTTTTACTTCTAGTTAGAAAGTCCTAGTATAGTTTTTCTAAGAATACAAAACAATTTTAATTGATTAATTCTTCAAAGAATACTCGATTCTCTTCCTTCAAATCTCTTCTTCTCAGCTGACAAGTTTTTTTGACACGGGTGTGATGGTAAAACCAAGTTCTTGATTGTATTAGTAGTAACCCTTTTCTTGAGAACCTTGCAAGTGCTCCATGCTTCAAATTCATTAAATATTGTTCTCTTCTTGACGAATCTGCGTGCGGCTTTTTGAACTTTAATCCAGCTGCATTTGGAAATATTTAGTTTTGTCGTATTGATGTCTGAATCAGCTGCTTTTTTTAAAATCAAAGAAGTCATCAGGTTGAAGCATAGTAACCATAAATGGATTGTTCGGTGTTGCATTTACCATAAGTTTGACCAGATCAGGAACTTGACAATTTTCAACCCTTTTACATTTCTCGATCTGTGCAAAATCTCTGTCACAAGATAAAACTGAATGGCCAGAGACTAAAAATTTATGGTTTATCTCATCATACTTGCCAGTAATCATCACGTAAATCCAAAGAAACATCATCATTTTGTTCTTGTTCTGGCCATTGCAGTTATCAGACTAGACATTAAGTTTTCGTTTCGTCATAAATTCAGGACTACCGAGTGCTTTGAACAGACATGGAGCAATTTCATTACCGCCTCGACCACTCATACCCTCTTGCCACAAGTACGACGAGCCCCTTGTTGTTGTCACCTACATGGACACACAGATTGTAGCATGAAAGCTGAGGGGAATAAAACATTGATTCTCCCTTCTTTCTATTTTGCTTGTGTCACTGTTTAATTCCATCATTCTTAAAATGTACTATCTCAAATTAAAACTCTCTACAGGCTTTTCTCAAAAGAATTAGGTTAAAATTCACAGCGATGTTGTTGTCATGATGCTCAGAATCAACAGTAAAAGCTCGGTGGCACATAGCCCGTAATAGCTTCACCAGCGGCCCGACACATACCTCTCATGCCATACCTCGGGCCTTGTATGCACTACAATCATGGTCATGGCAGATAGTGCGCTTTATAGGTTGTTGGCAATGGCACAGAGCTCACGTTTTTGGGTCTAAACATTTCTTAATTGTTTTGGCACTTAGCCCGTTATTGATGTCCAGTCTTCAATTGTCATCAGCTGAAAATGTGGCCCTACCAAGAAAGATGTCTTTTGCGAATCATTTTTATCAGATATCTCTTCTGATTTACTCTGTGCAATACCTCAATATTTGTGACCTTTTCTATCCATTAAACTTGAATGATCCTACAGAAACGCCTCATTTCGAAGGCCTCAATGTATTTTACACAACTTTGTTTATTGTCCCTGTTTCTGAAGGCGTACAGTAGAACAGTCCAAACAAATGCATGCAAGATCCTTTTACAAAGGGGTAGATTGAGTTTATTGCTAAACAATAACAACTTCCTCTACATAAAAATTATCATAGCTTGAGCAATATGGCTTTTTTTCTCTGTCTTGCTCATTACTATTTCTTCTTCTCCTCCTCTTCCCATTCATGCAGGGTTGATGTTCCTCACAAGTGTTTACCATTTCCCTCAGTCCCAAATGTCATTTCCTCTTAACGGCTTCTCTCAGAGATCTTACCGCATGCAATTCATCCAATATCTTCTGGATCTGCCTCTCTCCCTCCCACCTTCTACCTCCATGTCAAGCATTCTCCTTCCTACATAGTTTTCTTCCCTGCCCTTAATGTGGCCGTACCAGAGCAGTAGTCTTTCTTGGACCATTCTAGATATTTCAGTCATTTTAACGCTGCCTCATGTACAGGTATTCTTGATGTGGTCTTTCCTTGTAACCCCACACATCCATCCCACCATCTTCATTTCACATACTTCTATCTGTTTACATTGTAACTGCACTGTTGACCAAGTTTCTGCATCATGTAACACTGCAGGTCTCAATGCTTATTTATAGGCATTTCCTCTGTTTGGATATTTGGTCTCCTGTCACAGAGAACACCAGACAATCTTTGCCAGTTAGACCAGGCAGCATGAATTCAGCGGGTAATTTCTAGATCTAGATTACCATAAGCAAACATACTCGTTATTACTAAGCCTAAATTGCTGAGGCATTTTGGGTCATGTAGCTATCAGTTTGCATTCGAGAGATAGTGGGTTCGAATCCCACTATCATCAGCCCTGAAGATTGTTTTCCATGGTGTCCCATTTCCACACCAGGTAAATGCTGAGGCTGTACCTTAATTAAGGCCATGGTCGCCTCCCATTCCTAGCCTTTCCCTATCCCGTCATCACCATAAGACCTATCTCTATCAGTGGGACGTAAAGCATATTGTAAGTACATACATACATCATTATTATAGACCATTATGTCTTTCAGCGTTTAGTCTGCAAGCCTCTGTGAATTTACTAAACATCGCCACAATCGTCTATTTGCAATTAGTGCTGTGGCCTCATTTAGTTCTGTACCTCTTATACTTAAATCGTTAGAAACTGAGTCTAACATCGTCTTGGTTTCCCTCTACTTCTCTTACCCTCCATAACAGAGTCCATTATTATCCTAGTCAACCTATCTTCCTCCATTCGCCTCACATGACTCCACTACCGAAGCTGGTTTACACATACAGCTTCATCCATCGAGTTCATTCCTAGCTTCACCTTTATCTCCGCATTCCGAGTACCCTTCTGCCATTGTTGCCATCTGTTTGTACCAGCAATCATTCTTGCTACTTTCATGTCTGTTACTTCTAACTTATGAATAAGATATCCTGAGTCGACCCAGCTTTTGCTCCCGTAAAGCAAAGTCGGTCTGAAAACAGACCGATGTAAAGACAGTTTCGTCTGGCAGCTGACTTCCTTCTCACAGAATACCGTTGATTGCAACTGCGAGCTCACTGCATTAGCTTTACTGCACCTTGATTCAATCTCACTTACTATATTACCACCCTGGGAGAAAACACACCCTAAAAAATACTTGAAATTATCAACCTGTTCCAGTTTTGTATCACCAATCTGACATTCAGTTCTGTTGAATTTCTTACCTGCTGACATCAGTTTAGTCTCCGAAAGGCTAATTTTCATACCATACTCATTGCACCTATTTTCAAGATGCAAGATATTAGACTGCAGGCTTTTGGCAAGTTGTCAGCTTATGCCAGACTGCTTACTACATTTCCGCCTAACTGGATCCCTCCCTGCCACTTTATACCTTTCAGCAGATGATCCATGTAAACTACGAACAACTATGGTGAAAGGTTACCGCTCTGTCTAACCCCTGTAAGTATCCTGAACCAAGAACTCACTATAGCATCAATTCTCATTGCAGCCCAATTGTCTGCATAAATACCTCTGATTGATTTTAATAACCTACCCTTAACCCCATAGTGCCTCAGTATGGTGAACATTTTTTACCTTGGTACCCTGTCATGTGCTTTCTCTAGATCTACGAAACACAAACACAACTGTCTATTCCTCTCGTAGCATTTTTCAATTACCTGCTACATAGTGAAAATTTGATCCTGACAGCCCTTCTGTGGTCTGAAACCACACTGGTTTTCATCCAACTTCCTCTCAACCACTGTTTGCACCCTCCCTTCCAAGATGCCGGTGAATACTTTGCCTGGTATACTAATCAATGAGATAACGCGATAGTTGTTGCAATCCTTCCTGTTTCCTTGCTTATAGATAGGTGCAATTACTGCTTTTGTCCTATCTGAAGGTACCTTACCATCACTCCATGTTAATGTTACTATTCTATGCAGTCATTTCATCCCTGCCTTTACACTATACTTCACCATTTCAGGTCAAATTTAATCTATTCCTGCTGCTTTATGACAATATAGTTTATTTACCATCCTTTCCACTTCCTCAAGCGTAATTTCACCAACATCATTTTCCCCCTCCCCATGAGCTTGGTTGTTTGCAACACCACCGTGAAGATTTCTTTTTACGTTGAGAAGATTTTCAAAATATTCCCTCCACCTGTCCAGTGATTCCTTGGGATCTATTGTGAGTTCACCTGAATTACCCAAAAACACCGTTCATTTCCTTTTTCCCTCCCTTCCTGAGATTCTTTATTACTTTCAGAAAGGTTTCCCTGCTGCTTGTCCTAGCCTTTCAAGGTTATTACGAAAATCTTCCCAAGACTTCTTTTTGGATTTAACAACTATTTATTTTGCTCTGTTTCTTTCACCTACATACAATTCCCTGTCTCCATCAGCCCTTGTAAATAAATGAATAAATTGCACAGGAAATGCACCTTTTTTAAAAAGTAATTTCTTAACTCCCACCCGTAAAACAATATTAAGTATTCTCTGTTTACCTAACTTATTGAGATGCAACCCATGAGATGTATCAAACATTCCTTTCAAAATTTTCAACGTTTATTGTATGCACATTCCTTCTTTATGTATACATGAAGTAGCTGATGTACCCGTGCTTCGCTATGGAATTCTACCTTGTATACAGAATTCTATGTTAGGTAGTGTACACATTTTGAGTAAGATTGTATTAAATTGCATAGCACTTAACGTTACCCTAGAAATGCGACAGGGAAGTCACCAAATGTCTTTTCTTATGTGAAGACTGGACACTCACTCTCCACCTGTCTTTTTACATCCTCAGAAAGACTGTCTTGGTGGTTTTCCTGACCGAAATCAACATAGGTCATTAGAATGAGGCCAGTAGGAATGTCACAATTAAAACCAATGCTATGATATGAAATACTCGATCAAATTAAAAACTGCACATTTTTTCACTTTTAATGAACAGTATTACGCTGCTGATCTAACAGTCCAAAGTTCCAGAGCTGGAATGATCAGGCTGTAGACAACGCGTCAGAGTAGGGATCGAATAGCTGAAATACTATGATGAACCAGTGTGTTGTATACTAGCAGTATCAGAAAATGTATGAACCAGAGGAATGGCTTGCTAAAGAAGAAAGTTATGTAACTCCCTAGCTAATTACCGCCAATATTCAGGCAGGTTGTTACACTCGGACGCAGCAGTAATCCCATCTATTGGAGATGAGTGGCAGCATAAAAGACAAAGAATATCATAAACAGTGGTTAGTGCAATGCTATTGTTGATTAATTTTATGAGATTTCGATATTGTAGGCCTTCCCTTTTAGTTTTCTTCCGATTATGAAATACCACCCTTACTATAGTCGGTACGGTACAACTGAATAAAATATAAATGATAGGAAATTGTATTCTCTATAAATTTTGTAATGTAGTACTTTTTGAAGGTATTTAAAAATTAAATTTTAGGCGCCTTTCCCTAAATTACCATTTCATCCAGGGTGAACAAAATTGTTTATAGCCTAGACTGTAGTTTCTTATTCCCCAACTCTATATACCGATTTTCATTAAATTCTGTTTACCCATTTTCTTATGGCTCGGCGCTTATATGGACTTAGCAATAAAAATACAAATT
This sequence comes from Anabrus simplex, assembly GCF_040414725.1. Taxonomy (NCBI): domain Eukaryota; kingdom Metazoa; phylum Arthropoda; class Insecta; order Orthoptera; family Tettigoniidae; genus Anabrus; species Anabrus simplex. The sequence continues at coordinate 245,582,969 of NC_090265.1, read as the reverse complement.
CATGAATATCTCCGTTATCATAGCCAGTAGGTTAAAATGTATAAGACATAAATGATTGGAAATTTAATTATATATAACTTAAGGTAAAGTATTCTATGAAAGTAAAGAATGATTACTTTCATACAAGCAAATATACAACATTGTATAGCGGCCTCTAGGGTACTTAATAGAAGTATCCAGAAAGGCGGGTTTTCGGTCGCCCTGATACAAGAACCCTGGCTTAGACAGGGACATATCATGGGACTAAATTGTGCAGGTTTCACTCTATTCAGTGGAATAGCAGAGGAGAAGCCTAGAGCATGTATACTAGTTAAGGATCATAACGCTTGGGCTATACCGGGTTTCATTACTAGAGACCTAGTAGCAGTCCTAATGAGATATGAAGAGGGCGGACAGCCAAGAGACTTGGTTGTCTGTTCTGCATATTTCCAAGGAGACTCTGAATCTCCACCCCCGCCGGAGGAGTTCAAGAGACTGGTGATATACTGTAGGAAACAAGGATTAAACCTCGTAGTAGGATGTGATGCCAATGCTCATCATAGCATTTGGGGAAGTAAAAATACAAACCGAAGGGGAGAGCACCTCATAGAATTTCTATGTACAACTGATCTTGAGATCATGAATATTGGTGATACCCCTACCTTCATTAATAATAGGAGCGAAGGGATCATAGATCTTACCCTGGGTTCCATGGGAATCATGCAGGAATTTAAAGACTGGAAGGTCTCTCTGGAGCCTTCCTTGTCAGATCATAGACACATTGTGTTTTATATAGAGGGCTCCATCGAGATCCCGTCTTACAGAAACCCTAGACGAACCGATTGGATATCTTTTAGGGAGGACGTGAGGAGGGGACTGGAGGGAGGACCCTCAAATATAATTAAAAACAAAGAGGAGCTGGAGCTCAGTGTGAGTTTCCTCACACGGACACTGGTTACCTCTTATGAATTAAACTGCCCTATTGTTAAGGCAAAAAGAGTAACAGGAAGCTTCAAGTGGAATAGTTATCTTGAACACCTGAGGAGAAATACACGAAGGCTCTGGAATAAATACAGGGAACTTCAGGATCAAGAAAGCCTAGATTCTTACAAAGAATCTCAAAGAAGGTACAAGTCAGAAGTCAAGAAGGCTTCTAGGAAATCTTGGAGACAATTTTGTGACTCCATTGAAAGTCAACATGAAGCGGCAAGGCTTCATAAAATTTTAACCTTGGATAGAAGGGCAAGGCTGGGCTCATTGGAGACTCCTTCTGGTGGATACACATCCACAGAGGGGGAGACCCTGAGCTTACTGCTTGATGCCCACTTTCCAGGTTCGGTAATCACGAATAGTGAGGTAGAATCGAGCGGATCCTTCAGACCCGATAAAAGTGGCTGGAGGGAAGCCGCAGAGATTGTTACCCCAAGAAGGGTTAAGTGGGCATTAGAATCCTTTGCCCCTTACAAAAGCCCAGGTGTGGATGGGATCTTCCCGGCGCTTCTTCAGGAGGCGGGGGGGGGGTCCTTATACCATACCTGGTCAGAATCTTTAGAGCCTGTCTCACTATGGGGTACGTGTACTCCTTGTGGCGTCAGGCGAAGGTGGTATTTATACCTAAACCCGGAAGGTCTTCATATACTAGACCTAAGGATTATAGACCCATTAGTCTAACGTCTTTTCTACTTAAGACCTTGGAAAGACTGGTGGATAGACATATCAGGGAGAAAGTATTAAGAGACTTTCCCCTGCATTCTCATCAACATGCATATCAACCAGGGAAGTCGGTTGAGACGGCACTACACCAGCTGGTTTCTAGGCTGGAGAGTGCCTTGGATCAGCAACAACTTGCTATGGTTGTATTCCTAGATATAGAAGGGGCCTTTAACTATACATCTTTGGGCTCCATAGAACGTAGTCTAGAGAGAAGAGGAGTGAGCAGTATGCTCATAAAATGGATTATGGCCTCACTGCAGGGCCGTCAAGTTCTGTTTACTCTCAACGCTGTAATGTTGAGAGCTAATATAGACAGGGGGTGTCCACAGGGAGGAGTATTATCACCAACATTATGGTGTCTGGTAGTGGATGAACTACTTACCAGGTTAAATGTTGGAGGAATATACGCCCAAGGCTATGCAGACGACATAAGCCTGATGGCGGTAGGAAATTTCCCCAGTACGGTTTCCGAACTCGTACAGAGCTCTCTACGTAGGGTGGAAAGATGGTGTCACGAGACAGACTTGTCGGTTAATCCCGATAAGACGGAGCTCGTGGTATTTACCAGGAGGAGGAGGCTAGACGGACTGTCAGAGCCTTTCCTATTCGGACAAAAATTAGTTAAGACAACCTCGGTTAAGTACCTAGGGGTAATCCTTGAGGCAAGACTGAGTTGGAAGAAACATATAGATCATAAGGTGGATAAGGCTCGCAAGATTATGTGGGCCTGTCGCAGGGCCGTCGGGAAGACTTGGGGCCTAAGACCTAGGGTGGTCCAGTGGCTCTATATCTCCATTGTACGGCCCACGATCACCTATGCATCTATAGTCTGGTGGCCAGGCTCAGAGAGTAAAACTGTGAGCACCAAGTTAAACAGTGTCCAAAGACTTGCGTGTCTAGGAATAACAGGGGCACTGGATACTACACCATTATGTGCAATGGAGGCCATCCTAGGTTTTCCCCCCTTACATTTATATGTTAAGGTAATAGCGGGAATGAGTGCCTATCGCCTTTGGTCACTCGGAGGATGGTCCTTCAAAAACCCGAATAGAGGTCATGCCTCTATTCTTACAAGGCTTCACCAGACTTGCCCTATGACAATGATGATCGGGGATCTGATGAAGCCTAGCTTTAATTTGAATTATAAATTCACAGTGGTGATACCCACAAGGGAGGAGTGGGCCGCGGACGCTGGGGCCCGTCTTAAGTCTGGGGGCTGTACATGGTACACAGATGGCTCGCGGACGGAGGCGGGCACAGGCGCCGGGGTCTGGGGGCCTAAGACAAGGCTCTCCCTTCCTATGGGTAAATATGCTACTGTTTTCCAGGCTGAAGTATACGCAATACTAGCCTGTGCTTTAAATATATGGAAAATGCCTGGACACAGAAGACACATCACTATATGTAGTGATAGCCAGGCAGCGTTAAAAGCACTATGTGCAGTTAAAACAACATCAAAACTGGTTTGGGAATGCCAAAGGATGTTAGATCAGCTGTGTGAGCTTAGCTCAGTTACCTTATTATGGGTTCCTGGGCACACAGGAATCAGTGGAAATGAAGAAGCTGACAAACTAGCGAAACAGGGCTCAGTGGGTTCCTTCACAGGACCAGAGCCCTTCCTGGGAGTGTCACTCCGAAGTGTGAGACTGGCAATATCCCAATGGATAAACCAGTCTCACCTAGATATTTGGAAGAGGTTAACCATAGCAAGACAGGCACGTGAACTTATCAAAGGGCCTAGTCAAAGCTATAAAAAGGTCCTAATGAATTTGAATAGGACCAGAATGAGAATGGTAGTTGGACTGTTAACAGGCCACAATACCTTACAGAGACACCTACACATCATGAAAATCACCCAGGATCCTATGTGTAGAAGATGCGGTAAGGAGGAGGAGACCTCCGCGCATGTGTTATGTCAGTGCGAGGCTTTTGCAGGCACTAGACATCGATACCTGGGCTCACATTTTGTGAGCCTGGAGGACATCAGGAACGCCAAAATCCGAACACTGGTATCCTTTATAGGAGCACTAGGTCTGGACTAGGCAAACCCGTTCAAGGGGCACAAAGGGTCTTCATAGACCTACGTGTGGAGCTCTGCGAAAACAGGGCTCACCCATTTCTTATCTATCTATCTATATATAACTTAAGTTATGTAGTATTTATCAACAGAACCATTAATAACAGATATTTGAGAATTAAATTTTAGGCCTTCCCCTAAACTACCATTTTGCTCAGTGTGAATAAAATGATTCATAGCCTAGATTATAGAGGCTCATTCCCCGACTTTACATACTGATTTTCATTAAATTCTCTGTAGCCTTTTCTTGTGATGCGCGTACGTACGTACATACAGACAGACGGACAGACAGGCAGAAATTATGGGAAAGTAAAACGTGCATTTCCTTGTTACTGTGGAAATGACCAATACAGAAATACCATTCTGTTTAAATTCTGAGCAATGTACAGACAAAAGTCTTATATATATAGATTTGAAATGAGGTCATATCTATCTATGCAGAATATTGGCTTTTATCACACTGGTGTGAGTTAGCTTACCCAATTTATTTTCATTTCAAGCAGGACGTTTTCACCATCGTTTTGCACCACGTCGTTCGACCCTCCGATTAATACAGCAACGTCACTCTCTCCCAAGTCTGATGTTTTGTCTTCTATGTCTTTCACGACGACAGGATAAACACCAGCTGATGCTTCTACATTGTGGTTATTGACAAACAGTGCTATCTCACCAGCCTGGATGTCATGTACAATATTAGTATTTTTTTAAACTTCTTCTTCACTTGCTTTTGGTTTGATTTATCTGTCTTTGGTGTTTTAATTGCTGTACACTGTGAGAGACTCGCTATGTGGGCAGTTCTGAGACGCTTTGGCTGTCCTGAGCATTTTGTGGGCCTGGTGCAAGCACTTCATTATGGTATGACTGGACAGATTCTCCATCAAAATAACTTCTCCACACCATTCCCAATCACACATGAATTAAAGCAGGGTTGCGTAATTGCTCCAACTGTGGTTGCCTTGTATTTGGCGGCCATGCTCTATGAAACATCAGACAACCCCGGCATAGAGATTAAATACTGCTTTGATGGTGGCCTCTTCAACTTGTCCAGACTTCACTCGCGAAGACATACCAGTGTTACTAGAGTAACTGAAATGCAGTATGCTGATGATACCACATAACCGGCTCTTACACCTGAGGAACTGCAACAGTCAGTCAACAGTTTCAAGACCGGGCGAGTTGGCCATGCGGTGTTAGGAGCACGCAGCTGTGAGCTTGCATCCAGGAAATAGTGGGTTTGAATCCCACTGTCGGCAGCCCTGAAGATGGTTTTCCATTTTCACACCAGGCAAATGCTGGGGCTGTACCTTAATTAAGGCCACGACCGCTTCCTTCCCATTCCTAGGCCTTTCCTATCATCCCATTGTCACCATAAGACCTATCTGAGTCGGTGCGACGTAAAGCAAATAGAAAAAAAGAAAAAGAAAAAACAGTTTTTAGGATGCATATGACCTTTTTGGCCTCATCATCAACACCAAAAAAAACCAAGGTACTTTCGCAGCCTGCACCAGGACTAAAATTCCAAAATTTAACATTACCATCTCAAACACCAAACTAGAACAAACAGACTACTTCACTTATTTTGGGAGTATCTTGTCAAAGAGCTGTACTTCAGAACAGGATGTGGAAAACAGGCTTTGTGCTGCTCATGTGGCCTTTGGCCGACTATCACACAGTCTTCAGGATTAAAAACCTTACAGTTTGCACAAAACTTTAAGTTTATTGGCTCTATTGTGATTAAAGAATCTATGTTTTGCCAAAGTAGCTTTTTCAACCAAAAACAATACGAAACATAGATTCTTTAATCACAATAGAGCCAATAAACTTCAAGATGATGAATTCCAAGAATCTGGCATTTATAAGTTGACATGTACTCAGTGTAAAAAAACATATGTGGGACAATCAGGAAGGAGCTTCATAATTAGATATCAGGAACACGTCAATGCAGAGAAACACAGAAGATTATCTGCTATGGGAGCTCATATGAAAGAAGCAAACCACAAATTCACTAATATCAAACAGGACCTTCAAATCATACGTAAGCTCAATAAAGGAACACTAATGAGCAACCTAGAAAACATCTACATTATTCTTGATAAATTAGAAAATGGGGAACGGAATCTTAATGAAATGAATGAGCAAAAAGACCTCTTATACGAGCACATCAGTAAATACATGGAATGGGTTGACAGACAACAAATAAGACGAAAAAATGAAATAATAAAGCACGACGTCACGGAATCACTGCTAAGTCTCCCTCCTCCGTCAAATGATGTACTGGATGATGACACAACTCCACTTCCCTTTTCTTCTGTGGATTGCACGAACAATAAAACCGTGTCACATCGCTACTACACTAGGTCGTGCACAAAGACAGACCCCAAGGCAGCACGGAATAAACATCTTTCCAAGATATGATAACGTGAGGCAAGCTGCCCTAACCAGATGACCGCCATTTTATAACAGTGAATATTCCAAAGAACTTTTACCAATCAAACAGTCAACACAGCAAATATTTTTTCGATAACCTAAACATTAACGCTTGTGCTTATTGTCCAATATTTTTCATCTAAGTTTTCCTTATACAGCTGATGATGACCACTAAGTGGTCGAAACATGTTCTGTGAGTGATAATTTATATTTAATTTTGCCCAACGCAAAAAGTAAAGTATCGATCAGGTGGTTCTTTAATTATGTTGAGTATACTCATCGATACGGTCATGAAGTGGACAACTTGCAATACTGTGAGAGATCGCTCGTGCATTCTCTGTCTCTGCCACCCGGTGCCATCTTGCCTAAGAGGGTATCCTACTCAAAAAGACTTAAAAAATGGGAGTTTGCTAACAGTGCCCAGGAAACTGAAGTAGAAAAAATTATGAAAAATGACCATGGCTATGATGACAATCAACACCAATACCATCATCACCACTACACCATCATCAAGCAGACTGACCCAACAGATCTAACATAATGACAAAATGAATCATAATTAAACTATAATGGTATTCTCGGGGAATACATTTTTGGACGGATTGTTGATCTCGGTGTTTGGCCCCTTAAAACAACAATAATCATAAAATTTTGGGAAATTTTCTCAGAACATTTTTTCAGATGCTATAAGATACTTTCAAATTTTCTCAGCTTCCACTTCTAGGCATGCAAGGTCTTTATAGAGTCATTTTCCCATATTTTATGAGTCTTTCCTCATCTTGCCAATATCCTCATTGTTTGAAAGGTTGGAAATCTTGAATTCTCTACAATTACTATATAGGGGGCTGATAATATTGCTGTTTTGTTATTTAGAATTGTAGTAAACATCACTGCCAAAAGGAGTAGTGGTAAATGTTTAATCCATTATTGATTCTAAATTTTCTTAAACACCCAGAATGATTGTAAACATCGTTAATTAGTTGGTATGTTGTAATTTAGTATTTTGTCCTAGTCTTATATCCATTTCTTATCATGTTTTGTTTATTTCTAACTTTATATTTTGTATGCAGACTGTGGAGCAAAAAATATCCCATATGCATTGAACTGAAGAGTTTCTCCAAGTTCGGAATTCAGTATTTGAAGGGGAGAAGTGATGTAGAGGACGGAAATGAACATCCCGATGTTGGTTCCATTGATAGTGGAGCTGCTACCCCAAGCATTGAAGATGATAATGTGGATATAACTGATGCAGGTAAATAAAGTAGACACTCATTATGGTGTACCTTGTGCTCTGGTGTATATTGAATATGTCAAAGGTAATTAACCACAGACATTTATACTTTCTTTCATCTATAACCCCAGTTAATATTGATTGACCCCATTGAATTTCATTTCATTCACCAACTTGTTGCCAAGGAGTGTGACAGTCACTCCTATAGGTCCAGTACTTATTAAACACTTTGTGAACATACTCAATTTCTGTGAAGGAGCATTCTGGTTTTAATAGCATGTATCGCTAGTGAAATTTTCTACTTTTAACATTTTAGGAACCACTGTATAGATTGGAACCCCTATTTTACACCACTCTGAGGACTATTTTCAAAAAAAAAATGTAAAATCATGAATAATATTTCTTTTGCACAGATTTTTTCCCCATTTCTGATGTATAATTGTCGCTGATGGTGAGTTGATAGAATCTGTGCAATCATTTAATTCTGAATTTGTCATGAAACAGTCATTGAAAGAAACTAAGGAACTGACATTTTTGAAGAAGCCAATTGAATATTTTTTGTTGCTGTGAAATTGAAGTCAATTGAATATTTTTTGTGTTGGGGTAAATTCATGTAAATTTCTGTGTGTTTTAATTTTGTGAAATTTGTGTATTTAAAGAATTTTCAGAACTTACAGGAAAGACTGTGAACTGTTAATATTTAATAATCATTATGAGTGTTGGAAGACATTGATATTGGAGATCTCCAGTAATGTGTTTGTTGTAACACATTTTTTGTATCACCCTGTAGTTGCCACGTGGAGGCTTCGATCACGAAATCGCCGAGTTTCGCAATCAAAACCTCTAGAATACATTTCTTATATTACCATATATGGTGCTGTTATTCTATGGGTGAAAATAATGCTAATTTGTATTGGTGAAACTTCGGGTCGAATCTTAGGTAGCTTCCTTGATTGGCTGTTTGAGTATTTCCCAGTTTCCGGCCTTTTGGCTCCTCAGCAGGAGCAAGGCTCTGTTCAGCATCTTTGGTTTTCGTACGTCTTAACGATCGGACGCACCTTGTAAACTTTAATTTTTTTCTTCCGAGTGCGCAACCACATTATGTAAATTTTTCCATATTCTATTCCATTTGAAACTCACTTAATATCTCGGGTTTGTTTCCCGCATCGTTTGGAGATGATTGGTTTGAAAATTGTAATTCATGTAAAAATTTGGGTGATTCTCTTTGATTGACATAACCAGTGGTCAGTTGTTTTATTTGAATTTTTTATTCAGTATGGTTTCTTTTTATGTTTTTAGTATAATAAATCCATTTTACCTGATTTCTCGAGTCCTCATTCACTAGATTTATGTACATATTACCTGTCCATGTACTTAAATGTATTTTTTTATATTTGCAATTGACCCTATTTGGACGCACCACATGCTTCTACCCCTGAGCTAGGACGAAATTAGAATAGGATATGGTACAGTGTGATCCCCTTATTGCGCTTAAGAAAGCTCTAAACACGGAAGGATATGAACACATTTTAAAACATTGTGTACTGCGTAGAGTAGAGGACCAATTTAGAGATAATGTCCAGGTAGAGGAGGAGACTAAGGCCAAAGAAGTAATAAAATTTACATATGATAACAATGACATTTACAATAAGATACAAAAGTTGAAAACTAGAAAAGCGGCTGGAATTGATCAGATTTCTGGGGATATACTAAAGACAATGGGTTGGGATATAGTACCATATCTGAAGTACTTATTTGATTATTGTTTGGTCGGAGGAGCTATACCAGTTGAATGGAGAGTTGCTATAGTGGCCCCTGTGTATAAAGGAAAGGGTGATAGACATAAAGCTGAAAGTTACAGGCCAGTAAGTTTGACATGCATTGTATGTAAGCTTTGGGAAGGCATTCTTTCTGATTATATTAGACATGTTTGTGAAATTAATAACTGGTCCGATAGAAGGCAATTCGGTTTTAGGAAAGATTATTCCACTGAAGCTCAACTTGTAGGATTCCAGCAAGATATAGCAGATATCTTGGATTCTGGAGGTCAAATGGACTGTATCGCGATTGACCTGTCTAAAGCATTTGATAGGGTAGATCATGGGCGACTACTGGCAAAAATGAGTGCAATTGGACTAGACAAAAGAGTGACTGAATGGGTTGCTATATTTCTAGAAAATAGATCTCAGAGAGTTAGAGTAGGTGAAACTTTGTCTGACCCTGTAATAGTTGAGAGGGAAGTTCCTCAGGGCAGTGTTATCGGACCTTTATGTTTTCTTATATATATAAATGATATGAGTAAAGGAGTGGAATCGGAGGTAAGGCTTTTTGCGGATGATGTTATTCTCTATAGAGTGATAAATAAGTTACAAGATTGTGAGCAATTGCAATGCGACCTCGAAAATGTTGTGAGATGGACAGCAGGCAATGGTATGTTGATAAACGGGGTTAAAAGTCAGGTTGTGAGTTTCACAAATAGGAAAAGTCCTCTCAGTTTTAATTACTGCGTTGATGGGGTGAAAGTTCCTTTTGGGGATCATTGTAAGTATCTAGGTGTTAATATAAGGAAAGATCTTCATTGGGGTAATCACATAAATGGGATTGTAAATAAAGGGTACCGATCTCTGCACATGGTTATGAGGGTGTTTAGGGGTTGTAGTAAGGATGTAAAGGAGAGTGCATATAAGTCTCTGGTAAGACCCCAACTAGAGTATGGTTCCAGTGTATGGGACCCTCACCAGGATTACCTGATTCAAGAACTGGAAAAAATCCAAAGGAAAGCAGCTCGATTTGTTCTGAGTGATTTCCGACAAAAGAGTAGCGTTACAAAAATGTTGCAATGTTTGGGTTGGGAAGAACTGAGAGAAAGAAGAAGAGCTGCTCGACTAAGTGGTATGTTCCGAGCTGTCAGCGGAGAGATGGCGTGGAATGACATTAGTAGACGAATAAATTTAAATGGCGTTTATAAAAGTAGGAAAGATCACAATATGAAGATAAAGTTGGAATTCAAGAGGACTAACTGAGGCAAATATTCATTTATAGGAAGGGGAGTTAGGGATTGGAATAACTTACCAAGGGAGATGTTCAATAAATTTCCAATTTCTTTGAAATCATTTAGGAAAAGGCTAGGAAAGCAACAGATAGGGAATCTGCCACCTGGGCGACTGCCCTAAATGCAGATCAGTATTGATTGATTGATTGATTGATTGATTGATTGATTGAATTCCGCGTCAATTTAGAGTACACCTGTTGTGGTATGCGTCCCTCGCTGATGTATATTAGGAGAGGACTGCCCCTCTATAGTGTCCCCTTCTCCGGGGTCGCTTAGTCGGCGAAATGAGAGTCCCAAAGGGTGGACTGTTCGCAGGGCCAACTTGCTGTTACGGGACCGACCGACAGAACATTTATTTTTACAGGGCCATTGGTGACTTACTTCTTACTTCTTCAATGATACTCCCTCCAACATTTTACTCTGCAACATTGAATTAATCATGTGATTAGCAATGCTATCATTTTCAATTGCAACACAGGTTTAGAAAATTCTCAGGTAAATTACTTTAATACCACTTTGAGAAACTTCACAATTGAAATTTGCATTTACTTATTTAAAAAAAAAATGTTAAAGATTTACTTTACCACACTTGTGAAAAATCCTTTCTAAATCATTTATCACTATCATGAAATTCTTTAGCTTATTCTTAATAAGTTCTATATAAATCACTTTTGGAAAACTCCTTACAATGTTTGAGATCGTCGTTATAAATTTTGGAAAACTCTTTACCACTTCGAGAAATTTCTTATGTTTGAAAATTTTGAAAAATCCTTTGGCGAACTTCCCCTCTCTCGTAGACTTCGCTCGACTGTATTCCTTTAGAATTCTTAATAACATTTCCTAACTAACTAGTATTCTATGGATGGATAGAGTATCACGCAACACTATGTGTAATCAACAACAACAATATCAATGCATCATCAATCACATCAAATACACAAAAGATAAGCATTCCTGGAATGATGTGGGTAAATGTCACGAAATAACATAATTCTAACAACTGTTTAAAAGTAGATTTATCACACAATAGAACTATAATATTTTTATTATTATTATTATTATTATTATTTTATTGTAACTTTCTCTTCCTCTTGAATTCGGTTGAAGACCCTTACAACATTACCTGACCAAAATGAGAACTCCTCATGACTGTAGTTATAAGATGAAATAGGATGACCAAAATTTTTCTCGATGAATAATCACCACCATCATTAGAAATATGCGTTTAAGAGCCTCGAGAAAATCAAATAATGATTAAGTCGTGCATTATTCATATCAGTTGTTGAGTGAAGAACAAGAACTATTATTAGTCCCTAAATCTTTTCATACCATCATAAATCACTATCACCATCATCACTCAATATAATCACTGTGATCCATTATAATTATTATGACTGATATGCACCCTAGTAGTCCCATATCGTCAATTCATCAAAATTTACTATCACAATGATCGCTCAGTTTTCTCAACAACTCGTTAAAATTTTCCGACCTTCATTATTATTATTAAAATTATTTTTATTTCCTACAATGGCTCCTAGAACGTTCTCTCGATGAGTTGTTCCTATTACTCGTCGATTACCTTCCCTTCTAGTATCAATTATCACACATGTCTAACAGCTTTTTAAGATTACGATTTAATCACAATTTACTCCTATTTAATCACATCCTCTTTGTCATGATTATTATTACCTTATTTTATTTTTATTATTATTATTCTCGTTATTATTAGGTCTTAATCCCTTATAATGTCCTTTTGAAGATCGTGATTACTTCTGACCTTGTAAACTCACTGGCAACAGGGATTACTCATCACCGAATTCGAAAAAAGGAAACCATTATTCCAAGAAAATGCAAAGATAGAACAATATTGAAATCACAGATCAACGAAGGAATGAATACTCTACCATCACCATTAAGTACAACATTACTAAAAAAACTACATTCCTCTAAGCAAGAATACAATCTACTAGGCATCTACTAAAAGAGAAGAAATTTTACAGCGGTACTTATAGTTCGGATGAGAGTTCGTGGCGTCGGGATGCTGCTATGGGCGTCGGTGTCCTCTTCCTCAGCTATGATGGTTTACAGGTGTACAAGGTCATCGTGTTGGCGTGCACACTGGAGTCTAATCCATCATGACCATGGCTACGTCCAGCATTGTCGTATTACTCCAGCAAAGTTCCGTAAAATTCCAAGCTTTTCCTCGTGTTCGTTGCATCTTGGCTGCTAAGTTTCACGGAGATAGCTGAAACTAAAATTCTGTATTAACAATAGAATCCACACTAGTTGTAACTCACTAAATTATTCACAACACTTAACTGGTGCAACGATGTATTTTCAGGTCCAGGTTTACTACCAGCTTCGACTTCCAAACACAGTCACCTAGTTACGATACGTCTTAAAGCTGACAAATAATATTACTGGTTACTACGATGTTTAAAAGCCAGATTATTTCTCGAATATTCCCTTAAGGTCGTGCCTTTCCTTTATAATGTCCAACGGAACATTCCATGAGTTTCTATTATAAAACTCGGCTTCAATAGACACACGAATTGTCTGCGGTTCAGCAAGTTCCACACGGGAAAATGTGCGGCTGTAATAAACCCGCTGAATACTGCATGGAGCTAACGACAAGTTGCACGGGCACTCAAAGCAATGGTTGTGCCTTACGAGAATTATACAGGTATTAACGTCGTCTGCAAATACTCTTCTTTTCCGTAGAGAATGCACTGTTCGTCTTCTCCGTAAGAATACGACTGTACGACTTTCTTCAAAATTATTCTGTCGTCGTTTCTTAAGGTACTCTTCTGTACTGTTCGGTGTTTCACAAGGGACTCTTCCTCGACTTTGTTCTAGAAAAATCCTAAGATTTTCTAGCACCTTCCTTTATTTCCATTGGCTGTTTGCCATCATGCGCCGTGATTCGTCTTTGACAGCTGTGAGTGGATTTTCGAGAATAATCTCCCCTCTCGTCTGTCAGTGTGTCAGGTGACGTAACTGCGTGCGCTGGCAGCCTTCAACAGCTGTTGACCTACTTTCGGCTGGCTCCCATCGGCACGGCACGGTAACAGCTGACACACGCGGTCTCGTAAACCAATATTCCGTAATAAAATTTTGTCTATCTTTCCTAAATTAACTGAGGCACCATTTAGATGTGTACATAAATCCCCCTTGGTTGATTTAGGATTTAATTAGCAGATTAAATCGTAACAGCTCAGTTCACTTTATCACATGTACACGTAAAATGTGCATGCCGTTCCAGCTCATTCTCCGGATTAATTCCTAGGATTTCTCCCGGACTTGTGATAAACACGTAAATTCCCAGCATTATTATAAGTAGCTCTAAACTGTCCGTCAAGGCTCTCCACTTTATAAGCATTGTTACCTAGGTTTTTAATTATTCTATAAGGTCCAATATGTAAAGGCGCGAACTTCGCGTAGAATTTCTCAACTGGACTTGAAATAGCTGGTTTACGGTGTAATACATATTCGCCAACATTTAAGGGACGATGAAATCTCTTCTTCCGGATTCTCCTCTGTCTTCGTCTGGCATGATCCACAAGGTTTTCTCTCGCCTGGAGAATGATCTCGGCATGTGTAGGACGTCTTTGATCCAGGTGCGGGATTACACCACCCCAAGTTCGGTCTGGATATTTATTGAAGTGGACGACTGATGGAATTAATTTCGTATCCTCATGCACCGTGTTATTTATCACTTCCATTATTATTGGCAACACGTTGATCCACAAGTCATGCCTGTTCTGACAATAAATTCTGCAGAACTTTGAAATCTCTTGCATTATTCGTTCAGTGGGATTACTTGCTGGATTACGGATCGAATTCATGGTGTGCTTGATCCCCATTTCTGACAGGCCTCGTTTGAACTCTTCAGCCGTAAATTGCGATCCGTGGTCAGTTAGAAGGACCTTGGGTTTCCCCATCATAGGGGTTATGTTTTTCTTTAATCTCCCTAGAACTGATTTTGCGTTTGCCTTCTGAATCGGAAATAGGGTCAGAAATTTTGAGAACACATCCATGGTCACAATTACAAATTTATGCTTAAATCTACTAGCTGGAATCGGGCCAAATAGGTCCATTGCGAATAGGCTTAGTGGTTCATCCGGAATAATAGGGACGGGTTTTTGCTTAGCAAGATGCGGACTGACTTTCGTTCTTTGGCACGTATCACAAGTGCGTAAAACTTTCCTTACCTACTGACGGAGTTTATCCCAAGTAAAGGTTTCCTTGATAGTCGCTACCTTCTTATCGAGTCCTGCATGACCCGTAATTCTATGCACATGCCATACTAATTCTTCCCGAATTTTCCTGGGTACCACAGCCTTTAATTTAACTTTCATGGGATCCACAAATTGATACAAAATATCCCCTTGGTAGAGGTACCGTTTAGCCTTCCGTTTCAGTGATTTATAACCGGGATCTCCTGGTTCGATCTTCCCAGACAGATAATCGATCAAAGGTCGTAAGGTTGCGTCCCTTTTCAGCATTTGTGGAAAATACTGCAGCTTTCGTAAGAGCTCCAAGTCATCTGGAATTAGCTCGATCTGATTAACTTTTATATCCGCTTCCGGATTACGGCTTAAATAATCCGCTAACACATTTTGTTCGCCAGGACAATGCTCGACTTCAATATCGAACTGTTGGACGAAAAGTGTCCACCTCATCACCCTCTCGCTACTCATTGTTGTGCGTGTCATGAACGTCAGGGCATGGTGATCTGTGCGGATTACTATGGGAAACTCATAAATTATTTTCCTCTATTGCTTCAGCGCATAAACTATAGCTAACATTTCCAGTTCCATTATGGTGTATCCTTTCTCATTTGGCCGTAGTTTTCTGCTTATGAAGGCAATAAAGCTCCTATCTTCCGGGTTTTCTGGGCTTTCCTGGAATAAGACCGCTCAGACTCCAATCTTCGAAGCGTCCGTCTGAACAACGAATGGTCGTTCATAATCGGGATAACTAAGTTTAACATTGTTTCTTAGCATTTCCTTAGTCTGGAGGAAAGCTTGTTCTTCTTCAGCTGACCATTTCCACTTTCGATCTTTTTTCAATAATTCCTGCAATGGCGATATGGTTTTCGTATAACCTGGGCAAAAGTTTGCGTAAAAAATTAACACATGCCTAGGAATTGACGCACATGTTTTAACTTTTTGGGCCGTGGAAAATCACAAATAGCGGTTATCTTGGCGGGATTGGGTTTAATGTTCTCCCCGTCGATAACATGGCCTACAAACTGGATTTCCCTCCGAAGGAACTGGGATTTCTTCAAATTAACTCGGAACCCTGCTTCCCCAAGATTTGCCAGTAGTTTCTCCAACTTTATCATGTGTTCTTCAAAGGTTTTGGAGGCAACGATGATATCGTCCACAAATCGAGTAGTAAACTCTTTTACCTCTAATGTCAGGCATCGATCTAAGGCCCTTAATAGAGCCGCCCCTGAATTCTTGATCCCAAATGGGAGACGAATGAACACATAGGTGTGTTGTCCATACAGGAATCCAGTGAATAGCCTAGATTTCTCCTCCAGCACAATATGGTAATAGGAAGAAGTCACATCCATGATCGATAACAGATTCATGCCTGAAAATCTCCGGAGTATATCCTTGACATTGGGCATCCTATCATTCTCTGGAATTAAACTTTCGTTGACAGTACGAGCGTCCAAACATAATCTGAGGGAACCATCTGGCTTAGGGACAATAACGATAGCTTTCAAATATGGAGTTCGGGCCTTCTCAATAATGCCATCTCTCTCCATTTCCTCGATCACTTTCCCCACTCTATCATGATATTTATCCGGGATAGGGTATATCTTTTTCTTATACGGAGACCAATCATTCATTAGCAGGGTATATTTAAAGTCGGGAATTACCCCTGGCTTATCTGCAAACACCGCCCTATATTTCAATAGTAATGACTCAACTGCCAATTTTTGTTCGGGAGTTCCCTCTACCTCTTGAGCTTTAGTTTTTATTTCCTCAAGAAAAACTTCTTCTTTCCCCGGGTCTACCAATATATCCTGGGTATCATCCCGCGATGACAATTGGTTAGTAACCAATTCTTGACATGAAGTATTTTCACTATCATCTAGGGATACGATTTTTGAACATTCATTCATTCTTAACACAACCTGATTTGATTCAAATTTAATCTGAGCCTGGTAATACTGTAAGAAATCTACTCCTAGGATCATATTATGTTGGATCCGAGACATTACCACGAAAATGTGAGGAAATTCTGAAGTTCCTATCCGTGGGGTAAGAAAAACTTGCATTTTACATTCCACGGACTTATCCGGTATGATGCCCCTAATCTTCATGTTAGATACCGAGATTGACGGTATGTCACCTTTCTCCTGCAGCTCCTTTAATAAATTGTTGGATATAACGCTGATAGTGGCTCCGGTGTCGATGAGACAAGACACTTTTCTGTCAAATACTCGTGCCGTAATGACAGGTAATTTGCCCTTATTCAGGTTGCTATCCGAACGTCTTTCTTCCAGTAAATCCTGTGGTCATGTGAGCCATGTGTCCACCTGAATTATTTCATAGCTGCTCCCTTGTCCATTCGCCAATACATCTTTTTTTTCCTCAGTTAAAAATTGACGTTTTTTTTTCACTCCTGACTTATTTCGGATTTATGCGCCATCTCTTCCTCTTCTTTCCGTCTTCTCCTTTCCTCCTGGAAAGCGAAGGATTCTGAGCCTGTCACATCCGGATCGGTGTTTTGACTTAAAATAGCTCTTCTCCATTTTTCGCCTTCTTCCGCTTTTCTCTTCAGCTCCTGGACATATTCTTTGTTTTCTTCGTTTGTCCCCCTTGGTTGATGAAACTGGTAATAACTCCTTCCCATTTCGGTGGAATATCTTGCTCCTCGAGAACTTCGGTCAAAATAACGATCTCTTCCTCTTGTTCTCCTCGAATAGGGCTGGTATCCACGGAAGTTCCTCTGTGCTCTTCGTTCTTCTCTGGTTTCATTTCTCTCGGGTCTTTCTTGGGTCTGCACCTCTTTGTTTTTCTGTGGGATGCCTGTCCTTTCTTTCTCAGCATAAGTCATGTGGATTTCATGACTTAGGGCACGAGTATTTCGGGCATGATCCTTAAATGTCATATCCAGCCGTCTCAATACTCTTTCGAGTTCAATCGCCGTTCGAATGTTCGATGCTATTAATATCCTCTGGACAACTGGAGGTAGTTGTCGGATAATAACGCAGCATAGTTCCTCCTCTGGTAGTGGATCATCTAGTTCTCTAATTTTTCTAATCTGATTTGAGCAAAATTCAGAAAACTTCGTGGGAAGTGACAAAGCATATTTACGGGCATACCATTCCATCTTCAAATTGTGTTGAATGTCTGAATTCCAAAATTTATCTAAAAATGCGGCTTTAAACCCGTTGAAGTCATTAAAACTGTACCGGAATGCCATAAACCAAGTATGAGCCGAAGAATCTAAGTATTTCTCCGTGACTCGTAATTGTCTTTCCGGAGGTATGTCATTATCTCGGAAATATTCTTGCAAGTCCTTAATAAAGGTTTTCGGTGTTGGCCCATTCTGATTATTGAACTTCCGAGGTTGGTTATCCTGCAATTGTATAATGTTCACTATCTGCTGCCTGTTTCCTCGGTTATCCGCTTGAATTGGTGATGCGGTATTGCTTCCGGCTTGACCTTGAGCTTCCACCTCCTGTACCACATTAGGAGTAGAACAAACAAATCCTGTCTTAAATTGTTGTTCCATCTTTGATTGCCTCTCTATCACAGAAGCAGTCACAACTTGTGTGCCATCACTATGCTTCCGTAACGTTTGTATTTCGGTTGACATGCTCAACATTTCGTCTGACATTTCCTTTATCTTGTCTTCTATTTGTCCTACTTTTCCACGAGATGTAAGAAGTTTGTGGTCCATTTTGGACACTACTTCTTCGATAGCTTTCTTGTTGTCATTTACAACTGTTTTCAGCCCATCTACTTCGATTGTAATGGTTTCTTGGCTCATTTTGATTTCCTGTCGAACTCCTTTGTCGACCTGAATTATGCTATCGCACATTTCTTTAAATCGTTTAGTCCATCTTAGTTGAGCATCGGTCGTGTTTTCCTTGTGTGTTTTTATCTGGGCACTAAGCTCAGTAATTTTCGCTTCTACCTCAGTCTTATGTTTGCTCATATTGTCGACCATCGTTTTCTTGAGTGCGCCTAGTCTCTCATTAAATTCTTGAGCTATACTAGCTACTGAATTAGTAACCGTCCTTTCGATTTCTTGTTTTAATTTTGCCTGACTATCTTTAATTTCCTGAGCTAACCTAGTCTGGTTATCTTTAAATTCAGTCCTAATAGAGTCAACACTGGCTTTAGTTTCAGCCTTTATAGACTCCGCACTAGCCTTGCTTTCCGACCTCATCCGCGATTGACTAAGTTCCAGTCTTTCAATACTGGCTTTATTTTCCGCTCACATCTCCGATTGATTACGTTCAAGTCTTTCAATACTAGCTTTAGTTTCGGCTTTCATAGATTCGGCACTGGCCTTACACTCGGTTCTCATAGACTCAATACTGGCTTTATTTTCCGCTCTCAGCTCTGTTATCATCCGAGCTAAAGTACTCAAATCCATTCTAATTCATATACATTGTGCTTGCCAACAACGATGAACCTGTACATCTTTGCCCCATTTGCCTGAACTTCATCAGAAATTGCCAAAGAATTTGTCAAATTACAAAGTATGAAACCAACAAGCATGCCTCCGTACTACAACAAGTAGACCTATACCAAAGCAATGTCCAGCTGCATTATGTCATTACCAACCTTGGTATCTCTATCCATTCAATTGTCACCAGTAAACCAAGTACAAATTACCATCTTCTTGCTTTTGCGCCACGATAGTGATCGCCTAAGCAACAAGATCGTAAATATAACAAAAAAAAAAAATTTTGCCCTGAAAATCACTTACCAAAAAGATCAATGCCTGAGCAGTGAGGTTTTTGGTATGGCCCTGAAAGCTGGGCGCCACCGCGGTCGTAATGTCCCCTTCTCCGGGGTCGCTCAGTCGCCAAAATGAGAGTCCCAAAGGGTGGACTGTTCGCAGGGCCAACTTGCTGTTACGGGACCGACCGACAGAACATTTATTTTTACAGGGCCAATGGTGACTGGATAGGAGACATAATGTTGAATGAAAATCAGGACAAAATAACAACAATGTTTATTAAAATAATGAAAACTCCGTCTGGACAAATGCACCAAAAAAAACCATAATACAATATTTCACCAAAGTGATTCAATTCATTATTGCTTGTGAACAAATAAAATGACTGAGTTCTTGCATACTTCTCGGTTTCATTTGATTCCATTACTTCTTCAATGATACTCCCTCCAACATTTTACTCTGCAACATTGAATTAATCATGTGATTAGCAATGCTATCATTTTCAATTGCAACACAGGTTTAGAAAATTCTCAGGTAAATTACTTTAATACCACTTTGAGAAACTTCACAATTGAAATTTGCATTTACTTATTAAAAAAAAATTGTTAAAGATTTACTTTACCACACTTGTGAAAAATCCTTTCTAAATCATTTATCACTATCATGAAATTCTTTAGCTTATTCTTAATAAGTTCTATATAAATCACTTTTGGAAAACTCCTTACAATGTTTGAGATCGTCGTTATAAATTTTGGAAAACTCTTTACCACTTCGAGAAATTTCTTATGTTTGAAAATTTTGAAAAATCCTTTGGCGAACTTCCCCTCTCTCGTAGACTTCGCTCGTCTGTATTCCTTTAGAATTCTTAATAACATTTCCTAACTAACTAGTATTCTATGGATGGATAGAGTATCACGCAACACTATGTGTAATCAACAACAACAATATCAATGCATCATCAATCACATCAAATACACAAAAGATAAGCATTCCTGGAATGATGTGGGTAAATGTCACGAAATAACATAATTCTAACAACTGTTTAAAAGTAGATTTATCACACAATAGAACTATAATATTTTTATTATTATTATTATTATTATTTTATTGTAACTTTCTCTTCCTCTTGAATTCGGTTGAAGACCCTTACAACATTACCTGACCAAAATGAGAACTCCTCATGACTGTAGTTATAAGATGAAATAGGATGACCAAAATTTTTCTCGATGAATAATCACCACCATCATTAGAAATATGCGTTTAAGAGCCTCGAGAAAATCAAATAATGATTAAGTCGTGCATTATTCATATCAGTTGTTGAGTGAAGAACAAGAACTATTATTAGTCCCTAAATCTTTTCATACCATCATAAATCACTATCACCATCATCACTCAATATAATCACTGTGATCCATTATAATTATTATGACTGATATGCACCCTAGTAGTCCCATATCGTCAATTCATCAAAATTTACTATCACAATGATCGCTCAGTTTTCTCAACAACTCGTTAAAATTTTCCGACCTTCATTATTATTATTAAAATTATTTTTATTTCCTACAATGGCTCCTAGAACGTTCTCTCGATGAGTTGTTCCTATTACTCGTCGATTACCTTCCCTTCTAGTATCAATTATCACACATGTCTAACAGCTTTTTAAGATTACGATTTAATCACAATTTACTCCTATTTAATCACATCCTCTTTGTCATGATTATTATTACCTTATTTTATTTTTATTATTATTATTCTCGTTATTATTAGGTCTTAATCCCTTATAATGTCCTTTTGAAGATCATGATTACTTCTGACCTTGTAAACTCACTGGCAACAGGGATTACTCATCACCGAATTCGAAAAAAGGAAACCATTATTCCAAGAAAATGCAAAGATAGAACAATATTGAAATCACAGATCAACGAAGGAATGAATACTCTACCATCACCATTAAGTACAACATTACTAAAAAAACTACATTCCTCTAAGCAAGAATACAATCTACTAGGCATCTACTAAAAGAGAAGAAATTTTACAGCGGTACTTATAGTTCGGATGAGAGTTCGTGGCGTTGGGATGCTGCTATGGGCGTCGGTGTCCTCTTCCTCAGCTATGATGGTTTACAGGTGTACAAGGTCATCGTGTTGGCGTGCACACTGGAGTCTAATCCATCATGACCATGGCTACGTCCAGCATTGTCGTATTACTCCAGCAAAGTTCCGTAAAATTCCAAGCTTTTCCTCGTGTTCGTTGCATCTTGGCTGCTAAGTTTCACGGAGATAGCTGAAACTAAAATTCTGTATTAACAATAGAATCCACACTAGTTGTAACTCACTAAATTATTCACAACACTTAACTGGTCCAATGATGTATTTTCAGGTCCAGGTTTACTACCAGCTTCGACTTCCAAACACAGTCACCTAGTTACGATACGTCTTAAAGCTGACAAATAATATTACTGGTTACTACGATGTTTAAAAGCCAGATTATTTCTCGAATATTCCCTTAAGGTCGTGCCTTTCCTTTATAATGTCCAACGGAACATTCCATGAGTTTCTATTATAAAACTCGGCTTCAATAGACACACGAATTGTCTGCGGTTCAGCAAGTTCCACACGGGAAAATGTGCGGCTGTAATAAACCCGCTGAATACTGCATGGAGCTAACGACAAGTTGCACGGGCACTCAAAGCAATGGTTGTGCCTTACGAGAATTATACAGGTATTAACGTCGTCTGCAAATACTCTTCTTTTCTGTAGAGAATGCACTGTTCGTCTTCTCCGTAAGAATACGACTGTACGACTTTCTTCAAAATTATTCTGTCGTCGTTTCTTAAGGTACTCTTCTGTACTGTTCGGTGTTTCACAAGGGACTCTTCCTAGACTTTGTTCTAGAAAAATCGTAAGATTTTCTAGCATCTTCCTTTATTTCCATTGGCTGTTTGCCATCATGCGCCGTGATTCGTCTTTGACAGCTGTGAGTGGATTTTCGAGAATAATCTCCCCTCTCGTCTGTCAGTGTGTCAGGTGACGTAACTGCGTGCGCTGACAGCTGTTGACCTACTTTCGGCTGGCTCCCATCGGCACGGCACGGTAACAGCTGATACACGCGGTCTCGTGAACCAATATTCTGTAATAAAATTTTGTCCATCTTTCCTAAATTAACTGAGGCACCATTTAGACGGGTACAATAGGCCTCTGCGCTTAATTTAATTTCCGTTGTTACCTTTCCTTGTAACATTTTTAGATTGCGTTGTAAGATGTTTGTAATTCTCTCATATTCCCAATTAAATTTTCATTGTAAATTTCAACATATAATTATGCTCACTTATTTAAATGTAATTGTAATTTTGTGTAAATATTCACTTTGCTGAAGAACCACCGATAGGAACCTCGTGGTTCGATTTAACCTTTTTCTTAACTGAAGATGTTATATTATTAATTGGTGTTCTTTATTCCGTGTTTAAATTCCATATGTTGAGTAAAGTCAGACAAAAGGGTTAATGTTCTCACGTTTCTTTCCCTACAACGTCACGTAAGATCTCGTCCTCTGTAGGGTTTCCCGGCCTGCTTCCCATACATCCTTTCTCTAGTTGTCATGTTGGTTATCCTGCATTGCTATGTGGTTGAAATTTAAAATGTTTTTCCGGGTGTATCATCAGCTGACGTTATTCTTTCAGGTTTGTTATTTTGGATTATTAAAACATTACTTGTTTTATATGTACCTTGTTTTATGTGCTCTCTTCTGTAAAAGGGGGGTACATCTGTTAGCTGAGGCATGGTTGTAGAAGAAAGAGATGCGAGAGCAGTAACCCTTAACTAACCTAAAATAACCTGGTATCATCTCCTAACGCAATTTGTTGTTAAAGCAATCGCTTTCAACAGACGAAGTATGTGCATCTTTGACCCTTGTTAAAGAAAAATTTACTGAATTCGAAGCTATTCTGTTGTCCTTTTGTTCCTTTAAACCATCCAATGCTCAGTTAATACGTGTGAAAGCCCAAGTCCAGCATTACGTGGACAGGATTCACGACCTGTTAACTCTTAATTTATCTATAAATGAGCGACAGGAATGTGAGCTGTTGGTTATCAAAATTTTCTGGGATTTTCGATAAAATTGTAGGCTTGCTAGAAGGCAATGCGTCGTCTAGCTCCAGTTCTGTAGTTGATGTGTTTGCTCCATCTGAAACTTGTAACAGTGAAACTATCTCGGTATCTACTGCTTCACAATTTAGTAATGTGGTAACTTGTAATAATGTTCCCCTGCAATCCTGTTATATTTACAAGTGCTTCTTTGCCTGTGAATAATGCCAGTGATGCTTCTTGTACACAAGTTGGTATGTCTAGCGTTCCTATGGGAACTGTTAATTCTACTGTGTCTTTATCTCAACCTTCGGTTGCGACCCAAGTTGTTTCTCTTCCTATTGTGCAAAGATATCCCCATGTCCATGTGTCACCTGTAGCAAATGCTTTGGTGGTGTCACAAATGTGCGAAAATGTTTCGCAGATGCGAATATCTATGCCGGTTTCGATGCAATCTAGCTGTGGTCGTAACCTCACTTTTAGTACACTCACCCTTTCCCAGGGGCGTTCAAGTCAAGATTTCTATACAACTGCGATGCCTTCTCTTAATCCAGTCCTGTTCAGGTACCTACTATGCCTGCTGTTTCTCAAATGTTTGCTAATTTACCTCACCCATTAACTGCTCTATTTAAGGGCGTATCTAAGTTCACCGCTAATTCAATCAAAGAGATTCTTACATTTCTGCGTTTCTTGGTTGAATTTAAAGATCAATGTATAGTATATGCTTTAAGTAGTGATAATTTCTTCCAAGTTTTATATTCACATCCATCTAGAGCTCTTTCTGAGCATGTCATAAGAGCCATTTCTGAAAAGTGGACAGTTGACCAATTTCACGCGCATGTGCTTCAGTTCTTTATTCCTTCTCGTGCATTGTCTTCCTTGGTGCAAAAGCATTATTTTTGTGTACAGCATTTTAATGAAACATTGTCTGAATATATTTGGGACATTAAGTTCAATGCCAGGATTTTTATGCTCAACTATTGTGAGTCTCAAATGGTTGCTAGCATTGTTGAGGGTCTTGCACCAAATTATCGATCGTATCTTGCTCTGTCACCACGACCCGCTACATTCGCTCAGTTGGAAGCTATCACTGTTTCTGCTCAAGGCATTAGGTATGTCAACCAGCTACGCGTTGCGTCAGCTCCTCCTCCTATGAGCATGTCTTCTCAGATCACTAGTGCCGTTTCTTCTCCTTCTAAGCCACGTAATTCGAGTGCATGCTACAATTGTGGCTCCACTGATCATTTCCAGCGGAATTGTCCTAAGATTGGGGCCTTAGGCAATTCAAAACCGTCCGTGGGTGGTCAACTTCAAAATTTCCAAAGGAATTGCCTCCAAAACAAAGGATATGCCTAGCTGACGAACTAAGGCATCACAAAATCAAGGTGAAAACCAGGGTCTAAGGTAAAACTCCGAACAAATGAATTTACATTTTAATTTAACACTTGAGAAAAGAAAACATGCTTACCCCGAGATGGCTGGAGCCGTTGAGCGGACCACCTTACAAGGTGCGTCCGATCGTTAAGACGTACGAAAACCAAAGGCGCTGAACAGAGCCTTGCTCCTGCTGAGGAGCCAAAAGGCCAGAAATTGGGAAATACTCAAACAGTCAATCAGGCAAGCTACCTATGATTCGACCCGAAGTTTCACCAATACAAATTAGCGTTATTTTCACCAATAGAATTACAGCTCTATATATGGTAATATGGGAAATGTATTCTAGAGGTTTTGATTGCAAAACTCGGCGATTTCGTGATCAAAGCTTCCACGTGGCAACTACAGGCTGATACAAAAAATGTGTTACAACAAACATATTACCGGAGATCTCCAATAACAATGTCTTCCAATACTCATAATGATTATTAAATATTAACAGTTCACAGTCTTTCCTGTAAGTTCTGAAAATTCTTTAAATACACAAATTTCACAAAATTAAAACACATAGAAATTCACATGAATTTACCCCAACACAAAAAATATTCAATTGACTTCAATTTTACAGCAACAAAAAAAATATTCAATTGACTTCTTCAAAAATGTCAGTTCCTTAGTTTCTTTCAATGACTGTTTCATGACAAATCCAGAATTAAATGATTTCACCGATTCTATCAACTCACCACCGGCGACAATAATAATAGGCGATGTTAACTTATGGACTTATGATTACAAAGAGGATGGAAAGAACCGTCAAGCTTTAAAAATAAAAAGTATAAACATAAGTGACTTATTAAGGGAAGAATACAATAGGCTACACATCTGAGAGTACTTACTTGACATACTTGACTTAATTCCTATTGCTCCTTTTAGAGCATAAGGTTTCCATGAAACACTCTCGTCTATTCGTATTGTTGGCGAACCTCTTCACTTTGTTCCAAGTATTTCCCATTGCTAGACACTCGTCCTCGATTGTCTTTTTCCAGGTCTTCTTTGGATGGCCGCGCTTTCTAGCACCTTTGGGGTTCCAAACAAGTGCTGTCCTTTTAATGGCTCCAGTGGCCTTTCTTAAAGTATGGCCTTACAACACCATTTTCTCTCCCTCGTCTGTTTTTCAGTTGGCTGCTGATTCATTTCTTCCAATAGATCTTTGTTTGAAATAACATCCAGCCATCTTCTGTTGATAATACGTCTTAAACAGTGATTCATGACAGCTGTAAAGGAGAATGTACTTAACATCTGTGTTAAAAAATCGTAGCTTAGTCTTTCTGGAAATGTTCTTGTTCCTCCATATAAACTACAATTGAACAAAAGCACCATTTGCTTTCCTCATACAACTCTTAATGTCTTCTTCTGTTCATCCAGTTGTAGTAGCCATATGCCCAAGATATATGAAGGAGTCCGCTTTTTCTGTATCTTTATCATCTATGGACAATTTATTATCAATCTTGGAGTTGACCCTCATCTCCTTGATCTTATTAATATTTATTTTAAGTCCAGCATTCTCTGCCTCCTCCTTCAGTCCTTTAATGTTCTCTTCCATATCTTTGAACGTATGAGCCAGTAGGCAGATGTCTGCAAAAACTAGGTCTTCTAACCTATCTTGTAAGCCCCACTGAATCCTCCTTTTCCGACCTCTATACACACTCCTCAGCACACTATCCAACACAAGTAGGAAAAGTGTTGGTGAAAAAATACAGCCCTGTTAAACTCCTGAGGTCACATCTATTGGTTCAGTAAGATCTTCCATATGCAGAACCTGACATAACCCTCATTCATATTCTTTACAAGATTCAGGATCTGTTGTCATATACCATATTTTTACAGTTGTTGCCTCATAACTCTTCTATTTACAGAATAAAAAGCCTTCTCAGAATCAATGAAAGTTAATTAGAAGGTATTCTGCCATTCTGCACTTTGTTCCACAATAATTCTCAGAGTATTTATGAGGTCGACCCAGCTATGACGTTTACGGAAACTGGCCTGTTCTTAGGTGCCAGTATCCAGTTTTCAGGAGATAGTGGGTTCGAACCCTATTCTCGGCATCCCTGAAGATGGTTTTTTGTGGTTTCCCATTTTTGCACCAGGCAAATGCTGGGGCTGTACTTATGGGGCTTCCTTCCCACTCCTAGCCTTTTCCTGTCCTGTCACCATGAGACCTATCTGTGTTGGTGCAATGAAAGCAACTTGTAAAGAAGAATTCAGCAACATCCTTCACCCACTCTAAAATGATCCTTGAAAGCACCTTGCTGGGTATGAACAACAGTGTAAATTCCCCTTCAATTATCACAGTAATTTCACCTTTCTTTGACACTTCAAAAATCAAGCCTTTCTTCCATTCGGCTGGTAGCTTCTCTTCATTCCAGATCCTTTCCAACGGGGGTTGCAATAATTTTGCCAAGGTCTCAATATCTGCTTTAAGTATTTCTGATGCAGTATTATCCATACCTGATGCTTTTTCAGTTCTTATCTGTTCCAAGGCCTTCTCTACTTCTGCACAGGTTGGAGGGTATAAATTTATTCTTGGGTCACTATCTACAGACTCCATTTGTTGGTTACGATTGTATTCTATATTTCTCTTAAGCAACTCCAAGAAATGTTCCTTCCATCTCTGTAACTGTTCTTCCTGGGTGGTCAGTAGTTCACCTCTCATGTTTTTAACAGGTGTATTTCTGATAAACCCTCTCTTTGACAGTGCCTTTGTGATACTATGCAATTCCTTAGCATCTCCCCTAGTTGATGCCTCTTTTGCCATTCGTGCTTGTTCATCTACCCACTGTATATGGTCCTTTCTTATGCTTTTCTTCACACTCTTGTCAGCTTCTACATATTCCTTTTGTGCTGCAGCTTTCTGTTGTCTTGTTTTACTCATATTAAGCTTTACCTTAACTAGCGTCCTAGCCTCTATTATTTTCCAAGTAGCATCAGACATCCATTCCTTCTTAAGATGATTGTGGAATTCAAGTACCTACTCACTGACTTCTAACATACCTGCCAGCTTTCCCTGTTTTAGGCGGGAGACTCGTGATTTTCGACATTTTTTCCCGCCTCCCGATTATTCTATTATTTCTCCCGATTTTTGCTTATGTTATTGTGAACTTCGAATATGTTTTAAATCCCGCGATTTCAGTTTTGTACGGCAGTGGCCGCTTTCAAGTGAAATATTGACGTTTATTAATACAATAAATGCACGCGAATGTGCAGTGTTCATTGAAACCTGTATATCACGATGTGTATGTCGATTGTCAATCTCGACTTGTTCTCGTGTGCTATGTTCATGTTTGTTCACATCAGTCAGGTCAATTCTAGAGTCTAGTCGCTAGATTTGGAGTCTTTTGGAGTAATTCAGTGACAGAATTTCAAAGATGGTGACTAGTGACTTTTCTTGAGGTTTTAGGAGCCATTTGGAGACAATTCTGGTGAATTTAAATTTATTACTTGATAAAAATAGTATTGTGCTTCGCATAATCGTGCAGGCACATGATGCAATATATTAATATATGAATTTGCTAAGTAATGGCTTCTAACTGCATGGCCGATTCACACGTGTGGAGCATGGTTTCATATTATTTTTGAAAGGCTTATCAGAGACCGATCATCTGACTCGGATACTTCCTGTGAGGGAATAGAGATGTGTAATTTTTAGCCTTGTAGCCTCTTATTCCAACAGTCGGGTTGAGATAATAAGTGTTATAATATAACCATAGTACTCTTGTATTGCACAAGATATGTAGAATAAGCAGTTTTTACCAAATGTATCTCCTGATTTTTCCTGATTTTCGTATCAAAATCTCGTGGTTTATGGTTTGGTACAGTTGGCAGGTATGTTCTAAATATTTGTCCTGAACTTACTTTCATGATAACTGAACATCCAGCCTAGATTCTGGTTCAAGTTCAGCAACGAGAGTTTCAAAGCGGTTCCTTAATTCTATCTGGAATTCTTTCCTTTTACTTTCATCTTGCAATTTACCTAAATCAAATTTCTTATTTCTCCTTTCAAATTTATTTCCACTTGCCACAATTTTCATTCTAAACTCTGCAACTACCAATTGATAATCAGTTCCAATATCTGCCCCTCTTTTATTTCTCACATCAGTCAATGATCTTCTGTACTTTCTACTTATGGTGATGTGCTCTATCTGGTTTTCTGTAACATGGTCTGGCGATACCCATATAATTTTATGGTACTGTTTATGCGGGAATAAAGTGCCACCCACTACCAAATCATGGCTAGCACAGAAAACAATGAAAAGCTCCCCATTTTTATTAGAGTCACCAACTCATGCACTCCCATAATTTGTTCCAAACCCTCATTGTTAGAATCAACCCTTGCATTTAAATCCATCACAATAATAATAATAATAATAATAATAATAATAATAATAATAATAATAATAATAATAATAATAATAATAATAATAATAATAATAATAATAATAATAATAATAATGATGATGAAAAAAATGAAATGTCGTATGGCTTTTAGTGCCGGGATATCCCAGGACGGGTTTCGCTCGCCAGGTGCAGGTCTTTCTATTTGACACCCGTAGGCGACCTGCACGTCGTGATGAGGATGAAATGATGATGAAGACAACACATACACCCAGCCCCCGTGCCATTGGAATTAACCAATTAAGGTTAAAATCCCCGACCCAGTCGGGAATCGAACCCGGGACCCTCTGAACCGAAGGCCAGTACGCTGACCGTTCAGCCAACGAGTCGGACATAATAATAATAATAATAATAATAATAATAATAATAATAATAATAATAATAATAATGTTGTTGTTGTTGTTTTAGTTATCAGTCCATAGACTGGTTTGATGCAGCTCTCCATGGCATCTTATCCACGAAACTATTGCATCCTACATTTACCACACATTTTCTGTGGAGGTGAACCTCCACAGGTTCTTTCCAGTTGGTATCACAACTGAAAGGTTTAATTCTACTCTCTTCTTCCACATTTTTCCTCAGCTAACCCAACAAGCATCTTACTTGGTCAAGACATAAGATAAAAAACGATCAGCACATTGTAGCAAACAAACAAATGACAGTAGTTCCTTGAACGTTGCTGCTAGTTCATCAATTTACCAACAGAAAGCACGTGCTGAACTACGCACGACTTGACATAACAAAATTAGTACAATAATAATTAAACTAATGTCGTAAAGGGCCACCTTTTCAACACTATAATAAGCAATCTTTGAATTACATTTCTAAACTAGGAACTAGTTTTGGGCCTGGCTGGCCATCGTCAGCCTTAACCCATTAGCAACTGAATTAATTTTTTTCTGAGATTTACATATTTATTGTGTTTTGCCGCATGTTTGATACCAATATAAACTAATGAAACAAGTTTCCGAATTTTGGGACCACTAGGTCATAAGATATTTGATGTTGCCATATGACAACGCTAGGCGCTTTCTACCTATTTTTTAACTATTTCTTTTGGAAGTCGAATTTAGGTTGCAAAGTGTTTTTTTGTTTGTTTGTACAATAACAATGTTGAAATGTCTTAGCATTATTTATTGTAAGAATATGGAATATCAGTTTTTATTCAAATTATAGCAAAAAAAGAATTATTGAACAAAGGAGAAAATATTTGTTTGCAGTACGGAGACGCATATGTAGGCTACAGTTCTGACCCGTTACATATTCAAACACCACAACTGCTACAATAACGGCAGCCCAAAAATACAAACTAGCAGTTATGCAACTGCCCCAGTTCATATATAACAAGTGGAAGCACAAACAGACACAATTCATATATAACAAGTGGAAGCACAAACAAACACAATTCACTCCCCCAAAACAACAAAAACAAGAACTTACCTTAACTAGTGGAGGGGTGTCACGACAAACTGTGGATATTTAAGCAAGCCACTGTACCAGATATCGGAACACTTAATATGAGTGAAAGACAGAACACCTTTACTTTAAGAAAAGAAATTTTAATTCAATAAAATTAAATGGTAAATCCATAATTTCATCCTCATAAGAGAAATAAACTTTAAATAATTTAATGATCTTTAAATAACGAACAGAAGGATCAAATATCAACTAGTTGTGAGCGGCTCACTTAAAAGATACAAATAAAATTAACCAATACTATGTTTCTGATAACACGACGACCGTAGAGGTATAACAGACTAGCATTTACTTAGGTCGCTTCAAAGGAACAATTTTCAACGTTGTTAAAATTATTACGGTGTCAACCAGTGAGTTTCCCCAAAAGAGTCCGACACAAAATACATATGTCAACGTAAAATGAAAAACAAAATTGTTGCAAGAACAGAATTACTAACCCCAAGAAAGGAGAAAAGTTAATTAAATAACATAAGAGGTTGAGTCTAAATAACCGAAAATCCACGATATGAAGGAGCATTTCCACAAAGGCACAAATCAGTCCCAAGCACACACGGTAAACAACCGCAGAATAATCATCACCAGTACAATGGTATTGTCATGGCAACGAACACAAGCTAGGAATGCCATAAACGACCAATCCACATAATACCAAACTCAGGTCGTTACCAAAGGGCACAAACCCCAAAACAAGAAGAAAAAAATAACCACAGGGAAAAGAAAAGCTCAAATGTAACTTTGGACTTCTTGGTGAAAGCACACATAGGCCTAAAACCTTACACAGGCTTAATTCATTGAAACCATAGAAACCAAATAAATGATGATAATAATAATAAATATATTTTATTTTACCAATGTAGAAATAATTTTCTAAAATTCAGTACACACAGAATGAAAACAACGTAATTTATTTATTTACAGAGTTTACGCCCACATTGGAGCACTTAAATCAGACTACAACAAATTTGTCTTCCTTTTCTTCTCCCAAAAAGTCTTGAGTCTGGTTGACCTGGCTGCCCTCTCCGCATCCATTATAACATATTGTTTCCTCTGTACAGTGGTCAGAGGAAGCCTGATGCATTTATTCTTCAAAATACTTTTCTCCCCTTTGTTTTCTATGGTTTGCATGGTAATATTCAACTCCTCCAAATCACTTTGAACTTCTTTAAACCAATTGTTTTTTGATTTACTATTCCAAAAGTAATTAAATAACTGTTTTAAAACTCTGTTATCACTTAGTCAAAATATATGACAAAAAAAGGCAATTCTTCTTTTTCTCATCATGTCTGCGATGGACTCACTTTCCCGATAGATAACCTCATTCGGCAACAATCTCCACTGTCCATCCACCTGATGTTTCTTGTTTATGATCGTCCTGAGTATCCTTCGATCATCTCGTTGAAAGCGTTCTGTTGTTGATCTAGTATTGAGTTGAAATAATGTTTCACAAGCATAAGTTGCTTCTGGTTTAATAACAGAGTTATAATGCCTAAATTTAGCATTAATCGAAAGACATTTCTTTTTGTATGCAGGCCAAGTTATCTGTTGTGCCTGCTTCAGTTTATATATTCTGCTCTTTATTGATGGTTTTTCATTGCAATTCCAAGTGAGATTTTCACCCAAATATTTAAATGTACTTACAATTTCAATTCGTTTATTATTATTTAATAATAGCTCTGAATTTAAAGTTCTGAAAGTAGGCATTATTTTTGTTTTATCATACGAAATTTGCAATCCAACTTTTTTCGCTACATTTGCAAGTTCTTCCAATTGAACTTTAGCCTCTTCAAAACCTTTTGCCAGTATCGCAAGATCATCCGCGAATGCCAAGCCATTTAGTTTGATATTTTTTCCAATTTTGACTTTTGGAGGACGTACCTCGCATGACATAATATTACAAATGAAACCCAAGAATGGTGATAAGTACAACCGACTAAAGAAAATGCCGAAAATAGATGAAGTAGAAACTTGAGAGAAATAGCTTGTGCCAAAATTCATAATAATGTGATTTCTGAAGTCAACAGTCCAGACGTTGAAAGTCACTTCCAAAATAAATGGTTAAGAACTTACATTTTCCAGGAAACTGATGGGGATGCGTTAGCTCCCACATACAATACTCACGCTGTTTTGTTATCAGAAGGATGCAAGTAAAATCGTAATAAAGAGGACGATTACAGAAAGCCAGAAGATGTAAGGGTGAAAAAACTCCTTTTCAATGGGAATTTAACCTACATCCATGGTTTGGGTTAAACTCCCGGCCCAGAGAAGACACCAAGCACGCCTTCGTCACATCTTAGTCAAGCGACCCAACATTAATGGCGGGCGACAAAAGACTAAGACTCCACCAGCAAGCAACGCGAAGCACAGGCTGGCAGGAAAGTCAGCGAGCCTCAGAAGAGACTCACTCCACACCTGGCCCAACACCGGAACAGAAGATAATGATGGAATATAACTCCGGGGACAGAGAAGATGCAATTAAAATTAGCGACATAAGTCGCACAGGAAATAAAATTAGATGCGAGTTGAAATTATATTCCTAAGCGATACAGATTTCAATCGCGAGTCTGCTAGGCCTAAAATGTGGTGCAGAAAGGCTAAAAAGATGTCCCCACTGGGACAACCTCCCACCCGAAAGCACAAGATAATCTCCTTCCATGTACAATGACTCTAAAACAAACTAAATTTCAGAAATAACAAGTCCACAAGAGATTATGATAACTGCACCAAATCCATTATAATATACCACTAAAATACCCAGTTTCAACTCATGTTCAAGAACTGTTATTAATCATAACACCCAAGAGTAGTTCAGTGTTCGGTGAACATCACTTTCACAATAAAAGTTCATGACTTAAACCATGCAATAGAATTGTTACATATTGAACCTCCTTTGCGTTCACTGAGGGGAACTCTACGTCACATCTATACTTATTTTCGGCAAGAAGTTCCTTGTTTTAGTATAATTTGAACCAAATCACTGGTTATCAAATAATTTTCTCCATTCATTAGTTACCAAAGTTCATTTACAACCAGAGACTCACTTTTCCCCTTTAGCAAATGCAACATCATAGAGTACACTTATTTCCAAAATTAGCTTTTACAATTTGGTTACTGTAGGACACACTATAATTACCACTCGCTGAGGTTTATTTTAATTTTCAAAGTTTCGCAATGATTCGCAACGCATCTTCAGTAGTTCTTTCCTGAACTCCTTTTTACCTTTTAAATACTCTCGGCAGTACATTAAAATCAAAATTTCAGCTCAGATATTATTTATCGGGTTTCAAGTAGCAAGAAATGCAGCCTCTTGTTTCATTTCAAAATTAAATTGGCATAACCGCAAAATTAAGAATGCAAAAGAGCGAGAAGGGCAACAAGAAAAAAATATACTAAATTGGTGAATACCATCCTATAGGATAACTATGATCCAAATATCAGTTTTAATTTAAAATTTTAAACTATAATTGATTGAGCCAGAGCCAGAGCATACCACGTAAGAACATAGAGTTCACCGAATGTGCAATTACAAGAGCAGAGTGCAAGAAGCATAAGTAATGCATAAGCATACCATCACACAGGAAAGGGAACAATCAAAATAAATACACAACTCCAAAGGTTTAAAGAAAATAGAAATTTTGACACCCGGTACAATTAGCAACCTAATAATTAGGTTCAGTTTCACCACTCAACAGAAGTCCATCACAAGTTAGCATCAAACACTAACCCAAAGTACCACAAACACAGAGTTAAATAACAGTACCCCACAGAAAGTCTAATTTGGTAAACACGTAAAGGCAAGGCGTACATCACATGTACATTCAAAGCCTGGCCGAAACCGACCACCACAAGATGAAGATAGCATAACCAGACATTGACCAATAGAAAAAATTTCTAGACCAGAAACACGTTACACTGGTAGACCCATCAGAAAGCAGACTTAATTTCAAATTTTTAGAACATAACAGTCTCAGAACTCTGACTCGGTGAGTAATAAATCATTTTAAAAACCTTTCAGAATACACTGTCAAGGTCATTAAATAAATTTACAACATCAATTGGTTCAACATTGCAAATCACAATACATGACCTAATTGAACAAGAATTATGACAAGAAACAATTATCCTCAATTATTTGATAACACACACCTATTACAATTTTTTTTTTAAATGATGATATCATAGGGTTAAAGGTAATGATATTCAAGACAAGGATAACATTGGCAGCTACAGTTGGAGACCTCTAGTTCAATGAGATGATGGGGTGCGGATAGGTTTGTCATCGACAACCGAACTATCAACAATACCGAGCCAAGAATAATACTAAGATGGAGAAGAATAAATTCATAATGACTCCTTCATTAACACCATAGGAATAACAGAATAGAAAATGGGTTAAGAATATTCAGGAGGGAAAACCAATGTGAAGTCACATAATCCCCAACTTCATAGAATTAACAACAGTATGTCTTCACACAGCACACCCGATTAAATAAGAAAAGGTGATAGAATCCACCTCAAACCAGATGACCATCAGGAAATTAGGAGCAATGACCCACTCAACATAATCTACCAGTTGCCTATCAAGGCCTCGGCAATTATCCGGTCTGTTAATACGTGACATCCATATCACCCTGTTGCTACACAGCTAAACATGTACTTTCTCCAGTCCCTCAGGAGACCAGCTAAATAAAATATAAATGGTAGAAAATGTGGCAGGACATTAGAAAATGCTCAAAGATAATGAAGCAGAAAGTAACGTAACCAATAGATCCCATAATCCTTCAGCGGCGACTTCAGTACCGCCTAGAGACCACTAGCTAGTCCCATACCTAACAAGTAACCCCACAGAATGATAGGATGACCAAACAACCATGTCAAGAGACAATTAAGATTCACTGAAGAAAAGAAAACGTCATAGAGTGACAGGTAAACATTAACTAAGCTTTACAGAAGTACAAATTAACCGCATAACAACGTCAGATGAACAGGTAATGCAGGAAGACAGGAAGTGAAGAAACCAGAACACACGAAACCAACAAGTTACATTAGACAAGTTAAAATTATTCCGTCAGAGCTATAGACCCATGCGAAAGTTTATTACCAAATCTACAAAGACACAAGGTACAATTAAAGGCAATGCACCGCCCATACCTGACATGCCATAATAAATCAATTACACAATACAATAACAACAATACAACCATGATAAACTTCAACAAACATGCGTCAGCCCCATAGGAATAAAAGACCACTCACAATCCTCAGTGACATGCCATGAAGTTAACATGCTCACCCCAAAATATAACCCCAACAATAAATTCATGGTACCATCTCATCACCCAACACAGAACCATAACCAATCCTACTAGGCTGAAAGGATCTCTAATCCTCTGGTTAAGGTCCACTCTTGCACAACACAAGACCACAATAACAGTAGATAAAGTAGGGGGACCGATGGAATCCACAATACAAAATAGAATACAATAAAATAACAATAGGTTAGCAGAAATTTTTAAGCAAGGGATTCCGGGTGCATCATGACTACAGCATCGCACAACTAGCAATGCAGAGAACGGACAGACATAAGAAGAATTAATTCATCGACCGACATTCACAACAACAGAAAAAATATTTCAGGATAGACAAGTTAGGTTAATAAGTTCACAACTGAAAATTCATAATTAGGAAACTTGAAGCAGGCCACACTCCAGATGGATACTCTACAACAGATGTAAAAATATAATCCATAATTAGGCGCAAGACACATCAGAAATGGAGAAACACAAGCAACCAATAATAGACACGGAGAACCAGTAAAGGCTCATAAGCCCAAGCACAAGGCTAACAAGTCATCCGCACTAATACCGGCTGATAGTACTCAACCATAACCAATAAACCCTCAATAAATGGATGACATGGGTGAAATAACTCGAACCACTGCCTAGCAACACACCAACCTACACTAACCGTGAGACAGGGTAAAAATGGGACACCATTTATGCAGTATGCAAACACCAGCCTCACAATCAGCATCGATTAGTCATCGTGCAGCAGAAACAGGAGTACATCACCAATGATAGGTCATAGATCACCAGTATAATTCACCTACAGGTTGATATAAGTTCAACAACCATGACATGGTATCACACTAATAAATAATGTGACCGACCCACAATTTACCCCAGAAGGATTAATAAGCTTTAACATTTCAGAAATAGTTACAAGTCAAAGGTTACTAAGACATCATTGTCCACAATCAATCCATAACTTGCTTAAATAATTCAAAACAGTTAGGTTTTAATAAATTTAGAAGAACCAGAACTGGCATGAGAATAATACCAATTAAGCTGTAAGTTAGTAGCAGCCCTAAACATTCAGGTACAGCACAGGTAAGATGAGTACAGACTAACCACAAAAAACCATAAACAATCAAAATAGAAGGCTTTAGAAAGTAACGATGGCAGGAGTAAATAAATCACCATATATGTCGGTACCTTACTGCTTACACATACAAACAAACACACGATGGTTTTGTTAGTATTAGGAAATACCAAACGTATTCCAATTTACAAACTGTCACAAAACATGTTTAAAGTATAATTTACTGATACACTACCTATTCTATGAACGTTATTTACACATATCTTTGAAAGTTCGACAACCTTAGGCATCTGAGATATTTCCTATACTTTAACGAAGTTATCTAATCCAGGATACCTCTTCATTAACAACATGTAAAGTTCTCTGTTTTCACCTTTAGATTTTGTCCTCGCATTCCACTGATACTGTTTATGTGTGATTATGTGTGATAGTTTGTGATCTGAGAACACACTATTGCTTTATCTGTCCTGGCCTTATGTTTTGGTTCTCAGACTTAACATAATTATTGTTATCATTTCCTGGCATGTGTACCTAGGTGGCATATTAAAGGAGGTATCATCATCAGAGAGCCAGGCCAATGGTCAGAGATACAATATCTGCTCTATCAAAAAGAGTAAAATGGCTTTGTAGTTTTCCTGTTACCCGTGACATGTACCACAGGACTTGGACTAAAAATCCAATTTTTTGTAATCGTCTGCATTATTATCTACTGTATGATAAATACGTACACGGCGTAAAGGAATGGAAATAACATATTCTTAAACGTTTGTTAAATACAGTCTTTGGATAGACATAATGTTTACGGAAATATTTGAGAATAATCTTCCTATAAGTACCAGCTCCATGTGAATACCATGCCATCATATGCACCAGATAATGCAACCCTGAGTAAGTAAATTCCAAATATGTAATGCGGTTGAAGTAAGTCCAGCAGTTTTCCACTTGAAGGAATATGCAAAGAGATAGGTAGCGAGACAGAAGGACTGACAGACTGACACAAAAGGGGAAAGTTCTGCCTCATGTTTCCTTGGTGTTCAGTTGCATTAGACGGGGTTAATTTTTTCAACAGAGCGAAATATTATGCATCCTCTGATTTTCTCTTGTTATGGATCCTTGAAATAAATGTAGGCCTGCGAGGGTGTCCATCACTGGCTGCAGAGCATGAAGCCTGTAGAAAATAATAATTTTCTCAGTCATTTGAAGAGTAAGCAAAATTATGTACCTAACAAAAATTATTTAAAATGAAGGGGCATTTCACTTATAGCCTACAGATTTTACATATAGCAGTAGTGTAAGAGAAACTTGAAAAAAAAAAAAAAGTAAAACTCTTCTGGTCTTCTTATAAACCCCCAGTCTATTCAGTGATTTTTTTTTATGATATGCATATCAAAACCTGCTCCAGGATAAGTAGACTCTAAATGAGAAGTTTGGTCAAGATATAATCAATATTGTAAGAGAAAATGTAAAAAATCTCTGGTCTTCGTAGAAACCCCTAGTCTGTTTAGTGATTTTTAAATGATATGTGTATCAAAATCTGCTCCTGGATGAGTAGACTCTAAATATAAAGTTTAGTTGAGATATAATCAGTAGTGTAAGAGAAAATTTAAAAAAATATCTTCTGGTCTTCGTAGAAACCCCCCAGTCTCGTCAGTGATTCTTAAATGATGTGCATATTGAAACCTGCTCCTGGATAAGTGAACTCTAAATATGAAGTTTGGTCGAGATCTATTCAGCCGTTTACCCGTGATGGTGAAACAGACAGACAGACAGACATGAAAGCTAAAAAAACAACTGATGCGATCTTGAGTTGACCTAAAACGAGTAAATATATCAAAAGATGGTAAAATAAATGACATTATAGACAGCAGACCCCCTACAAATTTATTAATAAGGTATCTTCATTGCCATGGGTATATTTCAATACTTACAAGGGAGTCAACACAACTTGCGATCGCAATTGCAGGTGATTTGTGGTTTGTATGAATATGTTTGAGGTGCTGATTACAACACTGTATAAATTAAGTGGCATCGCCAAGTACACTGTAAGTTACGAAGATTCGCTATTCCACTCAAAGTAGACCCTATCTAACATGATATCGTGGCTTTAGTAACTTTAGACACCATAAACATTTCCTCTAGCTACTTTAGTTATTTTATGTGTATGCTGTGGTCAACACACGCCACACCGTGTCCAAGGTCACCTGACACAGTTGCCGATGCGACATCTAGGGGAATCAGACAGACATTCCGCATAAGAGCAAGGAAGCTAGTATAATAAGCACCTCCATCTGTGTTGTATCTGCTTTGACCGTTCATAAAGTTCCTTCTCTTTGTGGTGTTTCCAATTTCATAGCGAGTCACTGTCACCGTAATCGTGTGATAATGAATCCTGCTAATATGGTGAGTATAATTGTTCACCATTACAAACACAAACGAAGATCCAGAGAAATTACAGTAAGTGAGAGAAATGCAGCTGCATTCATAATCAATGTGATAGACGAAACAGTGGCAAACAATGGTAATAATATACATCAAGAACATACAGTAGACTATATTGAAGAATATGAATACGCAGAGGAAGACTCATCTGATTGTGAAAACATTATGGATGATGCAGAACCTGACTGTGAGGAAGAGTCGTTAATAAAAAGTGATGAAAGCCAGTCGTCTGCGTATCTGCCAAGCCCACCAGAGAGGAAGAGGTGAGGTGCTGTATCTTTTGAAAAGGCAAAGGAGATAATTTCATTCCAAGATTCTGGGAAAACCAAACGATTAAGCTTCAATACAGTACAGAAACAATATCGTATGGTGCAAGATGTACATCATCTACGATATTTATGTCACGTTGTAGAAAAGGGGGAGCTAGGCCAGTGCTCAAAACTTCCCCTGCTTGACGATTATGTAGTGGAAAAATTCAGGGTGGCGAGAACTGTTCTAGGCACTAATGTTCAGGACAGGGATATTTGTGCTTGGGATTTAGAAAAGGCTCGAGGAATAGGACTGACTCGATTCACTGGATCTATCCGTGAATGGGTTGCGCGGTTTAAACAGAGATACCATCTTGGTTCACAGGCAATAACAAAATGTGTAACCACTAAAGCCTGGAGTACAGATGGTGACGTGAAGGAACAATGTGACGAGTTTCGCAAAGAGGTAATGTCCTTAAAGAATACCATGGAACGTATACAGATTTACTGTATAATACCGATCAAAGTGGTATACGAAAAGAACTTTCTACTACTTTTTTTTTT
This sequence comes from Anabrus simplex, assembly GCF_040414725.1. Lineage (NCBI taxonomy): Eukaryota > Metazoa > Arthropoda > Insecta > Orthoptera > Tettigoniidae > Anabrus > Anabrus simplex. Next base: position 245,542,537 of record NC_090265.1, on the reverse strand, counting down.
TTTTGCTAGGAGCTTTACATCGCACCGACACAGATAGGTCTTATGGCGACGATGGGATAGGAAAGGCCTAGGAGTTGGAAGGAAGCGGCCGTGGCCTTAATTAAGGTACAGCCCCAGCATTTGCCTGGTGTGAAAATGGGAAACCACGGAAAACCATTTTCAGGGCTGCCGATAGTGGGATTCAAACCTACTATCTCCCGGATGCAAGCTCACAGCCGCGCGCCTCTACGCGCACGGCCAATTCGCCCGGTTAAAAAAAAAAAGAAAAAAGAACTTTACTCATCGCGAACTCTGCATTACAAAGCAGAGAAGTCGGTAAGAAGTTTGATTTTGGAGTGATCATGCAACAACTCATTCTTACACCATGCAACCCGTTACTTCGGCAAGTGGATAGGTGTTTCCAACGTTGCTAATTATTTACCAGGATCCTAATGGTCAGTTTGGAGTGCAGGTAGCACAACACATGCTGAAACCACAAAATCTGGTTCAAGTTGCTTCAAAGTCCGACCTAATCACGAAGCAAATCATGATGCAATTCTTTCAAGATGTCTACTTCCCATATGCAGCACAGAAATCTCTTCTTCTGGTTGATTCCCTCGGGAGATATCGTGAAAGAACGCATATCAATGCTATCCAACCTCAAAATATGGTGTATACAGTCAAGACCATCCCTCCTGGGTGCACACCTTACGTTCAGCCACTTGATGTGCTATTCTTCCGACAGTTCAAGGTGGTGTTGAAGCGGATTGAAGATCACATTATCCTTAACGACTATCAGTTCACACCATCGTCGAGGAATTCCATTTCATTGCTGATGTACATTCTACACAATCAGTTCTGTTCTCCAGTCTTCGCTGACTTTGTTCGCGGTACTCCTGGACTGTAGCTGGATATGATGACTTCAGACCAGGGAGGTTTCAATCACCACCCTAATATATTTTTGATGTTCAAAAGCCGTGTGACTTGGAAGACTACTTATTGCAAGCATTCATGAAGTGTTCCTACTGTGATAAGCAAATCTGTTTTCAGCACTTTTTACTCTGTGGACATGTTCATCCTTGTAGTCTTTTGCCGAGAGTTACCAACAACCCATATTTTGAACTCGGTGCCTGAACATGCGCATGATTGTAAAGAGCAGTGTAATTGTCGATGGCAAATATTGTGTGCATATTTGTAATGTACATGTAAAACACTTAAATACAAACCAGAAAGTTTTTGCAATTACGATCGCAAGTTGTGCTAACTCCCTTGTTAGCTGATATTAGTCACCTCTTCTACCTGAACATCATCCATATAACCAACAGTCTTTACATACTGCTGACTGAATACTTCTACCTTCTGTTAGTTGTTAATTTTGTCATACTGTTATACCAGTCGTACCGGTAAGAGATAGCAAATATCGTCTTTTACAAATTAAACCAAAGAAGGAAAACAGCGAATACTCACCAAAATAGTCAAGAAACAGGCCATAAACCAGAGGCAACTTAGGTCATAACCTAAAGATTTTCACGGTAGTAAATATCAGAAAACATGAAAGAAAGAAAAAAGAAAAACGCTGTGAGTTTCTTTAATTATTTAATTACTGTGACAAGAAGGTTACATATGATAGTAAAGAAAAACCATTAGTGTACGAGGTGCACCTTGACAGAACTAGCGGATTAATTACCTAAGTAGTAAATTGATTAATAAAATAAATTCTAAACAAAAATAACAAATTAATAAATCGATTAACTTCATAAAATTGAATTGAAATAAAGGATACCTAGAGTCGAGGGATGCCCTCTAAACTAAGAAAATAATTTAAAAGGTAAACTTGAAACAAGGTCAATTACACGGTAATTATTTTGCAGTAATATCCACGGACTAATTTTACTGCCCACCAGATGGGCTCAAGTAATTACCTTAAACTTACAAAGATTTACTTCTATATTAATAATTTTTTAAAAAAATCTTTCTCCAGGAATTATTTTGTACATTAAGTGAAAATATGCTAAAATGAGGCCGTGAGATTCTCCCCTGAACCAGATCACAATAGACACGACTGGAAATTAAATAACGTGCACAGAAAGTATATTCCAAAACCGAAGGTGCACATCCAAATAAATTGACACGAAACGGGCAACCAAATAACCCCAAATATTTACCACGCCTTGAAAAGGAAGAACAAGACAGGACAATGGATGTTAATGTGCCCACAATACTTAGAATTTGATCATATTTTATCAGAGCAAGCAACTCTAATTATAACAGAGCATGCACACATTGCATCAAATCAGCATGAAGGGCAAGGCAGCTCAAACCACAAGGGAAAGCTCCCACATACAAACCATAAATCATTTAATCAGAAGAATATAGAGCTAACAGCTCCCAACCTTAGGTCTCAAAATCAGCAAAACGAAGACAGTTGGCTTGGTGATGAGTAGAAACTGTCCAACTGTTCATCTAAGAATTGGAGATGAGGAGATGGATATTGTAGACAACTTTCAGTATTTAGGTAGTGTTCTGTCATCAGACAATACCATACATCAAGAGATTAGTAACAGAATACAGAAAGCTTCCAAATTCTATCACGTTGTACGTCAAATACTTTGGGATGAAGTATTTCCGTTAGTTTCCAAGATCAGCTTGTACAAAATATATCTAGTACCTATACTGACGTATGGCCTGGAAACAGCAACACTTAATGGACCAACAAAGGTTGTCTTCAGGCAACAGAAATAAAGTTTCTCCATTCTTGTCCACAAAAAACAAAAATGGATAAAATAAGGAATGTGGATATCCGACAACAGCTTGGATTGGAAAGAAGCTTGCTGGAGACTCTAGAAGTGAAGAGATTGCAATGGTATGGTCACATGAAAAGAATGGACCCTCACAGGACTCCTCAAACATACTTTGACCACAATGTTCCTGGGAAGAGACCAAGAGGAAGACCTCGTGATGTTTGGGAAAAACAGCTAATGAAGGACCTTGAAATTAGAGATGTGAACTGGTGTCGCATATATAAGCAACATCTGTGGATGGATAGAACGAACTGGAGGAGGCTCGTACACAACCGCACCCGGCTTGCTGGAGTGAAGAAATGATGATGATGATCCCTATTGCTCAATTTTTACACCACAATTCATTGAGGAATCAATTACCAATTATTTATCAGATTACCTAATAGCTCACTACAGTTCTTACATTTCAGATTCTTACATTTCTCTTAAATTTCTAAGTTTCAGATGTTTACATATTAGGTTTTCCATATTCTTTATAACATTAAAATTGAAATAATTGATAAGGAGATTCCACCTATTCAATACCAAAGAATAAGAAATGTAGTGAATTACATTCTCATTTAATAATAATTAGAAATGGCACCGGTTTCGACCCTAGTCCAGGTCATCATCAGCCGATTAAGAAATGGAAAACAATGCATAGGATCAGTAGAAGAGGCAATATGAAAAGTAAATGAATGGGGGTAGACACTGTAAAACTCAGAAGAAGTAAAATACAAGTCATTCAAAAGAAAAACAGTGCGCAATTCTCTTAGCGGCAGCAAGGCACACGCGGCGCTAGGCAAAGTCCCACAATGATTACGAATAGCGGAGAACTGTTCAAAGCCAGTTATTTAAACACTGTCAGGCATAAAGTCACATCACAATCGAACACATACGAAGGTCCATATTCGTGTAGGAGTTGAAGACGAGCAGATTCATTGAAGCAACTTGCCAGCTCCCGGTGATCAGCGCGACACATTCAATATCAGGCACTGTGGTTTCAAACGCTAAAGTAAAATGGAGAATAGCTTGATGATCCAGTTATTTTCCTTGGTTGCAGGAAAGTAAGTATATAGATAAATATGATACAGTTCAATATAATTGAGTAAGTAATTGTGCTCCTATAGAATTCTTAGAACAGTTGACGTGAAAAAACAATTGTGAAGAGAAAAAAAAGAAATAACTGGCTTTGAACAGTTCTCCGCTATTCGTAATCATTGTGGGACTTTGCCTAGCGCCGCGTGTGCCTTGTTGCCGCTAAGAAAATTGCACACTGTTTTTCTTTTGAATGACTTGTATTTTACTTCTTCTAAGTTTTACAGTGTCTACCCCCGTTCATTTTCTTTTCATATTGCCTCTTCTACTGATCCTATGCATTGTTTTCCATTTCTTAATCGGCTGATGATGACCTGGACTAGGGTCGAAACCGGTACCATTTCTAATTATTATTAAATGAGAATGTAATTCACTACATTTCTTATTCTTTGGTATTGAATAGGTGGAATCTCCTTATCAATTATTTCAATTTTAATTGTGATATTCTTCAATACAGAACAATGAAATTTTTAACTTTAAATATTCTTTATATTTCAGATTCTTTGGCTTATTCTCTCTTTCCTCCGATCTCCCTTGATTGTATTCAATTGGTTAATAGCCAATAACCTTTACATTTACAGAATTAAATCTTTAATTGGAAGTATAGAGCATAACTATCACAAAACAAAGGTCCTGAGTTTGACAAGAATCAGAATCACTTACTGCGGGGAATATACATAGAGTTCTGAAAATCACAAGAAAATATAGTACACAGATGCAAAAATATCACAACCGTACAATCACCTCAAATTTTACGGAAATAAATTTGTTGCCTATGGGTTATTATTATTATTATTATTATTATTATTATTATTATTATTATTATTATTATTATTATTATTACTACTAGTATATCACGAGCCCTCGGATTCTGTAGATGACCCTACAATGATGACACACACGGCTCATAGCATTGAATAGAAATAGAATGAGACAACAAATGATCACGATCATACGAAGTTTAACAACCTCAACTACGTACAATCAAGGATACTTCGGATAACACATGCTCAATCTCATGGGATCGAATCCTAAATCATAGCAAACTCATCTTTAATTTGTTGTTGAGTTATTTCATCAAATTATTATTATCCCTAATAACAGTGATCATGACCAACGTGTACCCTAGTAGTCACCATGTGGTTAATACACTCCTCATTTGAATAAGCCATTTGTACCATATTTTCTGGATGGATTCAATTCTATCATCATCACAGTCGAATTGGGCGTCTTCGGCAGTACAACTATCACTTCCAACAAAATTTTATATCTCGGCAACATTTTTTTATTCTTCCATCCTAATCTTTACTTTTATTTCCATGATTATTATTCTTGATCTCCTGAAATATTACGAAGAAATAAATCCCGTGGCTGCCAAATGAATGAAATATGTTTTATGATCAGATTTAAATAATCAGAATACATTTTAATCTCTATAAATACTCTAGTTTAGATCATCGCTTTATGGTCGACTGCTGAACACATTATTATTAACATCCTGATTATTAATAAAATACTTCCTCATTATTATTATTATTATTATTGTTATTATTATTATGGCCTCAATATACCAGTGACAATCTTTGATCTTAAGTAGCACACATATACCATAAATGAACTAATAACACACATTCTCTACTCAACCAACACCATAGTGAAAGAAATTCATATCTAACTAATAGCAGAGAAATTAATCAAACAAGAAAACAATCTTACAAAAAATCTACAGAAAGAAAGAATATGGTTTAATGGTTACTCATGGTTTCGATGTAGACATCATCTGGGATGTTTAAACATGAGGACAGGTCTCTTCTCTCGATTACGGCAGATTGTACATGATCATTATGCTGGCTCACACAATTTCACATAGAAGCCCATAATGTCGGCACAGTCAGGCAATATGAAGTTGTGGCGATAATTCTGTGAGGTTCTCATGGAAATCCTCCCTCGTTGATCCATAACTGAAGATCTGGCTCTCATAGCCAGACTGAAACTAAAATTTAAACGAGAGGTTTGCTCCACTTGTATTACCTTACTAAGTTGTGCACTATCATACTTAACTTGTCTAACACTCGATGCAACGATGTACATTTGATGTCCTATTTCTCTGGCACCGTAGAATAATGTACCATACATCTACTTCTCATTAATCCTTGGATTAGATGTCCTACAGTTGCTCAACATGTCGTTAAATACTCAAGATGTCACTCAACTCACACCCTGTAGTAGTCTATGTCATACGTTTTCACAAGTTCACTCGTTAAATAATGATCTCTTCTCGACGGCTTAAATTGTTCCAAGTTTACTTCGGAATGAAGTAGTCCACATGAAATCGTGGAATAATTCTCAAATTCAAAGTCAAAATACACACTCATTAGCATATTTTCAAGCCAAGTCCACAAGATTAGATAAAATGTACTTGAAGTTTCCAGACGTATTCTTTCGGATGAAGTTATATCATTTATACTCCTTCCAAAGACAAGGTTTGTCCCTTGACATCTTCTTCTCCAGAACGTACTACAATATGTGACTTCTTGACCTAACAAGAATAAGAATAATACTGTGAGCTTGCTTTCTCACACTGCACTAACTTAACTGTTCGCTCCTTTTTGCCGTAAAATGTTCATCCCTCAACCAACGAACAAGTAAAAAGTGACATAATCTACAGAATATGATTTATATTGGTCGAAATTAATGCTTAAATGTGATTTGTCCTCTCTTTCGAGTGTACGGATTATTCCAGAATTCTCTTACCCCTTCTCCAACTTTCTGCTGCATTGCGAGCGCACTGCTGTGACATAGCTCAAGTGTCCTTGACCGCTCAACCCAGTTCCGGCTCTCTGCTCGCAACCGCCTGTCTATCAGCTGATACCTGGTCCGTGCGTATGCATGAAAATTCATGCAAATTAAAGCACATTTTCATTTATTTTATAAGGTACCATTTGGATGGGTACAATATCAAGTTAACATGTTAAATCAACTATGAAACAAATGTTTGTATACATGTCGATTTCAACATATCGTTTTTAACATGTTGTTAAATGTTATGCAGTAGAGACCCGGCTTAAGGTAACCCTCCAAAAATGGGACAGTAGTATATTACTGGACCTGTAGTAAAAAAAAATTAGGTTAACAATACCATTATCCACTTCCCTTACTAAAGAACACTACTTCAGCAAAAATTTAATATGTTCCTTAATATTCTGAAGAAAATTAACTTGGCAGGAATATCACCACTTTCTTCTCTTACATGTTCTGCAAGATATACATACCTCTGATTCATACCAGGATGATCACCTTGTGAGAACAAGTGTGGAAAATAGTGATGTACACTATCCTGGGTATTTACTGTCCAGAAACTTCATGAAAAGATGCTTTCATTTCCGTGTATTCAAAAATGCAGACTTTTACTTTCGACACAGAAAGCTGCAAATCTTGCAAGTGCTTACCTAACAAATTCAGCACTAAATGTAGATCCAACACAGGGAGATCACAACACCATCAGTAGAACATTTCCCAGTGCATAAAAACATTTTACTATATAATGTGCTGAATCCAACACAAAAGGCCACAATCATCAAGCTGGATGTCATATATTTTCAATGTGTCCAAAATAGCTGTAGAGCAGGATGTTGATTCTGCTGTTTTGAGTGAGCGATTGGTAGTGCACTATCATGCGCACATCACCAACAGTTATTCCCACAGAAGCTAAAGGTTTAATTGTTTCAGATATAACAACAAAAATACATTCTTCTCATTTGTGGTGAAATGAAATGGCATATGGCTTTTAGTGCCGGGAGTGTCAGAGGACATGTTCGGTTCGCCAGGTGCAGGTCATTTGATTTGACGTCCGTAGGCGACTTGCGTGTCTTGATGAGGATGAAATGATGATGAAGACAACACATACACCCAGCGCCCGTACCAGAGAAATTAACCAATGATGGTTAAAATTCCCAACCCTACCGTGAATCGAACCCGGGACCCTTGTGACTAAAGGCCAGCACGCTAACCATTTAGCCATGGAGCCGGACCTCATTTGTGGTTTCATCACAATACACCACCAATTTCTGTCCTGAAGGTTTGCCTTTAATTTTTCCACCTTTTTATTAATCATTGCTGGAATACACTTTTCTATGATGATGTTGATACGAGGAATATCTTCGGCTCCTGCAACACATTAATATTTAAAAATAATTACTTTCCAAAACTTTTAAAAAATTTGCTTGGTAAATATTTGATGTTGGATAACATTACACAGATTATGTAGGCTGTGATCAGTAATCTAATCTATACAACTTAGAAATGAAAGTTTGCAAGTTTTATGAAACTTTCTTATTCTTATAAGACAGTGAATTTAATGAATAATAATGTTTTATGCCCCACTAACTACTTATACAGTTTTTGGAGATACTGAGTTGCTGCAAGTTCGTCCTGCAGGATTTCTTTAAGTGCTAGTAAATCTACCTACATGAGTCTGATGTACTTGAGCACCTTCAGATACCACTGGACTGAGCCAAGATTGATTGTCAAGATGGGCTCAGAAGGCTAGCTCCCTACAAACCAAGCTACTTGGCACGGCTGAATTTGACTTTAAACAAAGTTAAACCAAGCAAGTTGGTTGTGCGGTTAGGGTTGTATAGCTGTGAGCTTGCATTCAGGAGATAACGGGTTCGAGACCCCCTGCCGGCAGTCCAGAGATGGTTTTCCATGGTTTCCTGTTTTCACACCTTAATTAAGGCAGCGGTTACTACCGTCCCAATCCTTCTGTCGCCAAAAACCTTCGATGTGTTAGTGTGACATTAATCAAGTATCAAGAGAAATAAGTAAAAAGAAAAAAATAAAAAAAAATTAAGTGCAGTCCACAGTTTGTTTTTCACCCTTGACATTGGTATGTTACCTTTTAAAAATGTCCCTGCTACATGTTTCCCAAGATATTCACCGGATTTCCTTTTTGTTTTGCGCACTGTTAAAACACATAATAGATGTCTGCATGTGAGATGTTTTGCGTTTGTGAGAATTGAACTGTGTAACTTGTATTGTAGACGTCAAGTGTTTTTGGGTGGAATTTTTTCTTTCCCATGACACCTGACAGTTACAATACTTGCACAATAAAGAACTCTTATCTGTGCACAGGGTTGAGTGCCTCAGGCGGTTGACGCGCTGGCCTTCTGATCCCCAACTTGGCAGGTTCGATCCTGGCTCAGTCCGGTGGTATTTGAAGGTGCTCAAATACATCAGCCTTGTGTTGGTAGATTTACTGGCATGTAAAATAACTCTTACGAGATTAAATTCCAGCACCTCGGCGTCTCCAAAAACCGTAAAATTAGTTAGTGGGACATAAAACTATTATTATTATTATTATTATTATTATTATTATTATTATTATTATTATTATTATTATTATCATCATCATCTTATATGTGCAATAAAACACTGCTTTTCATACTGGAAAGTTTGGTCCCTTGTAAGTATTTCATATAGCATTTCAAATACACACAAAACAGAATGACTCTATCCATGCACACGCTTCCCTCCATATAGCAGGTGACAAACAAAAGGCAGTTATGTCATCAACATTCCACTGACTCTAGTTTTCCTTCAACCAGTGATTATAAATTTTGATATTATCGACGTGCAGTCTTCTATCGATTGTTGAGCAGTAACTCAACACTATCGAAAAATATTGGTTATACTGTTTCAGAATTTTTAAATTTTGCCCATTCTTTATGTTGATTGCTTCCAAAATGGCTTATTTGTTTTCAAAGTCATAGTAAATTCACTAGATCATACAAAATTCATGATATTTTGCGAGTTCACATTATTTAAAGGAAGGTTAAAAGTTGTATATCACTCGTAGTTAAACGTATAAAACTAGGTTTTCTGTAGACTTGTGAAATTCACAACTGCAAAATATTCCATTCTCTACTAATCAATTATGATAAAAATAAATACTCTCTTCTGAGTTGTTGGTTATCTGCGATTGGGTGTGATGGCTATTCAGTCCGTTCATTCGTCCATCTGTTCAAAACCTACAGAACATGCAATTAGTTTTATATAAATCTTGCAATTTTATATTTATTTATCTATTTATTTTATTTTTAATACAGGGAGCAGTGATACTTTTGATCATGTGGACGGTGAGCTCTTCCATGATGTTATAAAGACAGGAACCAAAGAATCTGCTGATGAAGACGAATTAAGTGCACAAGATTTAACTGATGATGAAGATACCTTTTGTCACATTGATAAAACTGCATTTGAGGCGACCTGCCTCTACTTGTTTGCTCGTACAGATCGTGAGAAGGAGGATTGGTAAGTATAATTGTATTTATACGTCCTTGATATTTTAATTCTTTAGCATCCTTTCATAACAAGGCTGAATATAAGATCTCATCAAATTTACATTCACCTGAAAATTTCATTTTCTGTGTAAGGCAGAGAATAGTGTTCTGATATTAAATCTGTTATGTGTTCTTTTTTTAATGACATTTATTTACCTTTATTTTATTATTCTGTAAAAATATGGGGACATTTGAAATTGATCAATTGCATCATTTTCTGTGCCCAGTACACAGGTTAGCCAAATCATGGTGCTGCATATGTAGTTCTCATCGCTAGCTACGATGAGACACATGCCTCAATCATGTCTGCTTGTAATATACAGCAGTTGTTTCTTATCTGCTGAATCAGTATACATAGCTGGTGGTGCTGTGCGGTTTAATCTTGGAAAGTTGAAACTAAAGAGCCGAGTACATTGCACCCGTACAGTCGGTGTCGTGGAGCTCCGCACTGAGGTTCTTGCACAGGTTCTTCCTACTACAAGAATTTATTGGGATAATTGGGAACATGCATCATTTTCAAAAATATTTTTTTTGAAAAGTACACCAATGAAATAGTACGTAAACGTATTACATTGTGGTATGTTGCCTTGTTTTCTACCATTAAAAAATATTTAATAGTGCCTTTCCGCAAGGCGAGTGAAACGGCCTCTGACGTAAGCGGCGCGCTGTGACGTCACGATCCAGTACCGCATGGAGCTCTACCAGCCGTTGTGCATCAGCCGTTGCTAAAAGCCGATTGTTTATTATTCATGATCGCGAATAATTTCGAAATGACAGAAGAAACGTTCGAAACAGCACAGTCAGACAATCTACCATGTGTAGATGTCATCATTCTTGAAAAATGTGACTTTTGTGGCCGCAGAAATTCGCGGAAAACAAGCAAGTTTGTAAGTGGCGTCTTTTATATACGTGCAATGTACTGTAACCCATAGTATTAGGATAACAACGAACCTGGATAGATATCACATCACTTTCAACATTTCCTTCTAGACTGATTCCCCTATTAAAGAATAACATTACATTTTCGGGCTTTCAGCATTAGTTAAGTAAGAAATCGGATTTCAGCACTAACATAAACATATAGCTAGCATTATAGTACTAGTCCGCTTCTGTGGTGTAGTGGTTAATGTGTGCCACTCCCGGAGGCCCTGTTTCGATTCCCGGCTCTGCCATGAAAGTTGAAAACAAATAGTACGAGGGCTGGAACGGGCTCTACTCAGCCTCGGGAGGTCAACTGAGTAGAACGGTTTCGAATCCCACCTCAGCCATCCTCGAAGTGGTTTTTCGTATTTTCCTACTTCTCCTCCAGGCACCTAAGGCCACGGCCGTTTCCTTCCCTCTTCCTTGTCTATCCCTTCCGATCCTTCCATCCTCCAACAAGGCCCCTGTTGAGCATAACAGGTGAGGCCGCCTGGGCGAGGTAATGGCCCTCCTCATCAGTTTCATCACCATACTCAAAGTCTCACGTTCCAGGACACTGCCCTTGAAGTGGTAGAGGTGAAATCCCTCGCTGAGTCCGAGAGAAAACCAACCCTGAAGAATAAACTTATTAAGAAAGAAAGAAAGAAGGAAAGAAAGAAAGATCATAGTACTATAGGGCTATAATCTATCATTCCCCCCCCCCCCAAAAAAAAATATGGTTGGGACAACTGGCCTACCCACTTCCGGGGCCCATGAAAGAGAATTAAATATCTTTGTGGAGGGAAAAAATTAAACATGATAAAGATAAATATGACTTCATCTAGTTTTCACAAGTCGGGCTGAGTGGTTCAGACGGTTGAGGTGCTGGCCTTCTGACCCCAACTTGGCAGGTTCGATCCTGGTTCAGTCCGGTGGTAGTTGAAGGTGCTCAAATACGTCAGCCTCGTGTCGGTAGATTTACTAGCACGTAAAAGAACTCATGCAGGACTAAATTCCTGCACATCGGCGTCTCCCAAAAATCGTAGAGGTAGTTAGCGGGGCGTGAAGCCAATAACATTAATTACATTTGGCTTTTAACAAGCTGAGCATATCAGGAAAGAAAAGTGTCCTGGTGACATTTTAGTCGCTCAATACAGGAATGTCTTTGGGTGCTGTGACTTTTACCTTTTTTTTGCTTTACGTCACACCGTCACATATAGGTCTTATGGCGACGATGGGACAGGAAAGGCCTAGGAATGGGAACAAAGCGGCCGTGGCCTTAGGTACAGCCTCAGCATTTGCCTGGTGTGAAAATGGGAAACCACGGAAAACCATCTTCAGGGCTGCCGGCAGTGGGGTTCAAACCCCACTATCTCCCGGATGCGAGCTCACAGCTGCGCGCTCCTAACCGCACGGCCAACTCGCGCGGTATTTTTACCCTTCGGTTTATTGACTTGGCTTGTATAACCTAAAACTTAGGCTAAGTTGGATAATATTTTTAACACCTACATCACTATTTTCACCTGTGTGCAATTATGTTATTTATTTCATTAATATTATGATAATTATTATAATTGAGCATTGTTTACTTATAAGACCCCAACAGACAAGCATTGGTTTTGTGTAGAGTTATACATTTGTTAAATTCACGTTGTTTCCTTTCATGATGTACACGCCTATTCTTTGTTACATTATAGAGTATTTAGATATAGCCTAGATTTCTTTACCAATTAAGCTCTTCAATAAAGACATACATAACTGCCCCATGCCAAGATATATTCGTAGAATTAGAGCTGTCAAAATGGTTCATAACCCCTTTGATTTATTATCTTGACATGGATCACCCAAAACATAGGTTAGGTTTGGAGAATACTTTAATAATCAGCATTATTTAATGCACTGTTTATTACTTTCATATTCCAAGATGTAATTGAAGCATTTAAATAAAGCATCATACATTAAAATTTAAAGTTTTACCACTAGAACAGCTGACATGGAAAAGTGATTTGAAAATTCAAACAAATTCATCTTACGTTAACATCTTCAAAAAAATAAACTGTAGACTTTTCCGATATATCACCAGCATTTCTCCGGCTCGCCAAAATCCATTTCTCCCTAGTTTTAGCGTCTTTGGAACATTTATGAACAATTTGTTTGGGATGGTAAGCGATGTGCTATTGCACATCGGAACTCTACACCATTTATAAGTTTTCAGCCTCACTGTCTGTGCATTATTCATTTTAAGTCTAAAATATACCACTCAGATTATTATCCAATGTATAGACCTCGAATTTAACCATACCAGACACTAACATAAAGTAGAAATACGCGAAGTGTATCCTGCTTCTCACAGCACACTATGTGTTATTTCGTCTGCTAATTCAGTCAACCTGTACGATGACGTCAGACCAATGAGATCGCGTACTTGCGTGACGTGACATTTTCGTAGATTTTTATCATGTTTGGAGTTATTATTTGTACATTCTGATCACATTTTTGAATTCTGCATGAAATTTTGAATCAGATTAGCATATTTTTAATTAAAACCCCGGATCATGCATGTTCCCTATTGTATGCCTCAGCTAGCTAGGTTGTCTGAATGCCAGTTAAATGCTGTTACATATATCATCGTATCAGTTGACATCTAAAAATGATGATAAAATCAAATTGCTTCAAGAATTCTATTGGACGATCGGCTTACCAGATGTGAATTCTATTTATCAGGTCATTCCATCGAGTTTCATACCATGATTAATTTTATGCCTGACGTTATACTATTTGATACACCACATGATCGCGTTTAATTATAATCGTCATCTCCAGATTGTTCAGGCTCAAAATATTGACGTCATCTTATGTATGTTGATTGATACAATATCATTATATACTATCATAGGATGATTCGGCATACCTAAATTACATTGAACAACAACTGAGTCATTCTTGGATAATAATGTATTTATTCAGATAAAATTCCTAACTTTGCCTAGACGAGACCAAAGAGTTAAAATTAAGGTAAAATATCCGAACATGAAACGATAAAATTATTATTATTATTATTATTATTATTATTATTATTATTATTATTATTATTATTATTATTATTATTATTATTATTATTATTATTATTAATTTGAACCTATCCCAATGTAATGCAATGACTATTGGCTTTCATGGCTTATCGAATTTCAGTTGTTTATACGAACACTGGTTCACAATTGATAAATATTATTCTTTTCTTTCAGTTACAATTAATTAATGTTCATAAATCCTGATGTAATCATTGTATTACACAACGTAAACTTCTTAATACTCATGAGTATTGTGTCGTATTATATCGCACTCATTAATTTACATGAAAGTTTACTATTCAGATTTGCTTTCGGTACATAGTCCTATTACATTCTTCTGTAATGTGAGAATTAAAAAAAATGAACCTAAACTAGCCTACATTAAATGAAAATTGCCCTGAAGACGTTTGCACTCATAAAAGATCAAACGCATTGTCACAGGTGAACAATGTAGTGGAAGTGGAAAATGTTTATTGAAGACTTTATTTGTAAAGTGTGGTAGTATGTTTTATTTGTAATGACCTAACCTGTACTGTGTAATATTTGTAACATATGGTATTTGTAAATAGTAGATTTCAGTTCTGTACTTACTGGAACTATCCAGAAATGTTACTTGAATTTTTGAGCAGGGTGTGTTGTATTTTGTTGGTTATGTCTTCTAGAATTTATTTTCTGACTGTTCTGGAAATGGAAGGTTCGCGAGCGTGTGCATTTGAGAATGTTATTTAAAGTTCGCGACAGGAGTAGGAATTGTGATTGGAGAACCTAGAAGGGGATAGGCGGACTCATGCATTCTGATTGGCTACTCCAAGGCCAGGGTTTACCTATATATAGAGAGCAAGGCAGCGTTCGTGATAATTCGGTATGTCTTGTCTTGTCTTGTCTTGTCTTGTCTTGGTCTGAGTCTGTCTTGGTCTGTCTGAAGTTTTACGTCGCGTGCAACGCCTCGCTACCGGGATGGCCCACCTTCGGGTAAGCACTCTTACATTCAGTTCCGGCTAAAATTTCCGTAATGTTCGGTTGCTATTTCGTATAGGAGTCTGCCCTAGCCTAACCTAGATTCGTCAAATTAATTATTTATGACGCCTTAGCTTTTCAGCTGGGCTTGCCTGTTTGTTTTCGAAGCATTCCCATTTCTTGTTTCAGTAAATATGTAGATTGTAGTTTAATATATTTACCTTGGGGTTTGCCTCTGGTAGTTCACTGTCACTTGATGTATGCTAGAGTTTTGGAGAGTACGTGTACTTCACTGTAAATTGCATTGTACAACTGGATTTTGTAACTAGATGTATAGTTGGTTTGAAATATTGAATTTGTACCAAGGTATTATCAAAGATCCTCTAAGTTATGGTATCACAGAGAATATAGTTCGTAAGTTGCAAGTTGGTGGATTTGGTTCGGAATGTATTTGTAAAATTTCACTTGTAAATAATATTTGTCAAATTTAAGGATCACGGTTGATTTATTTCAGAATCTGCAATCTAAGCCATGTCCATGCCCTCGGTAGGTCCTACCTGCTTCCACCTTCCTGGTTTATTATCCACTAGTTGGCCCTACTTATTTACATGTTATTGTCGGCGGAGATCTGCGTAGTCCAGCTGATGTTCAACTGTGTGTGAAGTTTTTTGGTACTGTGTAAAGACACCTTCCCCCCCCTTATTGTGTTTAGTGCTTGGTTTTGTGTAACCACTGTAGGGGCGGTAACATTTGGTAGCAGAGTGTGGTTTCGATCCACGGACCTCTGGGTTATGGGCCCAGAATGCGGCATGGGCTCATTAGTTGGATACCGGACCTTTTCCAACCACTGTAGGAGCGGTAACAGCATAATAATGTGCACACATATCTCCGAGGATCTATCTTATCGACAAATTCATGAATGATATGATGAATGAATGACATGAAATAATAACAAGAAAACAAAATCATACTCAAGAAATAAAATAAATGAATCTCATAACATCTAATCTGTGAAACAAACTATAACTCACCATATAATCTCGAATACCACCCGCACTGTTTTTTTGAAAATATCGCTTCCAAAATTGGGTGTGAGTTTTATTTAAAATTTTGGGAAATTTATCTTTCCAAATGCGCGTAAATCAGGCATCACCGCCGGCACGGCTTGGCAACAATGCTCTCTCCGCTCTCGCTATACGCTACTTCCGCGCTTGGCTTCAGTCTCACACATGTTCTTAGAGAATTAACATGAATTCCATAAAGCATTTGTGATCTTTTACTGCGAGTGAGAAACTGAAAGTAGTTTGGGAAGCCGAAATTATTGGAAATTGTGCCGCCAGTAGGAAATGTGATATTGACGAGTCGTGTATTCACGATTGGAGAAAGAAGAAAAATATGCTATTAACATGTAGTGGTGATCGTAGAGCTTTTCGTGGACTGAGTGTACAATTTCCAGAGATTGAAAAAAATCTTTATAAATATGTTGCAGAAAGGCGGGGATTGGGATATGGTGTGTCAACCGAAATGTGTCAACTAAAGGCATTAGAGATCACAAAGGAACTTTCAACGGAAGGGTTTAAGGTAAGCCGAGGATGGGTTTGTAATTTTTATAAAAAGAAATGGGTTGAGCGTACGAAGGTGTACCTCAATTTCACAGTGCCTGCCTGGTGCCTACGATGAGAAGTTATTGTCGTTTCAGCGTCACATAATTCGGTTGCAGAAGGAAAATGCATATTTGCTTTCCCAAATTGGCAATGCAGATCAGATGCCACTCTACTTTGAAATGCCAGTGGACAGGACTGTTAATGTTCAGGGTGCGAAAAGTGTTACCATTAGAACAGGTGTTAATGAAAAACAACGGTGTACGGTAATGTTGTGTATTCTCGCTGACAGAACCAAATTGCCACCGTACATTGTTCTCAAGCAAAAGATGCTTCCTAAAAAACTACGTGGTAGTGTTATCATCAGATCTCAGAACTCCGGCTGGAGGGACAGTTCACTTGTGGAAGAATGGGTAAAGTGTGTGTGGCAATGTCGCCCTGGTGCATTATTGGGACAAAAGAGCTTGCTTGTTCTCCACAGTTACCGCAGCCACACAACAGATGCTGTGAAGAAACATATCAAGGATGGGAAAAACGACCTAGCAGTCATTCCGGGCAGGATGACGTCTATGCTACAGCCGCTGGATGTCTGCGTGAACCGTCCATTTAAAGCAGCCTTGAAACAGCTCTATACAGAATGGATGGCGGCTGAAAATCACACACTGACGCCTACTGGTCATATTCAGTGCCCAGAAGTTCAGCTCCTGTGTTCATGGATTTTGACGGCATGAATAGTAAATAATCGTAAATAATTTTGACATCACTTTTTTTAAAATTTTCTTCTTTCAAAATAAGGGTGCCGGTCTTATTCGGTGGCAGGTGGTATTCAAGATTATATGGTACTTCAATAATAACTATGACTAGGTTATAATCAAATAAAAGATCAAGTATCCTCACAGGTGTGTGTGGTAACTACATAACTAATAATGAGATTGCTCACATTTCATCTCTTTATCAATCATTTACATGTAAAATGTGTAGCGGTGATGATCATTCACATGAAGATCTAACTTAGCAGGCAAATAACCGAACATTAAACTATCGGTAGCTTACGAATTGAAATCACAACATCAGCATCTTCTATTATGCACGATACAAATACACCATATAGGTTCGAGCGACAATCTTACTTATCCAAGATCAATATAAATCTGATATAAATTCGAATGATTTCATTTGCACTCTATAACTTATTAACACACACTAGTTACATTAGGGCATACTATGTGCCTTTCACACACCTCGAAGAAAAATTCAGTATCAGTATGAACTTACCCGTCATTTGTATCAACACTATTATTCACCAATACATTATTTTCATTATTATATTACGTTAACGAAGACCAACTAACATAAATTCACATGCAGAATATCAATTATAAACTCAACATTACATTACATTCATGATTTACCCGTGTGATATGTGTCAAAGACCAAATATAGTATGTAACACACAACATAAATGCACCATAATTATCAGTAACTTGGATAATATTAAACCATTAGATACAAGAATCCGATTCCTGGTATTCGCATGAAATAACGCTCACCATCACACATGTTGGTATTTCCTTCCATGTTAATAATATATCTTAAGAAAGATCCACATAAATTACAATCAAACCAATGCATATCATACACGGATTTCCCTACACTGTTCATCAATAATCATTGATATCACTATATATTAACACTACCGAGATTGGCACATCACAATAAAATAATCACGCACACACTAATTAATATTGTTGAATTTAGAAATCGCTTTCAGATAAGTACATATCACAACGTCTTACTTATCAATATCACTAGCAATAGCTTTTTATGTGTTTGCTCCATAACCAATTAAACTACTTCAGGACATCTACACTAATTATAAATTACATACTATGTCTACAAAGATAGAGGAAAGTCTACAAGAAGAACATCATTTCACAGTTAGAATATTATAAATTTCTGACTTGAAAGCCATGTCCAGGTTGCTCATGGCTTTGTACCTCCTCTTCTGTCCACAAGGCTTACGACGATTGGAGCTCACCTTTACATTTTAGCCTTCCATTTTGTTACTCTGGATTATATTCCAATTTAACATTGTGTGTCCTCTTGTAGAACGAGCCTGAAACAATCTTTGTTGATAATATTATGCTTGTATACAATGATTTGCTTTAGCTAGTTAATACCAATCCTTCTGCTTGCAGTCAATCTGAACATTACAATAAAATTGAAATTATTAAGGGTTCACCTTTTCAATACAATGACATTTATTAGTGTGAATTAATCACATGTCGTTTACATAAGGTACTAATTTCGGCACTTATGTTGTGCCATCAGCCATAGAGTCTAATTGGGCTATCACAAACAATCTTAAAGCAATTTAAAACACATGTTAACACCTGAATAGATGAATGTTAAATCAAATTAAAAACTTCTCTAAAATTGATGACGACTTTGTTGTTTTATGCACATATGTATAGTCCAGCTTCAAGCATGTGTCTCTCTTGTTAAATATAAGCTGTGGAATTTTATATTATATTGTCTATATGAAGTTGAAACTTGTTTGGTCCACAAGTTAGGTAGTTCTGAAAAGACAAATAGTCATGTGAAGGTCTAGTTTGACCAAAGATTTTTACGATTTGCACTTCAATATATGGCTTGGAACATGAAGAAGAAATTAAAAGCCGAATTAGGCAAAAAGTAGAAAGGAAGGAAAGAATAGAAATGAACAGAAATGACTAGAAACGAGCTCACTTCGAGCAGACTGGAGCGGCAAGATTCATAATGCTAATATTCCTATCTGGCCTGTTATTAACTACAAACCCAGCCCTCTGTACAAAGTTTCTCAATTTGTCCAACGTTTCCTAACCGAGAACTATAATTTTCTCTCCAAAAAATCCATCAAAAACACCACCGAATGAATTTAAAAGAGTCATTCCTTTGACATAGTAAATATATATCCAAGTATACCCACAGCAAGGTTTTTTTTTCCCTCATCAAAAATAATTTAAACAAACACAATTCTCTTAGCGAGAGCCTCCGTGGCTCAGATGGCAGCGCATCGGCCTCTCACCGCTGGATACCGTGGTTCAAATCCCGGTAGCTCCATGTGAGATTTGTGCTGGACAAAGCGGAGGTGGGACAGGTTTTCCTCCGGGTACTCCGGTTTTCCCTGTCATCTTTCATTCCAGCAACACTCTCCATACTCATTTCATAGCATTTATCAGTCATTAATAAATCACTTTGGGAGTGGCGACCCCATCGTACTAACAGCCTATATCTGCTTCATTCATTCCATCCCTGACCCGGTCAATGACTGGAAAACAGGTTGTATGTTTTCATTTCAGTTCTCTTAGCAGACTTCATTTCCCTCCTAAAACTAGTCATTAATAACAATTTCTTTATATCTGATAAAACATCTACCAACAAAATAGACTTGCTATGGGGTACCTGCTTCGGGAATTCTAGCGGATATTTACTAAGATTATCTAGAATATACAAAAATCAATGATAACACCTTTCCAAATATTCTTATATGGGCCAGATACGTTGACGATACATTTGTTATTATGAATGATGAAGTTAAGAATGCTACTTCCACCCTGCAGGATCTAAACAACATCGATGCCCACATTAAATTTGTGCTTGATTCTGAAACTAATGAAGTAATTAACTTTTTAGATTTAATTATTACTAGAAATCCTTCTGATTTGACATATAAAAATTTTTAGAAAACATACACAAACTGCTAATACTATCCATCAAATCTCCATACATCCCCAAACACACAAATGTGCAGCATTTAATAGTATGGTCTACCGTGCCTTCATGATACCTATGACAAAGAAAGACCTCAACAACAACTCAATATTATAAGGGCAATCGCCAAATTTAATGGCTTTTACAGATCATTTATAGAGCACATAATCAATAAATTTAGGCACTGGCTTAAGACCACTCATACAAAAGGAAACCTAAAGCTACTATTTCAGCTATTTTTACTTTCAACAGTGATGTCTATAAAATTACTAATCTCTTACAAAAACACAACGTAAAAATTCACTTTAGAATTAATGACAGGACTTCAGAAATTTTATACAATTCATCATCTCTTAATACCTTACGCCATAATGTAGCCAGATCAATGATAGCTAACGCTTTGAGAGGACAAGGTTATAATGTCTATGAAGAAATACATGGTCTCTCCAACAGAGGAAGCAACCGACGCATTGACATTATTGCTTTTAAGCCATCCTGTTCTGAAGGTTTCATCATTGATCCAACAATTAGATTTATGACATATTTAAACATATGACATGTTTTAATAACTTCATTGATCTAACTTAGGAAACTTTTGGAAGCACAGTGCCGATCTACTCTTCAAGAACTTGCTCCGTAATACATTTATATATTTGATCTGCAACTTTCTTCATACATTTTGTGGATCTATTGACAATCAGTGCTAATTCCTAAAATTATGCAGTGCCTCATACACTTCAGCTGAACTCTTCAAGAATTTACTCTGTGCTACATTTAGATACGTATTTGATTCTGGACTTCTTCACACACAGTGCTCTCTAACACATCTAACTTAACAGACTTTAGAAGCACAGTGCTAATCTACTCTTTGGGAATTTGTTCCGTAGTACATTTGCGTATTTGATCGGCGACTTCTTCATAATTTTTGTATCTGTCGACGGGCAGTGCTATTCCCTAAAATTATACAGTGTCTCATAAACTGCAATTGAACTCTTCAAGAATTTGCTCAGTAATATATTTGGATACGTATTTGATTACGGACTTCTTGCCGTACAGTGCTCTCCAACACTTATGTCTTACTAACGTTCATGATTGACGTACAGTATCCTTAAAATTGTACAGTGCCTTATAAACTGCATCTGACAGTATCATCTAAAATTCATATTTTTACCTGTGCATCTTTCAACACACAGTACTCCCTAAAGATTTTTAGTGCTTCACTATCAGGAACCTACAGAATTCTTTATACTTAGCAATTTATTTATCTGTGCACTGTTTTACACCTATTTGTGATAGGCTGATGATGACCAAAAATACTGATCGAAACCGGTACCAATTTTAATTAAATAGGAATGTAAACTTACATTTCTTACTTTAATAGTATTGAAAGGTTGAACCATTTTATACTTTCTTTTAACTTATTAGTGAAGAGTGTTTTAATTCAACTGATAGCGATATGCTTGTGATATGAAACTTGGACGGTTATTAGATTTTAAGACTGTAGTATGTGACAAACTAAAAAAAATGTTTTTTTTAATAATTGTGATGTGCTATTTTGATAATTTAAACAACTGAGGATGATCCATGGATTGAAACTAGTATTGAAATTTAGATATAAATAAATTTTACAACATAGGCAGTATTGATTAGATGGGAACATCACAAAACTTTGTAATTTTGAGTTACATTTTGTCTGGTGGTTATATTATAGTTTTGTGCATTGCCTCCAAATGTACAGACTCTGTCAGTGAAGTTGGTAGCCTTTGGTTGAGAAAATAAATCGTTAACAGTTAATGGATGTAACAGCACTACCAGATGAGGCATTTGATGGAGACCACAGAGTAGTGGTAACGAAGTTGAAAATACGTAAAATGGTGAAAGTAAAAGAAATAAGACAGAAGAAAATAAAAGTATTGGAAATTAAAAGATAAAAGAACTCAGGAGAAATTTCAGGAGGAATTAAAATATCATCTACCTATATCAGGAATAGAAAGTGTAGAAGAAGAATGGGCCATATTTAAAAACACATTTCTAAGCTGTGCAGGGAAGATTTGTGGCAGAACTTCAGCGAGAGTGAAGGAAAAGGAGACACCTTGGTGGAATAAAAAGGTGAAGGAGGTTGTTAAACAAAAGAAGAAAGCATAGCAAGAATGGAATAGAGATAGGAAAGAAAGAAGTAAGATTAAGTATCAGGAAATTAAAAGTAAGTGTAAAAAAGTGGTAAATGAGGAAAAGAAAAAATGTTGGGAAAGATTCACACAAGAGTTGGAAAAGGTTGTAAATGGTGGAAAAAGGATGTTGTATGGCTTGATGAAAAATAAAAGAAAAGAAAAAATATACACAAAACAAGTGAAGGAGGAAGAGAGTGGAAATATAATAGCAGACCCAGAGAAGATAAAGAATAGTTGAAAAGATTATTGTGATAAACTCCTGAATGTGAGAAATGATGCAGAAGAGAGTGTAGTGCTAAATCAAGATGATGCAGAAATGGAGAGTGATATTGAAATGGCAGAGGTGGAGTTATGTCCTGACTCCAGTGTGGAGAACAGTTCGGTTCAGAAACCAAACTGGATTAAGACAGGGAAGTGTATTGTCTCCACACATCTTTATAATGGGATGTTACGGATGGTGTTTAATTCATTATTTAAATCTTTTTTAGACATAGGGGTTTTGAAGCCACGGAAAATTAGGCTGTTATAAGTAGCACGTTTATGTGCTTGACGGTGCGAAGAATCTTGTCGTATTGTGGTTGTAGTTTGGGTTGGTTTTCTGAAAATTTTGTAAGATAAAGAAGAAGGATGTCTAGTAATGGTTAAGTCTAGAAAATTAAGAGTTTTGTTGTGTTCTGATTCGAGGGTGAATTTAATGTTAGAGTCAATGTTGTTGAGGAGAAGAAGTGTAGAGGCTGCGTTGGTTGATTCTTCGTTTAAAATGTGTCATCGACATATCTGGCCCAAAAGAGGATGTTAGAGAAATTATTATTATTATTATTATTATTAATTTTTGTGTTTTCTAAGAAGTCGAGGTAAATTTCAGGTAGAATGCCTGAAGCTGGTGAGCCCATAGCTAAACCATCTTGTTGATAAATGGTGTTGTCAAATGTAAAATTATTATTATTGAGAACCAATTTTAAGATTGACATGAAGTCTTGAATTTCTAGTTTACTCAGATTACTGAATTTGTTTAATTTGTTTATTATGGGGAATAATTTGGAAATTGGAATACTAGGGTATATGTTTACGATGTCAAAAGAATGGAGAGAAAAGTTTGGTTGGATGTCAAAGTTCTTTAATTTGTCAATTAATTCAGAAGTGTTTTTGATAGATATGTTGGATAAAAATCGAAAAGTACATTTTTGTGAACTAAGCAAATACTTGATCATTAATCTATCCTTCAATCTCCGTCAGCGTATGAAACTACAGCACTTGACGTAAAACACCGCGCCTATCTTCTGGAGCTTGCAACTTACTTCGGTTGAGCTGCTCGTCTTCGGCTTCTTCATGACTTTAGATCTTCATATTTGGATTGTGTTGTGACTTTGTGCCTGACGGTGCATGCAGTCTGGCTCATTTAACTGTTCTCTGCTTTTCGTGAACATTGTGAGACAGTGCCAAACATTGCGTGTGCCATGCTGATGCTCGGAAGATTACGCATTACTTCTTTTAATTGACTTACATTCCACCTCGTCTGAATTTTACATTTCCTACCCCCGTCATTTTTATATCACCTGTTCAACTGATATTGTGTGGACTTGACTGTTAATTTCTTTCTTACTTATGCATTGTTTTTCGAGTTATAATCGGCTAATGATGACCCAGCCTGGGGTCGAAACCGGTACCATTTCCACTTTTAATTAAATAAGAATGTAATCTCTATATCTCTTATTTATTTGTATTGAATAGGTTGAACTACCATATTTATTATTTCAATTTAAGTGTGATACTTTTTAATACGGAACAATGAAATTTTTATCTTTAAATGCACAAGCTAACCAAGCTAAACAAAAAGCCTTCTCTTACATGGGCCTTAAGATCAAGATCGCTAAATTAGGAAAAGATATAGACTTCCTAAAACAATGCATTTCCTATAATCTTTCCCCCAAATTTCTTCAATGTTGCATCAGGAAAACCCATTCTTCTCCTCACATATTAAAAACCCAAAGAAAAACCAACAAAATTTGGTTAAAAAACGAAATTCGTTTCTTACACAAGAAAAAATCGTATTTAAACAACAGATTATACGAAACATCTAGAAATTGCTAATCTTCTCCCAAGTGTTCAATGGAACCTCTTCCTAGCTCAAGTTGACAATAAATTATTTCATGAATTGTCAATTAAGCAACCAACTCTTGAGAAAAAACTCAACATTCTTAAGAACAATTCCTCACATAATTATCAGTTTAAGAAAATTATCACATCCTCCAAAACCATTGAACAATTCCATCCTCCTATAGTCAATTTATCTAAAACAACTCTGAGTGGTGATGAAAACTTAATTCTTTCGAAGGGCCTCAAACACAATTGGCCCAACCTCAACACTTTCAATATAGCCACCAATTTAATCATTGAATCTGAAGTAGCCATTAACAAAATGCCAACAGAAGAACAAGATGAAATCAGATATGAAGTAAAAAGAAAACTTGAAAATATCTTCATCAATAATAACAAAAACACTTCTTCTAAAAATTATAATATTAATAATAATAATAATTTTAATAAATTAATTAATGACAAACTCATTTTAGATCTTAAAAAGAAAATCAATGACAGTAACCTCATTATCACCAAATCTGATAAAGGCAACACCACCGTCATAATGTAAAAAACTGACTACATAGCTAAAACTAAAAATTTCTTAAATGACTCTTCTTTTTCTATAGTAAAAAAAGACCCAACCAATAAAATCCAACGCCTACTCAAAGAAACCTTGAAAAACACTTCCTTTCTCCTCACTGATCAAGAAAAAACGAAATTAACATGAACCCAGGCCTACCCACTGCCAAAGCCCTCCCAAAAATTCATAAAACTAACATTCCCATCCGTCAAATAATCATTTACAGACCCAGTCCCTTATACAATACTTCTAAATTCATCCAAACATTTTTACTAAAAAACTTTCGATTTTCATCCAACAAATCTATCAAAAACACTTCTGAATTAATTGACAAATTAAAGAACTTTGACATCCAACCAAACTTTTCTCTCCATTCTTTTGACATCGTAAACATGTACCCTAGTATTCCAATTTCCAAATTATTCCCCATAATAAACAACAAATTAAACAAATTCAGTAATCTGAGTAAACTAGAAATTCAAGACTTCATGTCAATCTTAAAATTGGTTCTCAATAATAATAATTTTACCTTTGACAACACCATTTATCAACAAGATGGTTTAGCTATGCATTCACCAGCTTCAGGCATTCTAGCTGAAATTTACCTCGATTTCTTTAGAAAACACAAAAATTAATAATAATAATAATTTCTCTAACATCCTCTTTTGGGCCAGATATGTCGATGACACATTTTAAACGAAGAATCAACCAACGCAGCCTCTACACTTCTTCTCCTCAACAGCATTGACTCTAACATTAAATTCACCCTCGAATCAGAACACAACAAAACTCTTAATTTTCTAGACTTGACCATTACTAGACATCCTTCTTCTATATCTTACAAAATTTTCAGAAAACCAACCCAAACTACAACCACAATACGACAAGATTCTTCGCACCGACAAGCACATAAACGTGCTACTTACAACAGCCTAATTTTCCGTGCCTTCAACACCCCTATGTATAAAAAAGATTTAAATAATGAATTAAACACCATCCGTAACATCGCTAAAATCAATGGCTATAACAACTCCTTCATAAACCGTATCATCAACAAATTCTAAAACTTATTTACCTAAAGACAAAACCAAACCCATTGCATTTTCCACATTCACTTTCACTCAAGAAGTTTATAAAATAACTAATGTTCTTAAAAAACATAACATGAAAATTTCCTTTAGAACCAATAACGGAAATGTTGATATATTACACAACTCTAAATCACTAAATAAATCTAATGCTTTTTCAAAATTTGGAGTATACAGATTCAAATGTAACAACTGCAGCTCCTCGTACATCGGTCAAACTTGCCGCAACTTCAACATCAGATACTCCGAACATATCAACGCCATTAAATACAACAGATTCTCCGCCATAGGACAACACATACATGACTCCAAGCACAATTTCACCAATATTGAAAAAGACATGAAAATACTTAAAATCATTAACAAAGGCCCCCTCTTAAACACTACTGAAAATTGTTTTATTCACCTTGACCAATACTTCAACCCCAATTTCAACTTAAACGACATTTCTGAAAAACCCAACATCCTATTTGACTTCCTAATTCTTCTTCTCAAAAATTCTAATTTTCAAAACCTGAATTCAATTTTCCATGCCTTACAAAGTTCCTACCCACATTTTATACCTCCAGTAACCCACCCTCCTAACCCACCCTAAACTACCCCTCCTTCATCCCTATCTTATCCTCTCTCACCACCTTTCAACTCTAAACCCTTTTAATCTTTTCTTATCCACTAAGCTTCTTTCTTTATTAATTTATCCTATTTTTCTTTTCACCGCTAAAAAAAACCCTACATTGCCACCTTCATTTTGGGCCCTCACTTTCAAATTTAAACTCATGCCTTGCGTCCGCCAACTTTGACTACTTCAATCACGACCTGAATACTTTATATTCAAGAAATAGCACACTGTGCATACACGTTTTCATTTGTTTCCGGTATTGCGCTTTTTACCATTTTTTCTATTCACTATTGTTTTTTCACGTCAACTGTTCTAAAAATCTTCAAGATCATAATTACGTATTCAATTATATTGAATTATAAGTATATATATAGGTACATTTTTGTGAACTAAGCAAATACTTGATCATTAATCTATCCTTCAATCTCCGTCAGCGTATGAAACTACAGCACTTGACGTTGTAAACACCGCGCCGATCTTCTGGAGCTTGCAACATACTTCGGTTGAGCTGCTCGTCTTCGGCTTCTTCATGACTTTAGATCTTCATATTTGGATTGTGTTGTGACTTTGTGCCTGACAGTGTATGCAGTCTGGCTCATTTAACTGTTCTCTGCTTTTTGTGAACATTGTGAGACAGTGCCAAACATTGCGTGTGCCGTGCTGATGCTCGGAAGATTACGCATTACTTCTTTTAATTGACTTACATTCCACTTCGTCTGAATTTTACAGTGCCTACCCCCGTCATTTTTATATTGCCTCTTCAACTGATATTGTGTGGACTTGACCGTTAACTTCTTTTTTACTTATGCATTGTTTTTCGAGTTATAATCGGCTGATGATGACCCAGCCTGGGGTCGAAACCGGTACCATTTCCACATTTAATTAAATAAGAATGTAATCTCTACATCTCTTATTTACTTGTATTGAATAGGTTGAACAACCATATTTATTATTTCAATTTAAGTGTGATACTTTTCAATACGGAACAATGAAATTTTTATCTTTAAATGCATTGCTGATGTCGAGGAATACTACGCAGCCTGAAATCTTTTTCATTACAGCTGTTCGTAAAGTGCCATCAACAGTATTCACGTTAATGAAAGAGCCAGGGGTCATGACAAAACCTCTTTGGAACTGGTTCAAAGGGATGTTTTCCCTTACAATTTTATCGAGGATCTTACTTAATATGTGGCGAATAATAGAGCAAATGCTAATCGGTCTCCATTTGGACAGATCATTCTCTTCTCCGCCTTTATGTATAAGAACAGTTCTCGCTGCCTTATTATTATTATTATTATTATTATTATTATTATTATTATTATTATTATTATTATTATTATTATTATTATTATTCATTGTATGTTAATTTTTTCAGGTATTATATTATGATGCTTAGGAAATGAAATGTTAATTTATATTGTGTTTTATAATAGATATGTTATGTACAGTATGATAGCACAGTAGAATAGTGATTTGTTTTGTCTCTTTTTTTATTCAGTATTCAAATATTGTTATTTTATTTTATGTATTTTACTGGTTAAGTGTAAGACAGGGACATGTGTCCCTAACTTTGCCAGTTAAAATGAACCATATCTATCTATCTATCTATCTATCTATCTATCTATCTATCTATCTATCTATCTATCTATCTATCTATGTCTTCAGGTGCAGGTTAGAAAACAATTGTCACTGTTGATCTGACTGTCTCATCCTTGGCTTTGACAACATGAAATTTACCGAGGTATGAGCGATGCTGGTAATGCCATTCCTTATGCAGCCAGTTCCTGTTATGAATGTTGTGTGGCCAGGTTGAGTGCCTCAGACGGTTGAGGCACTGGCCTTCTGACCACATCTTGGCAGGTTGGATCCTGGCTCAGTTCGGTGGTATTTGAAGGCACTCAAATACATCAGCCTCATGTCGGTAGATTTACTGGCATGTAAAAGAACTCCTGCAAGATTAAATTCCCGCACCTCGGCGTCTCTGAAAACCGTAAAAGTAGTTAGTGGGACGTAAAGCCAATAACATTAAAAAATGGAATGGTGCGAAAATGTTGCTCATATCATCGGTTGGTGCAGGCATTTCAGTGGGCTTGGCAGACTGATATTTATTAGCAAATTTGGGCTCAGTGAGGAAAGCAACGAGAAACTACCTTACTCCTCATTTCTGTAGTACGTCTCTTCAGTGCGCCTGGACCACATATGACGGCTGATGGCGGAGCTGTTGAGGTCCAAAATAACCTCCGGGCTGAGCACTCAACATACACATACCTCAGCTGTGGGATGTCCAGTGTACAAGCTGGTAGTGTAGT
This sequence comes from Anabrus simplex, assembly GCF_040414725.1. Taxonomy (NCBI): domain Eukaryota; kingdom Metazoa; phylum Arthropoda; class Insecta; order Orthoptera; family Tettigoniidae; genus Anabrus; species Anabrus simplex. Next base: position 245,513,208 of record NC_090265.1, on the reverse strand, counting down.
CTGCGCCAGGGATGAGTAAGCTATGTCGTCCACCAGCAAAGAGCGCAATCTTGCCAAATCCGAGATTATGAGGGTTTTATCTACAGAAGAATCAGAAGATATATATTTTGATTTTAGTCATTTCGAGAATAATGATGATAGTAATCACAGTTGTTATAATCAAAGTGCAGATGTTGACCAACTAAGTGTGCAAAGCCTCAGATAAAGTAGCCGTACCTATCCTCCAATGTTCCGGTGGCAGGGTAATGTACAGTACTTAGTTAATTTGTGCACGATTTTGATGATGCAAATAATGGTATTACTCTAGGTCTGCTACAGAATGAAACAATGGCTTTGGACATTTTTCAATTATTTTTTCACGAGTTCCTACACGAGAAATAGCAAATGAAACAGATATTACATGTTTGTTTTGGAGGAAATCCCACGAGTTCAAAAAATGTTTACAACAGTGGAAACAAACTACTCTGAACACTTCCAAAGAAGACGTGTTTTGAAACATATATGCTACCTATTTTTTTGGAATTACTAGTTTTGGACCACCCTTGATAAATCAGCCTGGAAAGTTTTTGATTAAGTGATTTGATACCGTGATGCATGCCATGAGTATAGAATTCTCCATAATTGGTCATCAGCTTAGATGAATTGGCCATGTCCGTCGGATGAGTGATACCAGATTTCCACGCCAAATCAATCAATACTGGTCTGCATTTAGGGCAGTCGCCCAGGTGGCAGATTCCCTATCTGTTGTTTTCCTAGCCATTTCTTAAATGATTTCAGTGACATTGGAAATTTATTGAACATCTCCCTTGGTAAGTTATTCCAATCCCTAACTCCCCTTCCTATAAATGAATATTTGCCCCAATGTGTCCTCTTGAATTCCAATACTATCTTCATATTGTGATCTTTCCTACTTTTAAAGATGACACTCAAACTTATTCGTCTACTAATGCCATTCCATGCCATCTCTCCGCTGACAGCTCGGAACATACCACTTAAAAAACAGATCGGATGTAAGGCTTTTCAGATGTTTGCTGTATTAACCAGCATTTCTTCTTAGGTCTAACACTAGACTCATCAGAGTGGGATGTGTCAGACCCTACCCACTGATGCTGGGGTGTATGCAGGTAATTCCTTCCTTGGAATTTACATACCACTTAGTCGAGCAGCTCGTCTTCTTTCTCTCAGTTCTTCCCAGGTCAAACTTTGCAACGTTTTTGTAACGCTACTCTTTTGTCGGAAATCACCCATAACAAATCGGGCTGCTTTTCATTGGATTTTATCCAGTTCTTGAATCAAGTAATTCTGGTGAGGGTCCCATACACTGGAACCATACTCTAGTTGGGGTCTTACCAGAGACTTATATGCCCTCTCCTTTACATCCCTACTACAACCCCTAAACACCCTCATAACCATGTGCAGAGATCTGTACCCTTAATTTACAATCCCATTTATGTGATTACCCCAATAACAGGACTTTTCCTATTTGTGAAACTCACAACCTGATTTTTAACCCAGTTTATCAACATACCATTGCCTGCTGTCCATCTCACAACATTATCGAGGTCATGTTGCAGTAGCTCACAATCTTGTAACTTATTTATTACTCTATACAGAATAACATCATCCACAAAAAACCTTACCTCTGATTCCACTTGTTTACTCATATCATTTATGTATCTAACAAAACATAAAGGTCCAATAATACTGTCTTGAGGAATTCCCTTCTTAATAATTATGTGGTCAGATAAAGCTTCACCTACTCTAATTCTCTGAGATCTATTTTCTAGAAATATAGCAACCCATTCAGTCACTCTTTTGTCTAGTCCAATTGCACTATTTTTGCCAGTAGTCTCCCATGATCCCCTCTATCAAATGCTTTAGACAGGTCAATTGCAGTACAGTCCATTTGACCTCCTGAACCCAAGATATCTGCAATATCTTGCTGGAATCCTACAAGTTGAGCTTCAGTGGAATAACCTTTCCTAAAAACGAACTGCCTTCTATCGAACCAGTTATTAATTTCACAGGCATGTCTAATATAATCAGAAAGAATGCCTTCCCAAAGCTTACATCACCCTTTCCTTTATACACAGGGGCTACTATAGCAACTCTCCATTCATTTGGTATAGCTCCTTCAACCAAACAATAATCAAATAAGTACTTCAGATATGGTACTATATCCCAACCCATTGTCTTTAGTATATCCCCAGAAATCTTATCATTCCAGCCACTTTTCGAGTTTTCAACTTTTGTATCATATTATAAATGTCATTGTTATCAAAGGTAAATTTTAATACTTCTTTATTATTAGTCTCCTCCTCTGTCTGGACATTATCGTTGTAACCAACAATCTTTACATACTGCTGACTGAATATTTCTGCCTTTTGAAGATCCTCACATACACACTCCCCTTGTTCATTTTTATTCCTGGAATGTCCTTCTTGGAACCTGTTTCTGCCTTAAAATAGCTATTCATACCCTTCTATTTTTCACTTATATTTGTATGATCAACCAGTTTTGCTTACCATCATGTTATCCTTAGCTGCCTTCTTTGCTATCAATTTCCTTGTAAGTTCTTTTAATTTCTCCTTACTTCCACAGCCATTTCTAACTCTTTTTTTCTTTCCAATCTGCACCTCCTTCTTAGTCTCTTTTCTCTAATATAATAAGTTGGGTGTATACCAGTTCTTACCACCTTTAATGGTACAAACCTGTTTTCACATTCCTCAACAATTGCTTTAAACCCATCCCAGAGTCTGTTTACATTTTTATTTGCCGTTTTCCAGCGATCATAGTTACTTTTTAGAAACTGCCTCATGCCTGCTTTATCAGCCATATGGTACTGCCTAATAGTCCTACTTTTAAGACCTTCCTTTCTATCACATTTATTTTTAACAACGACAAAAACAGCTTCATGATCACTAATGCCATCTATTTACTTCGGTTTCCCTATAGAGCTCATCTGGTTTTACAAGCACCACATTCAGGATATTTTTCCCTCTAGTTGGTTCCATCTCTTTCTGAATCAGCTGTCCTTCCCATATTAGCTTATTTGCCATTTGTTGGTCATGCTTTCTGTCATTTGTATTTCCTTCCCAATTGACATTTGGTAAATTCAGATCTCCCGCTACAATCACATTTCTTTCCATGTCGTTTCCCACATAGCTGATTATCTTATCAAATAACTCTGAATCCGTGTCAGCGCTACCCTTTCCCAGTCTGTACACTCCAAAGACATCAAGTTGCTTATTATCTTTAGAAATGAGCCTTACACCTAGAATTTCATGTTTCTCATCTTTAACTTTTTCGTAGCTTACAAATTCTTCTTTCACGAGAATGAATACTCCCCCTCGCACCATTCCTATCCTATCTCTACGATACACTCTCCAGTTCTGTGAGAAAATTTCTGCATCCATTATATCATTTCTCAGCCATGATCAACTCCTGTTACAATATCTGGTAAATACACTGAAGAAAATGGAAATTGCAACACCCAGAAGGAGTGGTGCTACATTGCTGCAATTCAACATGCAGGACGAGTGTTCGGTAGTGCTTTGATGATTATACTTTTAGGTCCCTCTGACCGCAAGTTTGGACAACAATCAATACAGAATGTGCCCACCACGAGCTGCAATACATTGATGAATTTGTCGAGGCATGGAGTCAATAAGGCCCTGGATCGCTTCCTGAGGAATTGTGGCCCATGCTTGCTGCACTGCATGGGTCAGTTGTTCCAGAGTTGTGGGTGGCTGAGAATGGTTGGCCAATTGTCGACCCATCATGTCCCACACATGCTCAATAGGACTGAGGTTCGGGGATCTGGCGGGCCATTCTAAGGTTTTGATGTCTTGGAGAGCTTCTCTGGAGATGCATGCAGTGTGAACCCGGGCATTGTCCTGCTGAAACATCCCATTAGCAATGTTCGCCATCATAAGGACAACCACTGGATTGAATACCCTATCAACGTACTGTCGAGCAGTCATAGTGCCCTCAACAAGCACTAATTGTGATTTCACATTAAAGCCATTAGCTCCCCAGACCATAATGCTTGGTGTTGGCCCTGTGTACCTCTCGACAATAAGATGTGGGCGGCCCTTCTCCCCAGTATGTCGGCGCACACGATTCCGGCGATCACTGTGGGCAAGACAGAAGCGCGATTCATCACTAAAGACGACCCTATGCCATTCGTCGACCCACGTCGATCTTTCTCGACACCAGGCCAGCCCTACACGTCTCTGTTGTGAGGTCAATGGAACACCTTCTTCAGGGACACGGGCTCATAAGCCAGCTGCATGCAGGCGATTACCAACTGTTTATTGTGTAACGTGGGATGCCACAGCTGCTCGAATTTGCTCTTCTCTGTCGTCGAGGCATGTTTGACGGGAACACTTCACTGCACAGACTGCAAGTCAGCTACGCTACACCAGAGTCCATATATTAGAGTTGATTCCTCCGCGACCAATCGCGTGGGGAGACCTGTAGCAACAATCCAATGGGTCTGAAGCTTTGATCGTTTACATACCTACATGGCATTGTTCCATATCTTGAAAATCAACACAAATGACCAATGCCTTCATGGTGTTGTAATTTCCATTTTCTTAAGTGTATTTAGCTATTAAATTACTTTATTCTATTCCTTTCTTTACAATACTTCTACAGTTCAACACTAACATTATAATGTCATTCCTACTTGATTTCCAGATCCCTGTACCCTTATCACTGCTCCCTAGACAACCCCATTTCCCTGAATGTACCTCCCTATTACACTTCAAATCAAATTTTCTAACTTATACGTACCACTGCGGTTTAAGTGAAGGCCATCTGAGTGCAGATCCCTTTCTCCTACCCACCCATTAGGATCTAGAATTTTCACTCCGTTTCCCACATACCCACTCCATGGTGTATAGTGAACTTCGTTCCGGCACCTGACCTCGTGGAGTACCCATGATGTGCTACAAGAACCAGCTTAAGCACACTATGAAGATGACAGGTCTCAATCCACAAACCAGGGACACACTTGTTCAAGACCGTTCAGTTTGGCTCCAGACCATCCCTGCTGCTGTCAATCTGTTTGAAGGGGAACGACACATATGTGAAGAGGCCAGGAGAGAAGCACGAAAACTCCGTGCAACATAACCATGCCGTCCTCCAACAATTCAGTGCAATCTGTGTGGATGATTATTCCATGCTAGAATTGGTGTGTTCAATGATCAAAAGTACTTCCACAGACAGAAGTGAATTTATTGGAAGAAGTTAATTACTCAGAAATGAGTTAAGCTGCCATTGACCATGATGCATAAGAATTTTTTAACCCATTCTCATTGTTTATCTTGAATAACAGATATATGCTTTTCACTGTAAAGTAGATATATTTTTACTCATTTTGGGCAGTCCTGAAGTTTTTGTTTTTGACTAAAGTGACCAGACGTCCCGTTTTGAATGGGACAGTACCGTTTTTCAACCTGTTGTCCTGGTGTCCCAACAGATTTTGTCAGGATGCCTCTTTGTCCCATTTTGTTAGAAAATGAATTTTAATTTTTGTCTCTATTTACATCAACATAATATTTTAAATTATTATAGATACTGAAATACGTGTATGGCAAGGTAACTGTTTTTATGTCCATAACAACTAAGCTACCTAAGAGTAAAGAGGGAATATAGGAGGCTATGACAATATTCGTTATGAGCAACAACAAATATGGCAACCCTGCTACTCTGCCTGCATTTGTTTTCCTTGCTTGAAGTGAGTCCTTGGTTAATTCTTTCAACAACAGCAGTAGGAGTATCGTATGATGCAGGATTAAGGATGCTGAAACGAAATATATGTTCACTACTGCGTTGCAAAAAAGGTAAGTGCCTTATTAACTTAGAATTTATAAGCGATTTAATGCAATTCAACTCCCAGTAATTATGTATAGATCAACAAATACTTATTTTTCTATCGTAGGTACATGTTCATAAAGAAAGCACTGACCAATTGTGATTGTGATGTTCGTTGCACCATTTGTAACACCGAATTCTCTGTGTCCCATGGAGGGAAAAGCGACATTGAACAATATCTAAAATCAAGGAAACATAAAAACGCAGAAATTGCGGCATCGTCATCCAAAAGTGTAACTTCATTTTTCGGCCAATTTCAGCAACAGACCGTGAACTGCACTTGGCTGCAATTGAAGGAGCCTGGACTTACCACATGGTTGAAGAAAATCACAGCTTTCGCTCAAATGACTGTGCTTCGAAACTAATAAGAAATTGGTTTGGACAGAAATTCTCTTCCGGTCGTACGAAGGTCACAATTTCTGAGTCAGGAAAAATGTTCAATGATAATGAAATTTTTTTTTGAAAACCCATTGGCAAAAGTTGTTTTTGTTTTTCTGCACAACTAAGCTATAACTTTCCACCAGGCAGTTCTCCAGGTAGATGGTGATTTAACAACAGGAGTTTAAGTAGCCATGGCACTTCTATGTTGAAAGTAAATATGACTCAGAAATAGGAGAACAGTTTTATCCCAGATGTTGTAAAATGTGCTTTGCATGAACTACAAGATGAGGGTAAGGTGAAAGTAGAGGATTTCCAAAAAATTGCTAATAGTTTCTATGATTCATGTATTCAGTACTTAAAAGTCTGGACTGACAGATTTGAAGTATATAAGAAATTCGAATGGATTTTGCTTAACAATGTCCTGAAATGGAATGATGTTGAAATATGTATACCTACGATTAAAATTGTATCTGGAGAATCAAATGTTGATGATAATGCTATTTTCAGTGAATTTGTTTATGTTAAGCAATTTGCTACTGCAGACAGAATCACTTAATGGAATAATGAAGGAAAAGAAGCCCATCTGAGATGGGTAGAAATGTTTCAGTATTATTGCTCTTCTCAAAAACTATCATTCAGTACTTTTTCTAAGGTTGTAGAATTTTAGTTATCCTTGCCAGGTGCTAATGCACCTGTAGAGAGAGTTTTTGCAAGTATGAACAAAATATGGACATCAGGAGAAACCCAATTAAAAGTTGGAACGCTGAAAGCATTGTTGCTTACCAAAGTCAATCTAAAATACAGTTGCTTTAAGTTTTTCAATTACTTGAAGCAAAATGAGAAAAGAAAATCCATTCTTCAGAAAAATATGTCCTCTAGGCTAACTGTATAACATGATGTAAAATGTATACGATTTTTATAGTAATTGTAATGCTTTAAATGTTCTGTATTCATTAGGCCTATTGTGATAATTTTGCCTTATGTTTGTAATAAATAGATAAACAGGCTTATAGTTTTCTATTTGCTTTAACTTATAGACCAAATAATACTTTTTTTTAAGTCAGTTGATAAGTGTCCCATTTTCAGCTTGAGAAAATATGGTCACATTATTTTGATGTAATTGTATATTTGTGTTTGGAAGTGGACAGTTAAGACCTCTGTAATACCAGGAACATGTAAATTGAGCTCCTTATTATAATTATTACCATTTTGATATTTGTCTAAGTGTTGCATTTTATGTTGGGCAACAGTGAATTTGATGTACATTGTGTAATTCTCTTTTGATTTTAAGACTTTCCATAGTCAGTGTAACAGTTTCAGACAAGAAGGCAAAAGCCTCTCTGATTGTCCCATGTTATTTTCGACTTTTTTGTATCATGTCAATTATTAGAAATAATTCAGCACGGGTGATTATATAAGAAAGACTATATCTCGGCAATGAAAGGTTAAGTTATCTTAGTATTGAACTAGGGCAGCAAATTATGAGTTATATTGCAGTGTTTTATCATTCATTTTCATCGTTTGTACACAATGAAAAGAAACAGAAGACATATTTGTACTTGGTATGAAAACCTGATGTAAGGCAATCCAGTTTTATCTCTGGCAATAAAAATTACACTGGATGTATGAATTTTTTTCCACACAAAACTGAATACGGACTCTAGTGCAGTTTGTTATGCTGAATTCAAATATATAATCAGAATTGTGCCATCGCACATAGAGTTTGTTTTAAAAAAATTTTTAGGCAGTCACTTTTGTAATTCTATATATTAACCCTAGCAATACCAATGGCCCATAAGTACTATTTCGCCTATTAACCAAATGAAATAGTTTAATTACATCTTTGAGAAGCAATGTAATTGTCATAAATATATTAAAATTAATAAAAATCATTATTATTTCTAGTATTATAGTCTGAAGACTAAGGAATGCTGCAAATTTTGCTATGGGCTTTCGACGGACCTGTCAACTGTCATTTCAGTGTCTAGTGATTTTGTTTCTAATGCTGTGAGTTATGTTAGATTGGCATGCATATTGCAGCATTGGTGTCACAGTTGATTGTTGTACTCTGTTATTTGTAATGCTTCTTTTTCTCTTTACAAAAGAGTGAACCATGGCAGCAAGAAAACACATTCACGAAAGTTCTCTTGAAAGAGTAGGAAATAAAGTTTTACACAATTCAGATGAATTAAATCTTAAAACCAATGAAGTGCAAGATAACATAGAAGAAGTTAGATCTTCTGACTCTGAAAATAAACCTGAGGTGGCACATCATTTTACTTGTAAGTCCTGAAAACATTGACAAGTACATTACGAAATCTGGTCATGTATATATTGCACAGCCACTATGTCCTTCGCGCCAACCATCACAAAATATTGTGTAGGAGAAGATGGGGCTTCTCCAAGAGGGAAAAATAAAAACAGAAGCTGCAGAATTATTCCATACCCCACATATCATGGATTTCATGAAAGTCCATTCCAATGTAGAAGCTTTTCATTTAGGCATAGAACCAACAGATGAAAATGAGTTATTTAGTTACATTGATTTATTGTTGGTAATGGGCGCAAGCCATGACATGAGTATACCAATTCAAGAATTATGGTCTCTTCTGTATGGTGGACAAATATTATGGAGCAATGAGTCGAATATGTTTCTTTGAAATAACAGGAATTGATGACAAATCTACAAGAGAAATTTGCCGCTTGATGGACATATTTGCGCTATTAAGGGAGTTCTTTCATAAATTCAATTAAACATATCCCAAGTACTTCATTCCTGGCCCTCACACTACCGTGGACAAAATGTTATCCTTGTTTTGAGGAAAATGTCCATTCAAAATGTTAATCAAAGACAAGCCAGGGAAATACAGCATTCTCATAAGAATGTTGACCGATTCCGAGATGAGATACGTTATTAGCATGGATGTGTATACAGGAAAGGCCAACAGACCCCAAATTCATAGTGGACCGACAGAAGCCCATTCAGAATTTGGGGTGCATCATGACAACGGACCAATAGTACACATCAGTAGACCTGGCGGGAACGCTCTGGATAGACTTCCACCTTACACTTGTTGGGACACTGAGGTCAAATAGAAGACATATTCCTGAGGAGCTGAAAATAACAGTTGGACGTAGTTTGCATTCAACCTTTTTGCTTTCACCGATCCAGAGTCTCGGCAGCCGCCAATTACTCTTCCGACTACTTTTGATGCTGATACAGATGTTGATTCCCATTGGGAATCTGTAATATTTGTTCCGAATGAGTAAATTTATAATACCAATATAAATGGTCCAAAAAAAAAAAAAAATTTATAATGTCCAATAACGGACCATTTATATTGGTATTACTTTTGATGCTCTCACACAGCACACAGGGGCTGTTGTCAACAATGACGAAAAGAAGAAAATGGAAATCAATCTGTATTACAATTCAATACAGGGTGGAGTGGATACAGTGGATCAAATGGCAAGATATTACTCCACAAAATGGGGAACAAGAAGATGGCTCTTGTCTCTGTTCTACACCCTCGTTGTTATAGTAGCTGTAAATGTATTTACATTATATTTTCTGAATTTTCCAAACTGGAAAGGAAAATCAGCAAATTGTCATAGAATTTTTCTTTCCAATTTAGGTCTTAAACTAATGATACCTTTTGTTGTCAGCTGAACCAACAATGTACACTGACTGACAGAGCAAATGCAACACCAAGAAGGAGTGGTCAGAACTTTATGCCAATTGCAGGGTAGACTGACGTCTTTGAGGTATGCTCATGATGTGAAATGCGCCGCTGTGCTGCGCACGTAGCGAACGATAAATGGGACACGGCATTGGCGAATGGCCCACTTCGTACCGTGATTTCTCAGCCGACAGTCATTGTAGAACGTGTTGTCGTGTGCCACAGGACACGTGTATAGCTAAGAATGCCAGGCCGCCGTCAACGGAGGCATTTCCAGCAGACAGACGACTTTACCAGGGGTATGGTGATCGGGCTGAGAAGGGCAGGTTGGTCGCTTCGTCAAATCGCAGCCGATACCCATAGGGATGTGTCCACGGTGCAGCGCCTGTGGCGAAGATGGTTGGCGCAGGGACATGTGGCACGTGCGAGGGGTCCAGGCGCAGCCCGAGTGACGTCAGCACGCGAGGATCGGCGCATCCGCCGCCAAGCGGTGGCAGCCCCTCACGCCACGTCAACCGCCGTTCTTCAGCATGTGCAAGACACCCTGGCTGTTCCAATATCGACCAGAACAATTTCCCGTCAATTGGTTGAAGGAGGCCTGCACTTCCGGCGTCCGCTCAGAAGACTACCATTGACTCCACAGCATAGACGTGCACGCCTGGCATGGTGCCGGGCTAGAGCGACTTGGATGAGGGAATGGCAGAACGTCGTGTTCTCCGATGAGTCACGCTTCTGTTCTGTCAGTGATAGTCACCGCAGACGAGTGTGGCGTCGGCGTGGAGAAAGGTCAAATCCGGCAGTAACTGTGGAGCGCCCTACCGCTAGACAACGCGGCATCATGGTTTGGGGCGCTATTGCGTATGATTCCACGTCACCTCTAGTGCGTATTCAAGGCACGTTAAATGCCCACCGCTACATGCAGCATTGGCTGCAGCCGGTGGCACTCCCGTACCTTCAGGGGCTGCCCAATGCTCTGTTTCAGCAGGATAATGCCCGCCCACACACTGCTCGCATCTCCCAACAGGCTCTACGAGGTGTACAGATGCTTCCGTGGCCAGCGTACTCTCCGGATCTCTCACCAATTGAACACGTGTGGGATCTCATTGGACGCCGTTTGCAAACTCTGCCCCAGCCTCGTACGGACGACCAACTGTGGCAAATGGTTGACAGAGAATGGAGAACCATCCCTCAGGACACCATCCGCACTCTTATTGACTCTGTACCTCGACGTGTTTCTGCGTGCATCGCCGCTCGCGGTGGTCCTACATCCTACTGAGTCGATGCCGTGCGCATTGTGTAACCTGCATATCGGTTTGAAATAAACATCAATTATTCGTCCGTGCCGTCTCTGTTTTTTCCCCAACTTTCATCCCTTTCGAACCACTCCTTCTTGGTGTTGCATTTGCTCTGTAAGTCAGTGTATATGGGCTGCAGAAACCAATCCTCGAAAGAAATCTGAGATGCGTTATTCACGCTCCAGTTCCAGTACCAAATTGGCCAGTGAAACTAGAATCTGCAGCAGTGAAGTCAACAATCACACGTTCACAATGCAACAAACGTGTGTGGAAAACACAGCAAGAAAACAACAGTGACTGATGATTCAGAATGACTTTGGTCTACTTGAAAGTGTTCAAATAATATTATTATTCAGTTTTATTATCTCAAAAGACACAATTACCTGTGTAAAGATGTTTTATCCTCTCAAAAGGCACAATTACATGTGTAAAGATATAAATATATGCAATTTGATATAAATGTGAAATGAGTTAAAGTATCTTCCACTTTTTATAATGTTTCTTATTTTTACATTATATTTTGGTCTAAATAAACTATTTTCATGTATTATTAATGCAGAAGGTATGACAACAATTTTTGGCCACGTTAAGGAAACTTATCAAATATCTCGAATCTCACAAGTAAAACAGTCATAAGAAGAAACCCAGATACCATATGTAAAATAATAAAGGTCCACAAGATAAAATTGGACATGATAGGGCTCCAGTTATGAAAATTCCCATATAATAAAGATGAAAGTTTTGTGTAGGGACGTCAGGATGATCAAATATGAATGAAGTTAGACGAAAATGAACCAAACTACATCTATTATATTTTCAGTAGGGCATCTCTTTCATAACATTAAACTTAATTTTTCCCGACAGAGGAGTCGAATTTTAATTTAGATGTTACAAGATGGTATTGCATGTATTTGAATGTTATGAAGTTCAGTACTGCATTTATTTATATTTTGGGCCTCCGAGGCCCCCGCGTTGGTAAAGGATGTTACAATATATTTCGTATTGCTAGGGTTAAGCTTTCTTTGTAATAATTTTTGTACGTTATATAAAGTGTGAATTTTGGTCTCAGATGTGGGAAATTTTGCTCACACATGTGAGAATTTAATTCAGAATGGATCAGCAGCTCTGTGAAAGCTTATTTATGTGCTGGACATCGTTGTTATGTTTCAATATTGGTATACCTACTTGCACGTTGGTACACAGAAGTGTCTGTGCAAGTGCTTTATGTAGTGATGCAAGTGCCTAGGGGTTAAGGGTAAAAGTAGTAGTAATAGTAGTAGTTGTACTAGGTGTTTATAATTAGTTTTTATTAATTGTGTTTTATACTAGAGTAGATAAGAAAACTTATTAGTTAAAGTGATTGACAAAGTGCCACTTGAAAGTGGCAGTGTAAGGAGAACTTAGCCTTCTGATACGGATGATCAAATGTAGTTAAGAGTCAAACACAATTATCAAAGAAGTCGTTTATGGATGGCACATTGATAATTGATGGAGAGAAAGCATTAAAGAAAAGAGGCACGCTATTCATAAGCAGGATGATGAAAGTAAAGAAGTAAGAATTACTAAAGAACATCAAAATTACCTATTCCCAATTAGATTTACGGGCCCCTATGTATTTTTTGTTGAATCCAAGGACAGCTTGCACTCGGGAAATATTGGGTTCGAACCCCTCTGTCACAGCCCCGAAGGTGGTTTTCCATGGTTTTCATTTTGACACCAAGCAAATGCTGCGGCTATACCTTAATTAAAGCCATGGCTACTTCCTTCCCACTCCTAGCCCTTTCCTATCCCATCGTTGTCGTAAGACATACCTGTGTCAGTGCGACGTAAAGCAAATTGGAAAAGAAAAAAACTAGAATCCAAGGAATCAAATAGGGAATTTACATCCTATGGCAGTGGGAAGATATTTTTATGATAAGAAAATAGAGGGCATCAGATACATATTTTAGAAAAGAAAGAAATGAAATTCAAGTAACTTTTCTGAGCCCTTACCACATAACAAAAAGCTGACAGTGAAACCGATAACACATATGAAAGTTATCCCTAATAGACCTAATATTTTTAGTAATTACACACAATGACCACAGAATTAGAACCAGTAACTCGATGAACATTAATCAGAGGAAAGGTCACGGTCAAAATAAAAGATAAAATAAAGGCGAGTGAAAAGGGGCAAGGAACTGAACACTGAAAAGAAGTCACCAGACATGGAAGCACAAAAACACCAACAGCAGATTATTACCTATCTTCTCATAAAATAACTCGAGTATGTATTAATGAAGTTTCAAAGACGTGCTTTAAAAATTCAAGAAAAGGCCAGAAGCCATGGTTTTCAGTACTTATATTTACCAGTAACATTTCAAAGTATCAGGAAAATATAAATAAGTTAATTAATTAATGTACACCAAAAGAAACTATAAATATTAAACACAATAAAATTATATCCTCATGTGCCTGCAAGGAATGGGGTCATTTTTAGTGCATAAACATCAGTTTTGGCTTAACCCGGGAGTGGTGCCGCAGGGTATTTTGTGACCTGATATAGATTTATTCTGTTAGTTTGCACTTATTTTTTAACTTACAGGCCTTGGCTGCTACATACCTTTCCCCACATTCCTTGCCTTTTGTCTGAGGTCACTGGCATTTTAGTGAAGGGTCTTCATTCTTAGAAAGAGGGATTATTGTCAAGCATTGTAATAAAATGACTCACTAGACCCTGCGCTACCAGTCCCGTTCGTCGGAAGTGCAACAGGAACAATGTCTAATGTACCCAGTGAGTTACTTGTGTAATCATGTTATGAATTCATTTAGTCAATTCCTTATCACTGAAATGAGTTAGGGAGAGTATGAGCCAAGAGTGTCATATCTTTTACAGTCTGTGGAAGAGGAAGAATTTTTAATGAGTGAGGATGAATTAGAAGTAGTAGACTCTTAACAGTGATACAGGACAGAGCGTTAATGAAGAAGTAGTAAATATTAGTGATGATGATTTACCTTTCTCAACGATTTTCGATCATAACAGAAAAGGATGCTGTTACAAAACGGACAAAAATTTCTCCTCCTAAAAACTCGCGTACTTGAACCCACAACATTGCACTCATTTACAGGGAGTGATGCTCGCAGCAAGATGTGCAATCATTGCCTGAAGAACCTTGAGGCATTATTTTTACAAATGATAATATGTTGCAACTCACTGTAAACTGTACGGACCTGGAAACTGAACGAGTCAGAGGAAATTACACTCACAAACAATTTATCACAATTTTATGGATTGTCATGAAGAGGATAATTATTTCCAGTAGCGTAATTATTTTGGAAGGACTCTCCTCACCACCCAGAGATACACTGCTGCAGGAATAACATTACATAATAAGCAGAATCTGAGGCTGTCAGCTGAATCAAGATAAGGTGTTTAATAAAGATTATTCCTGTGATGACAACTTTTTACTTTTATAACATTCATATACTGTAAAGTTAGCCAGTATATGATATATGCATTTATTTTTGATAGCACATCATGCTATTGAGTTCATAAACCTAATACATCAATATCTGATACATAAAAATACATAATTTTTTTATTAGAGCAAGTTTAATCATAGTGATCAGAAAGTACCCCACGCCACCTCTCATGTTACATCGAGCGTCACCTGTCCAGGGTTAAAAGCTCAGTAGGGTCTCCCCTTAAGCAGTTATAAAATATGTAAAACAATTTAAATAAGCTCACCAGGCAAAAAATTAGTCACCCTAGTGCACACGCGCATTACCTCTATGTCAGCATAAGGCAGTATCGATCAGTGAGACATTGATGTTTCAAACGGTCAGTGTACGTCATCATACAGTAGGTAAATGTAAGGATGTGATGGTGGCAAACAGGGGCAATCGCGTTTGGCCGTTCCCCTCGTCATACGGTGTGTGAAGTTGCTGGTTTGTTGGTGTTTCGCAACCGACTGTTCAACGTGTCTACAAGCAGTGGTGTACTACTCTCTCTATTCGTTTAGTCGATTCCGACTCTCCGTGACCCCATGAACTAAAATACGCCAATTTATTCTGTCCTGCACTGCCTCCCAAAGATTTTCCAAGCTGGAATTTAGTACTTCTCTGATGCCATCAATCCATCTCATTCTTTGCCGCCATCTTCTCCTTGTGCCTTCGATATTCCCTAGCATTAAGGTCTTTTCTAATGAATTGTGTCTTCTTATGATGTGTCCAAAGTAGCTTAGTTTTTGTTTCAGGATTAGGCCATCCAAGGAACACTCTGGTTTTATTTGCTGTAAAACTGACCTATTTGTTCTCTTCGCAGTCCATGGGACTCTAAGGATTTTCGTCCAACACCACAATTCAAAGGAGTCTATTCTACGGCGTTCAGCTTTTCTTATGGTCCAGGTCTCACATCCGTACATCACAACTGAAAAAACCATAGCCCTTACTATACGGATCTTTGTTGTTAATGTTATGTCTCTACTCCTGAAGATATTGTCAAGATTGGTCATTGCCTTTCTACCAAGTAGCAATCGTCTTTTGATTTCATGGCTGCACATGTGACCACAAAACACAACATCAGAGGCTACCATGTTGTTCAATCAGCTGACTGTCATGTCTGAATGACTTCAGTTCTCTAACCTGTTGATTTACCTCTTGTAACTTCTCAAAGGACTTTCTACCATATAAATACTCATCACCTCTTCTGACAGGCAGGTTGAACTGAGAATGTGATTACTGTGGATGCCTGAGTACACTGGATTTAGACAGACAGAGCTTGCTCTCTGCTCCGTGGACCATTCTACTGGCTCTTTTTCTAATTATTGAACATTACAAACTACTTGGCAGGATCATTTCTTTTCTAAATCATATATTCTAGTAAGTGTTAATTGTGTTTAACATTCTCTGGATTCAGGTGTAAATCCTCCCCCTGTGCATATATATGTAATGATTTGTTTTGCAGCAGTCTAGCAAAGAAATAGCCATTTTGCTAGAGCAGTTAGCATGGAAGAGATCCTCCGTTTCTTCTCCGAGGTGACAGATTATCATATCACCCTGGAAATAATGTGAGATCCCATAAACCTTCCAGACAACTCTGTTTCTGTTTGACTTCTATGCCTTTTGCCCTATCTGTTACATTGTTATATTTAAACATTTTAGGGATGATGTTAAAATTTTGTGATGAAACTTCTTTTTTCCCTTTCTTTCCAGGTACAGACGGTTCATTGCCGCTGCAAAGTATGCTGACTCCCAAGAAGACCCATTAGATTTTGTAGCTTCAGGAGCTGATAGAGAGCCAAAATCTCCGGGACTTGTTAGCGAGCCAACCCTCCAGACTACCGAACACCACGTCCATCACCACCACAATAATCATCATCATCATCATCAGCAGCAGCAGCAGCAGCCGGAGGAATCCAGTGAAACTCCTCAAGATAAACACATAACACCAAGAGAGCTGGAGGAAAATAATCTTGAGTATCTCAAGTTCATGAGTCGATTCCATCTACAGGTGCTGACTGGAAAGGGACTACGTGTGCTTTCAGAACCTTATTGCAATCGAATGAAAATTCCCAGTCCTGTTAGTTTATTTTTTATTTGTTTCCATAGTATTTTTATTTTGACCCTATCAAGGCCAGATCAAGAACTGGATAGTCATTTACAGAATAATACATAGCATTTTGGACTCTCGTAGGCAATGTCTTTTGTGCTTACTGTATATAAATTGCTTTTAAGAAAATCTTTATTATTTAGGGAGAAATTCATTTTGCCTATTGGCACCGAATACTTTTATGCCCAAGAGTTTAAATCACCTATTTAACGCTTTTCATTTCAACAAAGTTCTGAAAGCAAGGAGAAATAAGAACGACCATTTATCGACCTAATTATACAACTTGGGAAACTATAGGAAAGGTAGTGACTTACTAGCTTAGAAAGTTGTTGATAGCACACATGTTTGCAGTTTGTTCACTTTCTGTTATACCATGTCATCAACAAATCTGATGCAAGCAAATACCTCATAGTTGAATAGATAAATCCGAATGCTTTGTCTTCCAAATGTTATTGGCAAAAGGGACCAATCAAACTGCAATATGGGCAATATTTTCCCGGGGCCCCTTATGGGGTGCCGTTGGGGCAACTTCAGTACTTTAAATGGAAGCATAGTGACTTACTAGCTTAGAAAATTGTTGATAGCACACATGTTTGCAGTTTGTTCACTTTCTCCTATACCAGGGATGGCGAACCTATACCACGTGTGTCACTAGACGACACACGTACACGACTTCGGTGACACGCCACATGAACATCGTAAAGTTTTTGTATACATCTTGTGCTGCAGACTATACAATATCTCATGGTTCGTATAGTCATAGTGTTTCACGTGTAAGAAATAAATATCGAAAACCTGGCCGTCAGTCAGTCGGTGAGTGAAGTTTGACTTGTGTGTGGTAGCCAGTAGCGCGTAATTATTCATTTTGTGTTACTGTTTATTGAATATCGTTTGTATACGGACCTCACAAACATGCTTTCGGTGCCAGAAAACAGAAACTTAACGAAAGTAGTGACCAGATTCTTCAAGAACAGTGGACAACGGAATTCAGAGTGATAGAAAGAAGCGATAAAGCATTGTGTTGTCTGTGCCTGAAAATTGTCGCGTCCCGCACATATAATATAGGCCTAAAGCGCCATTTTGGGACGAATCTTTTAAATGTTCTTTCCATGCCAAATGATGAAAGAAGAGAGCTCGTCTCACAGAGAATCGAACAGTACACAAAGCAAACTAGTTGTTTTGTATCATCTTTCAGGCCAAAGAATAACATCAGTGCGGTTGTTTCCATCTTTCTCACTGCATATTAGAGCATGGGAAGCCGATTTTTGATGGTGAGTTCTTGAAAGAGACTTTCTTATTGACGTCCGATGCATTAATTCAAGAATTTCCAAACAAACAACAAATAATTAACAGAATTAAAGAAATTCCAGGTAACCGAAGTACTGTCAAGGGTAGAATAATATGAACGAGTGAAGATGTTTCGGATCCTTTGAAAGCTGATTCGGATAACTCCCAGATGTATTCAGTATGTCTTGATGAAAGCACATATGTGACCTCACAAGAAAGGATTGCTGTTTTTGTCTGATTTCCTTGTGGAAATATGATGCGGGGAGGGAGGAATTAGTTAAATTGTTGAGTTTACGAAATACGACAATAGGTAAAGATATAATGAAGGATGTGAAGCAAGAACTTGTATTAAAAATGAGGTTTGACCTACAGAATAGCCTCAAGTATGGTGGGTATTCATAATGGGTTTGCACAATTTCTTAAAGAAAAATTTAAACATCCTATTTTACAGTTCTATCGTATGTTACACCTGGAAGCCCTATGTGTGAAAGAAGGTATGCAGTCATTTGAAAGAGTACTCTCAGTGGTAACTAAAATATTGTTATCTTCATACCTGCACGTGTACAGTGGAATCTCACTGTGACGTACTTGTAATGTTCAATAATATTTGCTGGATGAGTCGTGGGCGAGGCTTGTCGAGCTCTTGGACGAAATTCGCTACTTCATGATAGGAAAGCACGAAGAATTCCCTGAACTCATGGACCTTATTTGGCTGTGCGAATGAATGTTTCTCCATGGTTATACAGCAGTATGTATTGATATGAATAAGGAACTACAAGGAAAGGGAAATACTGCAGATAGATTGTTTGAGGTCCTAAAATCATTCCAGAGAAAACGTGTATACGTCAGTGATGTTGAAACACAGAATTTTAATTACTTCCCTTCACTTAAAGTACAACTTGAACTGATCTCAAATTTTGCAAATCAATTAACTTTTGAAGGCACAAAAAGTATTTGTAAGAAGTGTGTGGACGTCTCACAAAATTCAAAACAAGTAAGTTCCAAAAAATTTTCCCAATTTTGAGATTTAGAGAAAACATTGCACTTTATTACAAAACCTCATATTGCACATATGAGTGACATTAAGGTCAATTTTTTACTGACCATTTAGAAATGGATTTGATTGAATGTGAAGAAAGCAGTACATTGGTGAACAAATTCCTACAACTTGGTGAAGCATGGATGAAAATAGACTGTGCTGTTGATGGTGAATACTCTCTCCAGAAGCCAGATAACTTAATACGTGAACAATGGGACAGCCTCCCATTAAAGTTTTCGGTGATGAAGAAACTTGCTACAGCATTACTTACTTTGTTTGGGTCATCATATGCCTACGGACAGCTATTTTCTACAATGAACATTGTGAAGTCAACAGTTAGAAGCCGTCTTGGTTCAGACCTAAGTGCTTCTTTTGTGTTATTGAAGATAAGAAGTTATGAACCTAACATAAATTACATGGATACTAAATGTGAGAACGAAATTTCACTTAAAGTACATTAGCAATATTAGTATTTTTAATTGTTATATCTAATAATATTTAATTATGAGGTGTTACAATGGGAGCTTATTATAATATATTTTTACAAGTAATGTTAGGTATTCTCAAAATACTTAAAAATGTATTTTTGACATATTTGCAAAATACAACCACGAAACATGCAATCAGATGTATTTACAAGATATATATTAAATAAGTAAATAAATAAATGACTAAATGAATAACTAACATATTATGAAACATAATTGGGAATTAAGAAAGAAAGTCATACGGGTTGGGGGGGTATAGCCAATCCTTAAAAGAAAATAACAAGTGGCACATACAGTCTCGAAACCACAACACTGTCCAATAGAGATAATTCCAAACTTCAGGCAGCTGAAATGAAATTCCTACGCACTATGATCCAGAAAACCAGGAAAGACAAGATTAGGAATGAGAAAATTAGAGAAGAAGTAGGAATAGATGATTCCTCAATAAGATTCAGATATCAAGACTGAACTGGTTTGGTCACATGAAGAGAATGCCAGTAAACAGAACTGCAAGGAAGGAATTTGACAGAAAGGTAGAAGGAAGACGACCCGTGGGAAGGCCACGAAGGAAATGGATAGATTTAGTTAAGAGCGATGTACTGCTGAGAGGTCATGATTGGGACAAGTTGGTGGAGGAAGAATGGTACAAGGACAGGATGAGATGGAGGAGGCTCATATACCACACCCGGGAAAATGGAGATGGTTTAGGATGATGATGATGATGATGACAGTCAACAGTTGAGAATAATAAAACAAACTTAAAATGACACAGTAGGTGGAAAAGGTTCGCCATCCCTGTCCTATACCATGTTATCAACAAATCTGATGCAAGCAAATAGCTCATACTGTAGATGAATAAATAAATCTAAATGTTTTAATTCCAAATGTTATAAGCAGAAGGGACCATCCAAACTGCAATATGGGCAATATTTACCTGGGGCCCCTTATGGGGGGGTCGTGGGGGCAACTTTAGAACTTTAAATGGAAGCATAGAGGAAAAAAAAGAAAGTTTGATGTTCTGGTTTCCCTCAATAAACAAAGCAACTTTCAACAGAAACATTTTTTTTCTAAAATGATTTGTTGAGTAGTTATAGGTGGAAATTTAATGTTTTTTTGTAAGTTGGAAGTGCAGAAAGTAGGAGTTTGAAATGGGAAAATCAATATTTTCAAATGTTTTCAGTATTTTCAAAATCTACCTCTCAAAATACATTTCAGATGAAATATTATTGTGACATGAGAAAAAATGTTCACAGTCTTCGCATATGGCATCCATATCACTTTTAGCATGGATTGTTCAGAATCAGTACAGAAAATCTAATTGCCCCTTAGACTGGTGGAAAAATCGTCGGCATGTGTATCCCAATTTATCACAAATGTTTAGGTAAAATTGCAACATTGTGGCCACATCAATGCCATGTGAAAGACCAGTTTTTCCTCAACTGGACCAATTGTTAATGAAAGGAAAACAAAGCTGTCATCAACAAAGGTCAAAATGATATTGTTCCTCAATGTAAATACATAGCATTAGTGCCTAAGTATTTTTCATGAGGGGTATCGTGAACAAAATAAGAAAGTGTAACATAGTGATGATGAGTGCCATATGGAAGACATATAATGCCAGGCTGAGTGGCTCAGACGGTTGAGGCGCTGGCCTTCTGACGCCAATTGGCAGGTTCAGTCCTGGCTCAGTGTGGTGGTATTTGAAGGTCTTCAAATATGTCAGCCTCGAGTTGGTAGATTTACTGGCACATAAAAGAACTCCTGCGGGTCTAGATTCCAACACATCAGCGTCTCTGAAAACTGTAGAAATGGTAGTTACTTGGATGTAAAGCCAATAACATTATCATTACGACCTTTTTTTCCCAAACTGGCTTGGTAATTAATGACAAGAATAGAGCTCTCGCTAAAAGAGGTCAGAATGTTAATATTCCTTAATGTAAATATCAGTAATTAGTTCTTAAATTTTTCATAATATTGGGCATCTTATAAATAGTCTCATATTTTTTTGGTATTTGTTCCTCTTATCAGTAAAATTCTGGAACTACTATTTCTTTCTTTTTTTTTTTTTTTTTTTAATGTTTACAAGTTGTTTTATGTTACACCGACACAAATAGATTTTATGGTGATTATGGGATAGGAGAGGGCTGCGATTAGGAAGGAAGCGGCCATGGCCTTAATTAAGATACATCCTCAGTATTTGTGTAGTGTGAAAATGGGAAACCACAGAAAACCATCTTCAGGGCTGTCGACAGTAGGGTTTGAACCCACTATCTCCCGAATGCAAGTTCACAGCTGTGCAACCCTAAATGCACGGCCGACTTGCTCTGTTACTATTTCTTACATTGGTGCTTGTTGATCAATAATCCTATAATTATGTTATATGATGAACATGGATTCTGGATAATACTACTATAGATACTTCAATAATATCAGATTGGTTAACAACAACCTGGAGTGTTCGAAACCGCATCGGCAGGCAGACCGCCGCGATCACAAAAACACAAATGTCAGTTGATAGCCTAATGATAAATAAAATTAATGTCTTTGAATTTTCTATATTAATGAAAGACTATATCCTTTGCCTAAGGCTGGAGTCCTCACTCATTGTTCTTCCTGTGCATCTTTCATACAAGTATTTTGTCAGCCATCAGCTTATACAGTCTGTCTAGACATTAGTTAGAGTGAAAGATCTCCTTTCCTATTTTGCAGCTCCCTTATGTGTGTGACTCACTTGTCTTTCACCGAATCCCGTTTGGAACGAGTGACTTGTTGTCTTCAAACTGTTTGTGATAACATTTACGTTATTGGTATTTCTGTTTCTGCCTAACTGATGCTAGTTAGTGCTATCATACAGTTCTGTTGTGAATGAATTTTATAACCAGTTTTTTACAGAATTTAAAAAAAATGTTTTTAACAAATAACACTTTGTTGGCATTTTCCTAAAAAATAAAAAAATAAAAGCAGAAATGACCACCACTAGTTAAAACTTTTTGACAGAAAGTAAGACCTGTTGCTTGCATGTGAGCGAAAGACCCATAAAGGCAAAATATAACATTTGAGGGGGAAAAAAAACACAACATACATACATCATTCAGCGTTTAGTCTGCAAGCCTCTGTGAATTTACTAAACGTTGCCACAATTCTCTGTTTGCAACTGGTGTTGTGGCCTCATTTATTTCTATACCTCTTATCTTTAAATCGTTAGAAACTGAGTCTAATCATCGTCTTGGTCTCCCTCTACTTCTCTTACCCTCCATAATAGAATCCATTATTCTTCTAGGTAACTTATCCTCCTCCATTCACCTCACATGACCCCACCACCAAAGCCGGTTTATGCGTACAGCTTCATCCATTAAGTTCATTCCTAATTTAGTCTTTATCTCCTCATTCTGAGTACCCTCCTGCCATTGTTCCCACCTGTTTGTACCAGCAACCATTCTCACTACTTTCATGTCTGTTACTTCTAACTTATGAATAAGATATCCTGAGTCCACCAAGATTTCACTCCCGTGAAACAAAGTTGGTCTGGAAACAGACCGATGTAAAGATAGTTTCGCCTGGGAGCTGATTTCCTTCTTACAGATGACTGCTGATCGCAACTTCAAGCTCACTGCATTAGCTTTACTGCATCTTTATTCAATCTCACTTACTATACTACTATCCTGGGAGAACACACATCCTAAATACTTGAAATTATCTACCTGTTCCAGCTTTGCATCGCCAATCTGACATTCACTTCTCTTGGATTTCTTACCTACTGACATCAATTTTGTCTTAGCACAGGTAATTTTCATACCATACTCATTGCACCTAATTTGAAGTTCCAATATATTAGACTGCAGGCTTTTGGCACAATCTGCCATTAAGGGCCAAGTCGTCAGCATAGGCCAGACTGCTTCCTACATTTCCACCTAACTAAATCCCTCCCTGCCACTGTATACCTTTCAGCATATGATCCATGTAAACTATGAACAACAAAGGTGAAAGATTACAGCCTTGTCTAATCTCTGTAAGTACCCTGAACCAAGAACTCATTCTTCCATCAATTGTCACTGCAGCCCAATTGCCAACATAAAAGCCTTTGATTGATTTTAATAATCTAACCTTAATTCCATAGTCGCCCAGTATGGCAAACATCTTTTCCCTCAGTACCCTGTCATATGCTTTCTCTAGCTCTACGAAACATATAAACATAGCTGTCTGTTCTTCTCATAGCATTTTTCAATTACCTGGTGCATACTGAAAATCTGATCCTGACAGCCTCTCTGTGGTCTGAAACCACACTGTTTTCATCTAACTTCCTCTTAACTACTGATTGCACCCTCCTTTCCAAGATGCCAGTGAATACTTTGCCTGGTATACTAATCAATGAGATACATCAATAGCTGTTGCAATCCTTCCTGTTCCCTTGCTTGTAGATAGGTGCAATTACTGCTTTTGTTCAATCTGAAGGTACCTTACCAACATTCCATGCTAATCTTATTATTTTATGAAACCATTTCATCCCTGCCTTCCTACTATACTTCACCATTTCAGGTCTGATTTAAACTATTCCTGCTGCTTTATGACAGTGGAGTTTATTTATAATCTTTTCCTCTTCCTCAAGCGTAATTTCACCAACATCATTTTCCTCCTCCTCATGAGCACAGTTGTTTGCAACACCACCAGAAAGATTTAATTTTATGCTTAGAAGATTTTCAAAATATTCCTTCCACCTATCCAGTGATTCCCTGGGATCTATTATGAGTTCACTTGAATTACCCAAAACACTGTTCATTTCCTTTCCCCTTTCCTTTCTAAGATTCTTTATTGCTGTCCAGAAAGGTGTCCCTTTTACTTGACCTAGCGTTTCCAAGTTATTATCAAAATCTTCCCATGACTCCTTTTTGGATTCAACGATTTTTTGTTTCACGCTGTTTCTTCATCTCAGATTCTCAAGCCCGTTTTTCTCTTCCATTTTATTCTTATTCCTAAACTTTCAAAAGCTGCCTGTTTCAAAGCTAAGCTAATATTTGACCATTCTTCCTCTACATTGGTACTCACCAGTTTTGCTTGAATTAGATTAGAAGAAGCGGTATAAACACTTGAGGAATTGCTAACACAAGCCGCAATCCCAGGAAAGGACTGAAAGGCGAAACAATGGTTCGACCAGGAATACTACCTGCTAAGAAAAGAAGTACTGAAGGCCTGCATGAACTAAAAACGAACAAGAAGAACCTTATACTCTGTCAGGTATACAACAGAAAAAGAAGTCTCTATAAAACGCTCACGCGGTAGAAGGTGGGAGGAAGAAGGTAAAAGAATCGTAGAAGAGGCAAAGAAAGACCCATATATCGCTCTACATCCCAGGAAGCAAGCGCAGACACATTATATAAAGATGGAAGAATGGATTACACACACGCAGGAAAAAAAAGGGATATACTGGGAGGAAGAAGGTAAAAGAATCGTAAAAGAGGCAAAGAAAGACCCATATATCACTCTACATCCCAGGAAGCAAGCGCAGACACATTATTTAAACATGGAAGAATGGATGACACACTTTAGCAATATACTCAATAAGGAAGGAATAACAAACATCCCAGAAAATAATCCAAGTACTAATAATCTAGCGCCAACAGAATGGACTCCGCTGGCAACATATGAAGTCCAAAACATCATCTCAAGCACAAAGAAAAACAAAGCTGCAGGACCAGATAACATATACAATGAGTATATAAAAGACACTGCTCATCTCCTACTGCCTACATGGACAAACTTATACAGTAAATGCATTGAGATGGCCTCAATACCGGAGAGATGGAGACATTCAACTATTAAAGAACTCTATAAAGGCAATGGCGACCCATATGACACAAACACACAAACAGAGACATCGCTCTGGAGAACATACTGTTCCAGATATTCAGAAAAACAATCATGGTGAGAGTCAGAGAGTCTACCAGAAAATCAATTTGGATTCATAAAAGGAAGATCAGCTATTAATGCCATACAATTACTACTCAGTAACATATGGGAAGCCCTTGAAAGAAGAGAAAAGTTTTACGTAGTATTTATAGACTTCACAAAAGCATTCGACCTCATAAATCGGGAACTTGTGACTCAGAAGCTGGAAGAAACCCTAAAGAGAAACGTGTGGACTGTAACCATAAAAATGATACTACAATGAAACAAAACAAGAATCTCTGACAATATATCACTTTCAGAACCGATACTTCAAACGAACGGAGTATTACAGGGTGACCCGATTAGCCCGTTACTTTTCATCCTGGCAGCAGAAGAAATAATGAGAATAACCCATAAGGAAGACGTAGTATCATACGCCTACACCGATGATATAGTGATCGGATCAAAGGACATCACATCATCATCATCTTCCTTTCAAGTACTGGGCCATGTGTCCCATTACAGTCTTGCATTTTCCCTCCATCTGTTCATCAGACATTCTACCGATCTTTTTCCTCTGGGTTGATATCGAAGAATCTCTTTTGGCAATCTGCCAGGTTCCATCCTTTGTATATGACGTTTCCAGCTTGCCTGGTAACTGTAGATGTAGTCAGTTATCGGTTGTACTTTCAGTTCTTTTAGCATCTCTTCATTCCTTTTATGGTCCCAATTTGTATACCCTGCTGTACGACACATGAATGTCATTTCTCATGCTGTAATTCGAGACAAGTCTTGATATCTTAACGTCCATGCCTCAGATCCATAGCAAAGTGTTGGTTTAGCTAGAGTATTATAAAGGTGCAATTGAGTATGTTTCTGAACAAGTGATGGTTTCATGATGTTTATTATTCCTGCAGTTTTTGTGAGTTTATTAATTTTTGCTGGTATATCTAATTCTGATTCGTATGATAAGTTTTTTTAGATTGAAAACTGATCTTTGTAGGTCGTCTTCTGTCATAGCCAGCAATGCAACATCATCAGCATATAATATGGCATCTAGGTGTTCGAGGCGTCTATTTATTAATATTGATCCATGGCGTCCTTGTTTCCAAGTTTCCATTATTGCATTCATATATATTATAAAGAGTAGAGGAGAGAGTCCACAGCCTTGTCGTACATCACCATTTATTGATTTCCACTCGGTCTGGCTCTTGTTCAGTTTTACAGAAATTAGATTGGATTTATAGATGTTGTAGATATTGTTAATAATCTGTTGAGAGACATTGTCTTGTTTTAGAATTTCAAGCAGTTTGTTTCTGCTTACTCAGTCAAAGGCCTTTTTAAAGTCCACAAATGCAATGTATGTTTCCAAATTGAGTTCTCATTGTTTTTCTGTTAACATCTTCATAGTGAAATATGCATCAGTGCAGGAGCGCCCTTTACGGAAACCTTGTTGTTCATTCCCCAATTTATCTTCACAATGTTGCTGCAACTTATCTTTAATGATATTTGCATATATTTTATAACCTGAGTTAAAAATGCTAATTCCTTTGTAATTTTCATGGTTTTTTTTTAATGTCACCTTTTTATGAAGAGGGATAACTATCCTCTTCAGGTGCTTTACCATTCCTTAGTTTCTTCAAAGTTTGGTCTAGCTCCTCTAATGTTATAGATTCCAATGTATTGTGTTAGATATTGGCAAAGTTAACATGGTCATATCAGAAAACGGTCATATCAGAAAAAAGAGATGCTTACAAGAAATTTCTGTCAACTGGTAAAATAGAAGATAAACTAAAATACAATTATAAGAGAGCAGTAGCTAAACGAGAAGTTACACAAAAACATAGAGGGATAACTATTGCTTTCTGTCAACTTTCTTCATTCCAAATTTGATTTAAAAAGCTGAGGAATCTTTGTTTGAAAGTTTTACTCGAATATTTGAACAGTTCAGCATGTATTGCATTGAAAATTGTTTCATTATTCTCAATATTTATTCACTGGTTAACTTAGAGGTTTAGTATTGCTCTTCTGTCTTTCCAGTCCAGGTTTACATGTTTCTTAATGCTAAACAGTCTTTTTTCCATTGGCTGTTGTCAAAAACTTTTTCTAAGTCAACAATAGCTATGTAGGTATTTCTGTTCAGCTCTAATCTCCTCTCCAAGATGGTTTTCACTGCAGTGATGACTTCTGTGGTTCCTATACCTGTCCTGAATCCAAACTGGTTAGCCTCCAAGTTTTGTTCAATTTTCCTCTTGATTCTGGGTTGTTGGGTTTTTTTTTTTTTCATGTGAATATTTTTTCAGCATATGAAATAAGACTTAATATTCTATAATTTGAGCATTCTGTTACGTATTCTTTTTTATGTAATAGCTCTGCTTTACCTTCTACAAAATCATCTGGCAAGTTTCCAGTTTCATAGTTTTGCTCTATGATCTTGTACAGTTCATCCTTTAGTTTTGTTCCTGAGTTTTTCCATAATTCAGCTGGAATTTTGTCAGGTCCTGGTGCTTTTTTGCTACTCAGCTGTTTCAGTGTTGCTTCAAATTCACATCTCATAATAGGACAACCTAGTTCATATTCTGGGACTAGTTCACATTTCTCTGTGTACCCATCCATGTTAGTAATATTAACACCTTTATACAGTTCCTCGAAGGATTCTTTCCATCTCTTCACTACCTCTTCATCCTCCACTAACATTTCCTTCCTTATCTTTTATGAGACTTGATTTTGTTCTAGCCCTGAATTGTAGTCTTCTGACTTGACCAATTTTCATATCATTTTCTTTGCTTAAGCATACATCATTCATCCACTTTTCTTTTTCCTCTCTACATTTTTGTGTGAATAGATATTTGTAGTTTCTTGTAGTTTGTCTGTCCTTTTTTATTATTTTTTTACTGTGCTGTTTATTTCTTATCTGAACGAGTCGTATCTTCTGTCGTCCACTGCTTTTGGGGCTCCAGCATATTTTTCAAGTGCTTCACCCACTGTTGCTGTAACAGAAGATTTAATGGTGTCCCAGTCTGATTTGTTATTATTGTGGAAAATTTTGTCTGTCTGTTCTTCAAATGTTTGTTGTGTTGTTGGATTGTTTAACTTTCCTAAATTCCACTTTTTTATCTTGACTTTCTCAGTCTTGACTTTCCGAATAATTTTATTCAAATACATATAAATAGTCTCATCATCATTAGAGTCCCGTACATATGACCTGTGTAAGGAAAATATAAGTAATCAAATTCTTGTTGATCATAGTTCTTAATAGAGGACATGTAACATATATATGTATTTATACAGGGAGTATCTAAATTATACCGACAAAAAAATCAGGGCTGCTCTTCATGCTGGCACAATCAACTAACATTTCCTTCTTTATCTTTTATGAGACTCGATTTTGTTCTAGCCCTGAATTGTAGTCTTCTGACTTGACCAATTTTCATATCATTCTCTTTGCTTAGGCATATATCATTCATCCATTTTTCTTTTGCTTCTCTACATTTTTGTGTGTATGCTTCAGGCAAGGTAGGGGAAGTGGAGTAATAAGCCTCCATATGAATGCACAAGTTTCTTCATTCGACTCGTGCAGAATTATCCTTGCTCTTACAGGCAATATACACAGTTCATTTATTAACCAGTCGTAATTGCACACACAGCTTAAGAACACATAGTAATTAAGACACACAATGCACCTGATCATTTTTCCTCTTGTCTGTTGGTCTTAGTAATGTTCTTTATTATTTAACTTGCAACATTGTAAAAGGAATGAAATACTGAATGAAATAAACAATACGCCCAATGGTTTGATAAGAAGATGTACAATATTAGAAGGATCCACCTTTCAATACTTCGTTGTAAGTTGAACTAAAAAGAAGTCACAACTTGTTTATTGGGACCGGTTTCGACACATTACAAGTGTCATCATCAGCCAAATAGTAAAGTAGGGCAAGATATAAAGATCTTAAAACAACTAATACATTGAACACAGGCCTACTTTACTACTTTACTATTTGGCTGATGACGACACTTGTAATGTGTCGAAACCGGTCCCAATAAACAAGTTGTGACTTCTTTTTAGTTCAACTTACAACGAAGTATTGAAAGGTGGATCCTTCTAATATTGTACATCTTCTTATTTCTCTATTCAATACGGAACGATCATGAAGATTTTAACTTTAAATCAATGGTTTGATTACAGTAAATGTTCGATATTCCCCCCTTGTACGTCGATTTTCATGTAACAAGAGAAGTCCATGGGAGTTAAATTTTTCGATCGTGGAGACCATGTAACTGGCACATCACGGCTTACCCATCTCGCTGGATAATGATCATTTAAGCACTGTGAGACATGGCAAATGAAGCACGGTGGAGTGCCATTATGACACAACTAAATTCGCTGCCGATACCCAGAGAAACCTTGTCCAATAATCCGGGCAGTGATTCTACCAAGAAATGGTAGCATACCTCACCGTTCAGGCAAGAAGGAAGGACATGCGGCCAAAGTAAATAGTCACCAACAATGCCAGTCCAAATATTGACACTAAATCGATGCTGAAATGTGCATGCTTCTGTCACATGAGGGTTTTCTTCCGCCTACCTTGACGCAGTTGCCTGCCAGTGGACACGAAGGTTGAATGATGAGGTTGGTGGCGATTAGGGTTTCGGACACCATAAATCAGCATGGCTTTTGTCCTGTTGCCATTTGCTGTGCCGTAGGCTAAGTGCATATCAGCCTTTTCTTCGTTTGTATACAAAAACGGAGCCATTCTCACCAGTTTATACTGCAAACATAGTAGCCAGTATGGACAGAACAGCCTACTGTGGCTAGGAAGGGACTGCGCTAAACAAACTAGAGACTTGTGCATTCACACGGAACATTATCACCCCACTTTCCCTCCCTTCCCTGAAGCACAGCAGCAGGCAGCAGTTTGTGCTCTGACACAGCAAGTATGGCGTGTTTGACCATTTGAATCTTGCACCCAGAGGTAACAAAGTAGCCTTATTTTCTCAGAAAGAAAAATTTTCTCCGCCAATCTGATTGCGCCATCATTCTTTACATAACACGAAGAAAATCCCTGTTTT
This sequence comes from Anabrus simplex, assembly GCF_040414725.1. Classification (NCBI taxonomy): domain Eukaryota; kingdom Metazoa; phylum Arthropoda; class Insecta; order Orthoptera; family Tettigoniidae; genus Anabrus; species Anabrus simplex. The sequence goes on along the minus strand of NC_090265.1, from coordinate 245,482,612 downwards.
GTTTTTTTTTAGGTGTAATTTAGATACACCCTGCAGAGAGAGAAAGCATGCATGTGCATGCAGGAGACATACAAGAAAGATAAATCATATATTTAATAATTTTCAATACAATGTGTGTTATTGATTACTTTCTTAGTTGAAGCGTTCTGTTATCTGTTTCCTTTTATTTTGTGTCTTGTTAACATGATGGTCGTTCAAACTCTTGGGCATTGTAAACAGAGGTTGTATGCACACTACACCCTGCATGTTTTAGAGTAAGTGAAAAAATTAATATATTTCTTTTTGTTTTTAAATTATTTAAGGATTTAGATACAGTGACTTTATTATAGTGTCCAATGATGAAGTTTCAACCAGAAAACTGTTATGATTTACTTCCATCCTGTTCTTGATATGGTGAATTGTTATGTTTGTATCTCAGTTTTATATTTGTTTGCTCCATATGTGTTTGTTATTTTTACTTTCAACTTGTAAATCTCTAATTTATTTTTCCTCTTTGCTTTATTATATTACCTATTTGTGTTTTAAAATATTCATAATGTTTGTACCCTTCATGTTTAAGTGTGGATTTTAAGGAAAACCTAGACAAGTCCTATGCAAATCCACTTAGTTTTTGTAGGTGTGTAAGAAAAGATAAGATAAACATCATCAGATTTGCTTAGACATTCATCATAGTGCACAATTAGTTTTTACTCACCCATATAAAAGAAACTAGCTTTTTCTCATTAATCCATTCCACTACATCCCATTTGGTGTTTTTTTTTATACCAGGGCTTTTAAAAAAAGCTCTGACTCAGGTTTTTGACTAGGATGGGATAGGAAAAAGTCTAGGTCTGTGTCGAAAGTGGATGTTGGCCTTAATTAAGGTACAGCCCTAGTATTTGCTTTGTGTGAAAATGGAAAAATCATCTTAAAAAAGGCTGCCTATGGTTGGTTTCGAAGCAGCCATATCCTGAATGGAATCTTTACAGCTATTTGGCCCATACCATGCACCTAACTTGCTCGGTTGTCATGACAGAAATTGTCTACCCAGCAGATTTTTCTCATACCATGTCTGAGCTAAATGGCAAGTAGGAATGTCAAGCATTCATCAGAACATTTGTAGTTCACGAAAGAAAAGACTTGCAATATTGGGCAATAATATTGGCTTTCGGTAAGCGTAACATTATAATAATAAATTCATAACTGACTTCTAATTCAGGAAATTTGTTAGGCATGTGTGGGTATTCCAGGGATTTTTTGATGATACAGACCACTATCTGATCAGTAGTGAACTAAGTATCTCTGGGCCTAGGATATAGAACATAAAGTTTATTTGCAGATGAATAAAGATAAAAAATCTCCAAGGTGAAGAAATTATACAAAAGTACACGGATATGACTATTCAAGAGGTCCCAACAATAGAGAGTAAGCAGTTTCAGGAAAGAGAAAGAGACTGAATGGCATATAGGGATACTGTAGTAGAAATAGTAAGGGAACGCCTAGGAATAATTGTGTGTAAATATGGGAAAAAGGTGAACATCTTGGTGGAATAACGAAGTGAGAGCAGCTTATAAACGTAAACAGAAGGTGTATCAGAAATGGCTTCAAACAACGACTGATGCAAACAGGGAATTGTATATTTTGATGAAAGAAACAAAGGGAAACAAAATAATTGTTGAATCCAAGAAGTCTTGGGATGGTTTTGGTAAGAACTGGAAAGAACTGGAAAGGCAAATGGCAGGGAAACCTATCTGGACAGTAATAAAGAATCTTAGAAAGGGAAAGAAAGAGGAATTGAATAGTGTCTTCGGTAAATCAGGTGAACTCGTAGTAGATCCCAAGAAATCAATGGAACGTGGAAGGAATATATTGAAAAACTTCTCACCGTAAAAGGAAATCTTTTTGTTGACATTGCAAACAACTGAACTCATGGGGAGGACAACGATGATGTTAGTGAAATTATGCTTGAGGAAGTAGAAGGAATAGTAAACAAATAAACTTCATTGTCAAAAAACAGCAGAAGTAGATTAAATTAGACCTGAAATTGTGAAATATAGTGGGAAGGCAGGGATGAATTGGCTTCACAGAGTAATAAAATTAACATGTGATATTAGTAAAGTACATTCCATTGGACGGAAGTGGTAATTACAGCTATCTATAAGCAAGGGAACAGGAAGCGGGAAGAATTGCAACAACTTTCAAGTATTTCATTGTATCAAGCTAGGTGTTCACTAGCATTTTGGAAGGGAGAATGCGATAAGTAGTTGAGAGTAATTTGGATGAAAAGCAGTGTGGTTTTAGACCACAGAAGGGCTGTCTGATCAGATTTTCAGTATGTGCTAGGAAATAGAATATGCTATGAGAGGAATAAACAGTTATGTTTCGTAGACCTAGAAAAGACATATGACAGTGTACTAAGGGGGGAAAAAAATGTTAGATGAACTGGGGGATTATGGGATTAAGGTTACGGTATTAAAAGCAATCAAAGGGTTTTATGTTAACAATAGGGTTACATTGAGAAATGATGGTAGAATGAATTCTTGGCTCAAGGTACTTACAGGGGTTAGACAAGGCTGTGATCTTTCACCTTTGTTTTTCATGCATAGTTTACATGGATCATCTACTAAAAGGTTTTTTTCTATTTGTTTTACGTCGCACCAACACAGATAGGTCTTATGGTATCGATGGGACAGGAAAGGCCTAGGAATGGGAAAGAAGCGGCCGTGGCCTTAGTGAAAGTACAGCCCCAGCATTTGCCTGGTGTGAAAATGGGAAACCACAGAAAACCATCTTCAGGGCTGCCGACAGTGGGGTTCGAACCCACTATCTCCTGGATGTGAGCTCACAGCTGAGTGCTCCTAATTGCATGGCCAACTTGCTTGGTAAAAGGTATAGATTTGCAGGGAGGGATTCTGTTAGGTGGAAATGTATTAAGCAGTTTGGCCTATGCTGATGACTTGGTCTTAATGGCAGACTGTGCTGAAAGCCTGCAATCTAATATCTTGGAACTGAGCTTGATAGCTTCAGTTGCTTAAGTGCAGCCAGTATCCAGTATTCGGGGGATAGTGATTTTGAACCCTACTGTCCGCAGCCCTGAAGATGTTTTTCCACGGTTTCCCATTTTCACACCAGGCTAATGCTGGGGCTATACCTTTATTAAGGCCATGGCCTCTTCCTTCCCACTCCTTGCCCTTTCATGTCCCATCGTCTCCATAAGACCTATCTGTGTCGGTGCAGCATAAAACAACTTGTAAAAAATATAAATATCTTGGAAGTTATAAATAGGAGCAAAATGAGTCTTTTCAAGACTAAAGTGATGTTGGTAGGCAAGAAACGTAAGAGCATTGAATGTCAGGTTGGGAATACAAATCTGCAACAGTTAGATCATTTCAAGTATTTAGGATGTGTATTCTTCCAGGAAGGTAGTATAATAAGTGTGATTGAATCAAGGTGCAGCAAAGCTAATGCAGTGAGCTCACAGTTATAATCAACAGTATTTTGTAAGAAAGAAGTCAACTCCCAGACTAAACTATCTTTATACCAGTCTGTTTCCAGACCAACTTTGCTTTACAGTAGTGAAAGCTGGATGGACTCAGGAAGTTAGAAGTAACAGACATGAAAGTAGCGAGAATGATAGCTTGTAGAAACAGGTAAAAAAAATAGCAGGAGAGTACTCAGAATGAGGAGATAAAGGCTAAGTTAGGAAGGAACTCAATTGGCACCAGTCATTGCTAATTTCTATATGCAAGATTTTGCACACTCAAGCCTTCCATGTGGTTGAGGTATGTTGATGATACATTTATTATATGGCCCCATGATGAACACTATTTGTCCATTTTTTTGGGTCACTTGAATAGACTGCTGTACATCCAAACATTAAATTTAATAAATACTGAATGTGGAGGATGTTTGCTGTTCTTGGATGTTCTGGTTTTTAGGAAATCGGATGGAACTTGAGGTCATTCGGCTTACCATAAACCCACCCATATTATTATTTATTTGTGTCAGAGGCACCAATATATACAAGAAAGAGATACTGAATATGAAAAATATACATGAAAAAATTAATTGTATGTAGTTATAAATGAAGCGCTCGAAAATTTTGCATTTGAAGTATAACACATGGAAGGTCATACATAAAAATCAAAAAGGAGAAATCAAGTATTACATGAAAATATCTACACTATATATACAATATTGACACAGTTGTGACCAGTATTCAGCTACATTGATGGCATTGTTTCCAGCCAGTGCCAGTTCCAACCCTGTACATGAATCTGGGCATAGACGACAGTCCAAGAGATGGGTCCTCTCATCACCATCCTTGCCAAAAACAGGCTGTGCCTAACACAGTTATCAGCCAAGCAATGGAGGTTTGTAAGAAGGATAAATTAAATGGGGAACTTGAGTTCCTAACCAGAACATTCCTGAGCAATGGCTACTCAAGGAAACAGATTGACAAAGTGCTACATGCTAAGCCAAAAGACAGGTTGTCATGTGGTTCTCATCCTTTGAGTCTGGCATTCTTGTCATGCGTACAATCTGTCATGTATAGAATTGGCAATATTCTCAGAAGGGACTATTGTCAAGACCATCTTTAAGCCTAATATCATCACAGGCAGTTGCTTGCATTCTGTTGAAGATCCCATTGGTTTAAACTGTGTTAGAATATATATAATTTTCTGTTCCTGTGGATTGGTTTATGTTGGCTAAACATGTAGGAAGGTAGCAACAAGGTTTCAGGAACATCACAGGCACTTACATCTTTGCCAACCAGAGAAGTCTGCTATGGCAGAACATGCCATGGAGAAGCATTTTATACCTAGAATCATTTGTAACACAATAGAAATTGCTAAACACCCAAATAATTTAAACAAAGGGGACAGCTATATACTGAAGGGATCATGACCACCCTTCACAGTTAACTCATCAACACCTTTCTCCTTGACTCCGGAGGGTCTCTATAAATTTAGATTGATGCTTTCATGACCCGTAATTGTAAACATGATAAGCTTTGGGGCTTTTGCTATGTCAGAAAATGGTGCAACATGGCCAAGCCCAAAAGGTTATCATCATGTCTACAGGGTCTTCCTATCTTGAGTCTGGTTACTGTGGAATGACAGTTGCTAATAAAATCTATATTATTGCTCTGAATACGATCCTGGTTGCAGGTTTGAAATGCGTCAGCATATTATAAGTATTGCTCAACCTAACATCCCCAAAATTGTATATTATAATGTCATTTAGTGTTCTAGAAAGTCTACGTCTTAAGAGTTCCAATGATGAAGCTGTACGCATAAACCGGCCTTGGTGTTGGGGTCATGTGAAGCAAATGGAGAGGGATACCTAGGAGAATAATGGGCTCTGTCAGGGAGGGTAAAGGAAGTGGAGGGAGACCAGAACGATGATGGTTAGACTCAATTTTTACTGATTTGAAGATACGAGATACGGAACTAAATAAGGCCACAGAGCTAGTTACAAACACAGGAATGTGGGAGCATGTAGTAATTTGACGGAGGCTTGGAGACTGAACACTGAGCAGCATAACATTCTGTAATGAAGTTGTATGGATATACAAGAGACATTTTTTAAGTACCGTTTTGATATTTAAAAAAGTACTGCAATTTTTAAACAATTTTTTTGTTTTTTACATATAAGCATGTTTAAACTACTTCTCAACGTAAGTTCCAAGCATATTAAGGCACTTGTCGTATCATGAAACAAGCTTCTGAATTTCATCCACACAGAAATCTACTGCCTGATGTGCCAGCCACTGCAGCACAGTCGTTTTTAGGTCGTCATTGTCATGGCGCTGACCCTCTGAATGCTTTTTCAAATGCAGGAACACAGGGCGAGTTGGCCGTGCAGTTAGAGGCGCGCGGCTGTGAGCTTGCATGCGGGAGATAGTGGATTTGAATTCCTCTGTCGGCAGCCCTGAAGATGGTTTTTTGTGGTTTCCCATTTTCACACCAGGTAAATGCTGGGCCTGTACCTTAATTAAGGCCACGGCTGCTTCCTTCCAACTCCTAGGCCTATCCCATCGTCGCCATAAGACCTATCTGTGTCGGTGCGACGTAAAGCCAATAGGAAAAAAAATGCAGGAACAAGTGGGCCTCCAAGTCTTTGGTAATGACAGACGGTCATCCAGTACGCTACTCGTTGTGGACATTAGTATGGCCTTCTTTAAGTGCTCTAATCTATTTTCTTACCATTCCTTTGCTCATAGTGTGTTCTCCATACACTTCACTAATCTGCCAATGAATTTCAACAGCTTTCACGTCTTTTGTATTCATAAAATGTATCACAGGGCGTACTTCACACTTGGCAGGACTGTTAATTGTCATAGGCATTTTTCAATATGCACAAATATAAATACCGGTGAATGCTTCTGTAATGATGTAGATGTTGATTCCCATAGGGAATCAGAAATAATTGTTCCAAATGAGTAAATTTATAATACCAATATAAATGGTCCGTTATTGGACATTATAAATTTTCCAGCTAACTCATTCCTGGTATTATAAATTTACTCATTTGGAACAATTATTTCTGATTCCGTATGGGAATCAACATCTACATCATCTGATGGCCAAGCAGGCATCAATCTTTGATAATGAGATATGTCTCTCATAGTGCATTGGCACTGCCGGTGGCTACAATTAGCCTACGCAGTGGCCTCCACGGTATGCACTATCCAGCGTCTTGGTAGGTGTGCTAGGTACCAACTGATGAGCCCAGCCTAGCACATGGGGGCGAAACGCTGGCAACCAGGAATGAGTTAGCTGGAAAATTTATAATGTCCAATAACGGACCATTTATATTGGTATTATATGCTTCTTTAATGTCATTTCTGGCTAGCCTACAGATGTACGTACTGAGCACGTATGCTCTGAATGATGACCGAAGTTCTGCAGTGGCCGTATTTCAAAACAGTACTTAAAGTACATGCTTCATGTGTAGTACAATAATAATAATGTGTGTGTTCAACCCTTGTCCCGTATCTCTGAAGGAGTTGGGTATGAAGTGAGATGAATCATCATAGCGATTTTTTACAACAATGCCCTTCGAGACATCAACCTCATCAGAGGACTTAATGAGATGGAATGAATGAGGTATTGTGTGATATTGTATTAGGAATGGAGTGGATGAGAGCCTGTGCCGGCACATAGTCTACTCCTGTCGAATAGCACTGAAGGGTCTGCTCAAGGCTTAACATCTCCATCCTTTGGATGAATCACCATTAACAGTGTTATATGCCCTCTCTCCATGTGGAGAGCTTTGGAACTGAATCCAGGTTTTTGGGACACAATCTTGTGATTAGAAATTGTAGACCACCAACTCTCGTACTCTTCCGGCCAATATTCTGATGGTGACATTTTTTCTTTTCAACTAGCAGGACTCGAACCTGCTAACCACAGAGTCAGACCATATAGACTTGAGGCCTAAACAGTCATGGCCTCCAAGCGGGCAATAATATTAATAATAATAATATCAAAAAATTCCTGGAATACCCATACATTTCTAACAAATACCTTTGTTAAATGTAACATCTTCTGATAAGCAGTCCAATCAGCATTGCACACATTCTTTATGAAGAATAACACCATTTTTGTTTGAGTCATCAGTCCATAGACTGGTTAGATGCAGCCCTCCATGCCACCGTATCTTGTGTTAACCTTTTCATTTCTATGTAACTACTACATCATACATCTGCTCTAATCTGCTTATAATATTCATACCTCGGTCTACCCTACCGTACTTACCCCCTACACTTCCCTCAAAAACCTACTGCACAAGTCCTGGGTGTCCTATCATTCTATCTCTTTTTCTGGTCAAATTCAGCCAAATCAATCTCCTCTCACCAGTTCGATTAATTCGTGATTTGATCTATTCATCTCACCTCCAGCATTCTTCTGTAACACCTCATTTCAAAAGCCTCTATTCTCTTTCTTTCTGAGCTAGTTATCGTCTGTGTTTCACTTCAATACAATGCCATGCTCAAGACGAAAGTCTTCAAAATCATCTTTCTAATTCCTATATCAATGTTCGAAGTGAGCACATTTCTTTTCTTAAGAAAGGTCTTCCTTGCTTGTGCTAGTCTGCATTTTATCTCCTCCTTAGTTCTTCCATCGTTAGGTATTTTACTACCCAAGTAATAATATACATCTACTTCCTTTAAGATTTCATTTCCTAATCTAATATTACACTACCCAGCATGATTTTTGCAGCAAAGCATCTGACACGTGATTTCAACTAAATAAGGTCTCCTGATTTCAGAAATGTCATTGGTGCTATTGTATCACATCTAGTTTTCATGTTATTTGCCATTTACTCTCTGAAAATGTGTCATTGCAGCACAGTGCTGCTTTGTGATAACAGCGAAACGGCTGTTGTTAGAGTGGCCGTGGTTTGCTTAAAGGCTGTACTAGATCATAACAGAAACATTCTAGCTTCGATTCCTGTGGCACAGTCCGTTTCACTAAAAGAAAATTATGTCACAATGCAAACTGTTTTAGATCAACTATCATGAGCACCGGTGGGATGTGTGTAGTGACTTGAAGGTGTGTGATATTCTATTAGGACAACAAGCAGGCTACACTTAACTCCCTTGTTGTTTGTGTGAATGGGACAGCAGAGCTAGGAACAAACAGTAGTCTACACGTTCCTGGCCTAAGAGACAAGTGTTGACACCTGATGTGAAAAATGTTACAAATGATGCCTTAGTTGAGCCACAAAAAATTATTTTGCCACCACTACATATCAAACTGGGAATCATGAATTAGTCCGTTCAGGCCTTGGACAAAAGTAGCCCATTTCAAGTACACTGCAAGCGATTTTCCATATTTATCTGATGCAAAAGTCAAGAAAGGCATTTTTAATTGACCACAAATTAGAAAGCTTGTGAAAGACAGAAACTTTGAACAGACGATGAATGCCGTGGAACTTGCTGCATGGAATTCAATAAGAGACGTCATAATTAAATTCCTAGGAAATGTATAGGATGGACAATACAAAACAATAGTGAAAACAATGTTGGATGATATGAAAGAGTTGGGGTGTAGAATGAGTCTGAAGCCGCACTTTCATCATTCTCATCTCGATCACTTTCTGGAAAATCTTGGGGCTGTTAGTGAAGAGATGGGAGAGAGGTTCCACCAGGACATCAGGGAGGCAGAAAGAAGATACCAGGGGAGGTGGGATGAACCAATGATGGCCGACTACGGTTGGTGTTTGAAAATAGAAGACAAACTTGATGCAGTCAGATGCTGGGCAGCCAAGCGTTCATTCTAAGGGGACATCTAGGACTGTTAAAGTTTATTTTGTTCACATTTATGAATTCGTTAAGATACTTAATGAAAGTTACATTGTTTGCTTGTAAATCACGTTTGTCAAAATAAATTGCTTACATTGCCTCAGAGTTGTTTGTTAATGTGTTTTGTGTAAATCAGTATTATATTACAATAAATGCTAAATAGTTCATTGTAATTTTATACTCAATAATTATTCATGGTATATAATAATTCAAGGCAATATTCAACCATTTCAAAATACAGCATATATAATAATACAAATAATTAGCAATATTTCCAAAATTATCAACATTTGTCAGTACTTTTTATATGCATTATTCAGCTATATCTCTTATTTTGATATACCTATTGCGAGAAAACGTGACGATACTAGAAACGGACAACGGGTTCGTGTTCAGCGACCCAAAATTAGTTAAGATCTCCTATCACACCTCTTGCCGCAAAAAGAAAGTTTGAAAATGCTGGATTGTGTTACCTGCATCACCTATCCACTTCATTCTTTAATCACCTGTATTCTTTTCTGCCTTCGTCATTTTTTGCATTCTAATACTTTTGTCATTCATGAATCAGGTCTAGTATCTCCTGAGTTATCGATTGATTCTTGTTGATCTTTCCTTTCTACCTAACATTTCTTCAGCAGCCCTAGAGACCTCATTTTTCACGACTGTACATTCTGCCTCTATTGTGTTTCCTTCAGCCTTTCCATTCAGTCATTGTGCAACATGTTCCTTGAAACAATCCCTCACACTCTTTTCTTTCAACTTGTCTAAATCCCATCTCCTTGCCTTCCTTCCTTTCTTCGATTTCTTCAACTTCAGGTGTCTTTTCATGACCTACAAATTGTGGTCAGAGTCTACGTTTGCTGCTCGGAAAGTTTTGCAATCCAACACCTGGTTTCTGAATCCCTGCCTAATCATAATGAAATCTATTTGATACCTTCTAGTGTCTCCAGGTCTCGTCAACGTATACAGCCGTCACTTGTGGTGTTTGAACCTAGTATTAGCAAGGGCTAAATTGTGATCGGTGCAGAATTCAACCAGCCGACTTCCTCTTTCATTCCTTTGTCGCAATCCAAATTCTCCTACTGTATTACCTTCTCTTCCTTGGCCTACCACTACATTCCAGTCCCCCATCACAATTAGATTCTCATCACCTTTTACATATTGTATTAAATCTTCTATCTCTTCATATGTTCTTTAGATTTCATCATCATCCGCTGAACTAGTAGGCATATGGACCTGCACTATTGTGGTGGGCATTGGTTAGGTGTCTATCTTGACAACAATAATCCTTTCACTATGCTGGTCGTAGTAGCTTACCCATTGCCCTATTTTCTTATTCATTATTAAACCAGCTCCTGCATTTCCCCTGTTTGATTTTGTGTTCATAATTCTGTAGTCGCCTGACTAGAAATCCTGCTCTTCCTGCCAGCGAACTTCACTTATACTAACTACATCTAACTTTAGTCTATCCATCTCCCTTTTCAGATTCTCTAACCTACCACAACGATTCAAACTTCTAACATTCCACGCTCCTACTCGCAGAATGTCAGTATCTTCTTCCTGATGAATGTCCCCTCTCGTGTAGTCCCCACCCAGAGATCCGAAGGGGGGACTATTTTATGTCTGGAATATTTTGCCCGGGAAGAAGCCATCACCAGTACAGCATTCGTACAGAGTGAACTGTATGTCCTTGGGAGTTAGTTACGGCGGCTGTAGTTTCCTGTTGCTTTCAGCTGTGTAGCAGTTTCAACACAGCTAAGCCATGTTGAGTATTATTACAAGGCTGTATCAGTCAATCATCCAGACTGTCGCCCTTGCAACTTCCAAAAGGCTGCTACCCCGCTTTCGATGAACCATTCATTAGTCTGGTCTCTTGACAGATACCCATCCGATATGGTTGCACCTGCTGCTTGGCTATCTGTTTCATTGGGACATGCAAGCCTCCCCCACCACGGCAGGTTCACATGGTTCACAGAGAAGGATAACACCATTAACATTTCAAAATATGGTCATTGCACCTTTCAAATATTTATAACTTCATCATTGCAAATATTGCATATATAAGTGACATGAAACTTTTCCATGTTATTTTGTCCAATGGTGGTTGTTATAGTAGTGCAGAGATGCCAGCTGATATGGATTTTCTGTAATTTCTGCATTTTTCTTACGTATACTACAGCAATATGAAAGCAGCACTGATTAGTACGGATTTGATGAATTCTAAATATTCTTTATAAATTCTTGATTTCTCCCACAGATAGGATATGTTGGAAATTCAGTGTTAAAAAAATAGTTCTTGAAAAATTATGAGATTGCAATGTTTTTCTATAATCTTGATCATGACATTCATTACTGAATAAAAATTCCCAACATATGTGCTAAATTTCTGTTCTGTTACCTTTAATGTAATAATGAGTTGCCTTCTGCCTCCAGTGATTTTTTGTACTTGTGTTGCCTTTTTTGTCATGGATTGGCGTCGTCTAGGGAGGAGTCTATTTTGGTGAGGTGAAGAACGACATTAAATAAAATAGCATAACAAGGAGACGTCTGTAAAAACAATGAACAGCCAAGTGAATGTGGACAAAAATGATCTGCAGATGGCAGTATTACCGAAAGCGATATACAGAAGAGTTTTCATGCTTAAGACCGTAGAAAATATCACATGCAAGCATGATTTTCCAGTTAAATATGGAGGACAAAATGTCTGGCATCACCATTTGAAATCCAAAGAGACATGCATCAATGGGCAGCACTAGACGCTTTCGTCTTTCCTTTACGACAAGAGTGACTATCCTAGTGTTACATGATCTGAATGTTATTTCACATGTTCTTTGGTTGAATGCAACCTTCCCTTAATTGGCAGCAGGCCATGATACTGCAGACAACATGCTTTGAAGGTTGGCATCTCTGGTAATGATAAATATATTAACGGACAGAGCAATGGAATTAATAGCCCCACACAATGCTGTACCCTTTATTTCATGGTAATGGAATAGAGAGATCTCAGAATCTTGGATTATGCTTTTTATTATTAATTAATAAGAGCATACAAATGTACTTAGAGAATTGTGGGTGGTTAGTCTCTGCTATAATCTAGTAGGGTTCTCTCACATTCTTGCACCGGAAGAAGTGATATTATTGTCACAGAACTGATCACACAAACCATATAAACAGTCTTTGTTGGGTTCATGGTATTTTGTATTCTTGTGTATTCTGTGGTGGAATCCATGTATTACCAGCCTTGTCAGTGCAGTGGTTTTATTTTGTCCATCCTCTATTATTCATAGCGTCTGTAGAATAGAAATTTTCTTCTATTTTCATCCGCTTGTCTCGAAGGGTCAGTAGTTTCCTTTCTTGACTGGTTGATGGCAGCATTAAATGATATCTCAAGTCCTCAATAAAGAAGGTTTCTCTTGCAAGTTCATATGCAAGCCTTGAGAGCGTGTGTTTTGCTATTCCGAGGGCTCTTTTTAGGAAGCGGGCTTTTACTTTTTTTGTTGTCTCTAGATCTTTGATAGGAATTCCCTGATCAGTTCCAAGTCGTATGTAATAATTGGTACTATTTTAGCGTTGAACAGAGTCATAGCTGTATTCAGAGAGAGCTTCGTTATATTCTTCAGATTGTACATGGCTCTTACTGCAGTAGTTGCTTTTTCCTGGATGTGAATCCTGTATGATGTTCCTGATGTCTGTAGAGTTAGTCCTAAGTATTTGAAGGAATTTATGAGATCTATTTGTTTTGTTCCTAGTAATATCTTGTCTTTGGTTGGTATCCTGCCCCCTTTTCGAAAAACCGTATGTACTGTTTTTTGCTTGTTTATGACAAATTTATTGTTTTTATCCCAAATGTTCAGTTTGTTTAAGGCTTCTTCAAGGTCAGCTTTGGTCTGTGAACCTAGCACCATGTCATCAGCGTTCATATAGAGTGACACCTATTTCAGATTTTCAGTGGATTTTACTGCGTCAGATGTGGCAATGTTAAACAAGAGAGGACTAATTGGGTCACCTTGAAGTACTCCATTTGTTTCAAGGATTTCTTTTGATGTACTTATCCTGTCATTTATCTCTGCTTTGTTTTATGATAGGAGGTTTCCTATGAGGTTTACAATTGCCTTGTCTTCTGCCATGGAGTCCAGTTTATTCATCAGTATGTTCCTGTCTAACATGTTGAATGCCTTTGTAAAGACTATGAAGACTAAATAGTATTTGCCTTTGGGGTGTCTTCAGCCACCCAGAATGTCTTCTTGTAGACATTTTATAGTCTGTAAGGTTGATCATTTTCTTCTAAATCCGAATTGATGTTCTGGTATTTGAGGGTGAAGGACTTTGAATATATTATTCTCTAGAGCAAGCCCTCAGTATGAGTTTGGTTTGTCAGCTTATCCTTTTCCTTTATATAATGTCTGTACTCTGGATTTCCTCCAGTTCTCGAGGATTGTTCCACTTTCTAGACATTTGTGAACATTAAGGTCCATATATTTGCAAGGTGTTGTGCTGATTCTTTCAGTACTTCGTTACTTATTCCGTCAGGTCCAGTTGTTTTTCTGTTCTTCCTGCTTAAAATTGTTGCTTTTACATCTTCTGCACTGATAGGAGTAAATGCATGGTTGTATTTATATCTTTCTTTGTCAAACACTATTTTTATGTTACCTTTGTTCAGCAGTTGATTGAAGTGTCTTTCCCAAACTTGTATGTGAATCTGTCATGGAGATTTTGTCTAAAGCCGTCTTAGAGCAACAAAAGGATCTTTCACAGCTTCCTCTGCTTTCTTGATTACTTTGTTTTGTAGGTATTTTGCTTTTATAATTTTCACCAGGTCCTTAGATTTCTTTCTTTGTTTGGCGTAGTAGTGTAACGTGTTCCCGTACGTATTTATTACTTCAAGATTTCTACTTTATCATTTGTCAACTTCTCTGGCCTGCTCTCACTACAGTGTGTGCTTCGACTGCTTACCCAGCCTGCTATGCACTCTACTGCTGCTCTCCCTCCATCCCCTCCCCTCTTCCGCTGCATGTTTACGTCACGTCTATTTCTCGTACATTCTGGACTATGCTATCTTCCACTATAAGTGCCTGCCCTGGCCTCAAACAGGCGGTCAGACATCCAGTGACGAACTGTGTGGAGGGAGGCATTCGCACTCGCATTACGGCTGGCCCCATATGCGATATCTTATTTTAACTGCAACATCACATCTGAACTTTCGACAGCTGGCTGGATGAGCAAAAATTTATCGTATTGTACTTTCAACTCCTAAATAAGGAACTATTATTCTCTTCCATTATGCCCTCCAGGCTGGATTCACAGTATTACATTTTTTGTGGCAACTAAAGTTATATATGATAATGTTCATTCTGAACTTGATTTGTAATTTTCAAACCGTTATTGCCACTACACTTACTTCGTGTACAGACACTTGAAGAGATAATCATATCTGTGATTTTCCTTGTTTTGGAACAGTGTGTACGCCTAATTGTGTGCATGGCTTAACTACTTTCTGGAAACTTTTATGCAGGCTGAAAATCTTCCTTACCCGTCCCCTCGCCAGCCCTTTGATTTCCTTCTTCTCCCCTATTGCTCCATTTCTTCTCTTTCTAGGTGACTCGGGTGGTTTTCTTATTGTACAGTGGCCTTCGTAGTTTGATATATCTTTCTAAACATAGTCCTGTTTTTTTCAATAGGGTGTTAGTCATATTGTAATCTAGTCATCATTTGCAGGATCTAACCTTATTCATTAGTCCTGCATATTAAATTTTGTAAATTTTTCTCTTCTCTCCCTGATTGAATCTATACTATTATGAATTTGCCCCTTTTTATAGTGTTAAAATTTCTAGTTTCTTGGTTTCAATTAAATCTCGTTGTCTACTCTGTAAAAAAAATCAACTTATACACTAAAACTTGCCTATGTAACCGTATTTTTTATTGGTATTTGTAATATAAAAGTGAAATGAAATGGCGTATGGCTTTTAGTGCCGGGAGTGTCCGAGGACAAGTTCGGCTCGCCAGATGCAGATCTTTTGATTTGACACCCGTAGGCGACCTGCGCGTCGTGATGAGGATGAAGACAACACATACACCCAGACCCCGAGCCAGGGAAATTAACCAATGATGATTAAAATTCCCGACCCTGACGGGAATCGAACCCGGGGACCCCTGTGACCAAAGACCAGTACGCTAACCATTTAGGCATGGAGCCGGACAATATAAAAATATTGTGCTAAAAAGAAAATCCATTTGTGGCATAGCTTTTAGATTGTAGTTATCGTTGATTATGATTGATTGGACATTATGTAAAAATAATAAAGCTTATGGTCGATTACACTTACTTACAATTATGTACTCAGATAAGTAAAAATTGAAATAACAGTTTAGAATATAAATATATTTCAAAATCGAGACACCAGTCTGACTAGTGTAGTTGGCACAAGCGATATGAGCAAAGAACTGCAGTTTGGCGATGTAAATAGGAAAGACAGTGGACACCTTTACACTGTGAGCACTCAGCATTCAACAAGGAGACTAATCAAGTTATGTTTCAAAATTCAAATCACAGCTAGTGTGTAGTGTTTTGCGCGAAGCATTTTGGTGAGACCTTTCCAGAAGTCTTATGTGGTAAGTACAAATTGGCAAGAAAAAAGGGAATGGCAAAAGGACTATCAGGAATGTACAACCACACAGATTAGCACCACATTTTAATATTACAAATTTCAATAAAAAAAATATGGTTACATAGGCAAGTTTTAGTGTATAAGTTGAATTTTTTACAGAGTAGACGACGAGATTTAATTGAAACCAAGAAACTAGATATTCTAACACCATAAAAAGGGACAAATTTGTAATAGTATAGATTCAATCAGGGAGAGAAGAGAAAAATTTAAAAATATAATACTCAGGCCTAATGAATAAAGTTAGATCCTGCAAGTGATGACTAGATTACAATATGACTAACAGCCTATTAAAAAAAAACAGGACTATGTTTAGAAAGATATATCAAACGACGAAGGCCACTGTACAATAAGAAAACCACCAGAGTCACCTAGAAAGAGAAGAAATGGAGCGATAGGGGAGAAGAAGGAAATCAAAGGGCTGGCGAGGGAACGGGCAAGGAAGATTTTCAGCCTGCATAAAAGTTTCCAGAAAGTAGTTAAGCCATGCACACAATTAGATGTACACACTGTTCCAAAACAAGGAAAATCACAGATATGATTATCTCTTCACGCGTCTGTACACAAAGAAAATGTAGTGGCAATAACGGTTTGAAAATTACAAATCAAGTTCAGAATGAACATATTTGTAGATAATTTTAGTAGCCACACAAAATGTAATACTGCGAATCCAGCCTGAAGGGCATAATGCAAGAGAATAATAGTTCCTTATTTAGGAGTTGAAAGCACAATACAATAAATTTTTGCTCACCCAGCTAGCCGTCGAAAGTTCAGATGTGATGTTGCAGTTAAAATAAGATAACACATACGGGCCAGCTGTAATGCAAGTGCGAATGCCTCCCTCCACACAGTTCGTCACTGGATGTCTGACCGCCTGTTCGAGACCAGGGCAGGCATTTATAGTGGAAGATAGCATAGTCCAGAATGTACGAGAAATAGACGTGACGTATACATGCAGCGGAAGAGGAAGGGGCCGGAGGGAGAGCAGTAGTAGAGTGCATAGCAGGCTGGGTAAGCAGTCGAAGCACACACTGTAGTGAGAGCAGGCCGGAGAATTTGACAAATGATAAAGTAGAAATCTTGAAGTAATAAATACGTAGGGGAGCACGTTACAGTAGTATAGGATATCTTCTGAGTTTAAGATTTTTGCTTTGCGAAGTGCATTTAGAGTAGTTTTTCTGTGTTGGAAACATTGACTGTCAAACCATGGTTTTGTTTTTCTTTGTCTGGGTTGGATACTTGCATCATGAATAACTGTTGCAATCAATTTTAAAGCTGAATCTATATTGTTTTCTGTTATAAAGAATTTCACGTGTTGCATTGTCTGAGTGTTGTTTTCTATAATTTCTCGATCCAGTTTTCTTGGCACCCCTGCTTCTGCTGTATTGCGCTTAATCTGTAGTGTTTCCCATAATTGGAACTTTGTTTGAATTGGGATGTGTTTGTACAGCGGTGAAGACTCTGTTGTGGTTATTTACAGCAGTGTCCAATGTCTTGCATATGGCTAACACCACTCAAATAGATTTGGTGATGAACTACGGGATCAACACTTACCAGTTCCTGTTTACAATTGGAATTATTAATGATTAGCAGTATTAGAAGTAACAGTCCTGTGTATATGAATACATGAATGAGTCTCGATGGTGAGCATACTCAAGATGTAAGAACCTAGTTATTTTCAAATTTACTCATAATACCATCCCAGTTTTTAATGTCAATTTGTATATATTTGTTTCATTTGTTTTATGTCAATTGTATGCATCTACATTTGTTTAGTTATTAGATGTTTTATATTAAGGCTGAAGATGGCCAGCCCCGGCTGAAACTAGTCCCTAATTAATGTAATTTATGATATTGCATTCATAGTATTGAAAGGTGGACCATTACTACATTAATTTAATAATTATATTGTAATTGAGAAGATGTCCGACTGCGAGATGGCCACGGTCTAGAAAGCCAAGCATAACTGCCGAGAGAATTTGTCGTGTTGACCACAGGACACCTCATAATCTACAGACCTTCGGGTTGAGCAGCGGTCGCTTGGTAGGCCAGGGCCCTTCAGGGCTGTTGAGCCATGGGGTTTGGTATTGTATTCTTTACTTTCCTGAAGCTGTGGTTGAAGAAGCATGACTCGCCTTCTTCTGGTCTCTCTCTTTCTTTGTCTGTGAACAGTGGGATGTGTATTGGTTCTGTGAGAAAAGTCTCAGTGGCTATTACGATGTCTGGACCTAACCAGAGACTTTCAGGTGCTAAGTTCATCACGTTTTTGAGGCCTTCCACATTCCATAACATGAATTTCAAAGTCATCTTAGTCTTCTTTCATGGTTCTCCTATTAGTGGATCAGTTGCTTGTCTTGTATTTGTTATTAATTTAGACTGTGAGATGTACTCTGATGTGTGGCCTCCGAAAGATATACTGTCTCACAAGAACTCCTTTGGGCCAGAAGCTAGGTTGACTTGTTATTTCTAGTTGCATGTAAGGCATGTAAGCTTTATTCTCTTCTTTCGTGGACAATTGTTCACAACTGATTTTGCCTGGGATCCCACCGTCTTTTAGGTAAGCCACTAAGTCTTCCTCCCTCATTTGTGGGTGTAGTCTTCCTACATACATCCACGCCGAGCGGTGTCCCGTCTTTTGTTGGTAGTTTTCAGTCTTGGTTCCAATGATCTTTGGTGGTTGTCGGGGCCTGTTTTTGACTACATCAGTCCATGTGTTTTCTCTGCTTGTCTTGTTATATTCCATTTCTTGTCTCAGAGGCACTGATTCGGGCAAATCTGGTTGTTCTTGTGTTCTCGTAGTTCCCTGATTTCCACTGTATTTTTCTCTGATGCTATTAATATTAATTTTTCCATAAGAGGTGCTAGCTATCTTTTCTGTTGCTCATTTCACGGGTGTTCTCTACGTCATTCTGGAGGTGGTATTGGTTTGTTTTTCCGGAACTGTGTGGTGCCCTTGGTTTGGTTACTTTTGATTGTAGCACCTTTGTATCCTCAGTGATCACGGTAGGCTGTAAATGTAGCTTTGTTATTTCAGATGAAATGCAGGCTTATATTTTGTCCTCTAGGTTAACCATGCCGTTGATATTTTGCAAAAGGAATTCCAAAATTGTGTCGACTTTCTTCAAGATCTCTTCTATCTTGTCTGAATAACTCGTCGTTTTCCAAAGCCGCGATTTTACATTCATTGCACGGCCATGTTAATTTGCATGATTTCCTTTTCAGAGTATCAAATTCTCCTTGTGTGATGCCGATACACTCTATATATATGAGACCATGTTTTGCATCTGTCGCATTCGACTGCTTCATCGTTAAATTTTCTACTGCACATACCGCAAAATTCCCCAATATTTGTATTCTGTTCTTTTTCTCCTGCCATCTTGTGTGATTTTGTCCTTTTTATACTGATCAGTTGAAGCCGCAGATTATTCTCAAGTATTTTCAGGGAATTAGCATGCAGGAATCGCAATAGTTTGGTTTCTCTGTTATTCTAGTTCGTTGCTCAGTGCACTATTATTTCAGCCTATCCTAAAAACACTTCTATGGAATTCAAAATGGCTGCTCATTTATACTAAAGAATTTGACTTAGTTTTATGTCTATAATTTAGTTGGAAACTGTTCAATACTTCCAATATAACACTATCACATGTTCCCCAATTCTGTATAAACATGAGTGATGAATTACAGTATATTGATAAGCTTTACAAGTTAACCCTGCAAAATTCACTTATTCAACACAAAATCATCTTCATAAAGTTTCACACCTCGTACTGTTGCTTCTGAGAGTGAATTTCAACTGTGCCTGGATTACACTTTTTAAATTAATAGATGGATTGGCATATGTCTACAATAATCCATTATCATATCAATAAAAACCAAACCAAACCCCATGGCACTACAGCCCTCGAAGGGTCTTGGCCTACCAAATGACCGCTGCTCAGCCCGAAGGCCTGCAGATTACGAGGTGTCATGTGGTCAGCACAACGAGTCCTCTCGGCCGTTATTCTTGGCTTTCTAGACCAGGGCCGTGGATAGAGACCTTGAATAAGTGGGAATCACACATAATGATATCAAGGAGCATGCCCCATTTAAGAAGAAACTGCAAGCATTTCAGGGTTTCTGAGCCAAACCTAAATTAAAAAGCGGAAAGGCATGGATGCAGGAGAGGAAAGAACGACGCCAAGAATGCATGCGGTAGTATTGGGCAGACATCAAAGTCAGAAGTAGCCAGTTGAAATGACATGATCCAAAGTTGGACGATATGACTTAAATGAATGAATGAATGAATGAATAATATTAAAATATCCCTGGATTACCCGTATATTCCTAAAAGATTTTCTGTATTCAAAGTCAGTTATGATGTAGTGTAATATGGATCTGGTGCCCTCAAACTCTGACACGTGTAAAGATGAATAACCATATGCTTGAATGAATTTGCAATAGCAAATCCAGTACTCGCGCACAAGTCAAGTAAATGCTTCCCATTCTTATTAGCTTCCATATCTTCCCCACATTTACCCATTACCTTCTCATATCTTTCAGTTCTATTTCCAATTTTCAGATTGGAATTGCCTGTTAACAATATCCAATTTTAGCTGTTGATCCTGACTATGATATCACTCAGTGCTTCATAACTTCATCCTCATCTGCTCATTCGTCTGATGAGACTATACTCTTCCCAATTCCTGCAACTGCTAAGTCTGTCCTCATTGCAGGGATCTAAGTTATAGGTCTGGCACTATGGTCAGCACAACTGTAGAGTACCTGCTACTGAGCAAGTTGGTTGCTCAATTCAGGTCACGTAGTTGTGCGTTTGCATCTGGGAGATGGCGGGTTTCAACCTTCAGTGACTATACAAATACAGTGTGCTTAAGTTTGTGCAGCCACCACGTTCATCCCAACCACTCCAACAGCTGATGGTATCAGGGCAAGGTTAGGGACAAAGGAAGCGAAGAAAATATGAATGGATTAAAACGGAACACACTGAACCTCATAATTATAATTTCTATTTCATATTTATTAGCTGACAAAACAGGAAAATGACACTAGCAGATACATGTAATAATATCCAATTTCTCTATGAGGTTGACAGCATGTTGTTTACACAGTTTGCATGAGCTTATAATTGATTGTATTGTAGAGTACATACAAACTACACACTGAATGTACATAAGTTATTTGAAAACATGCTTTATGTACAATAGGTGACAGCCCTAGTTCTAAAGTTATTAAATCCAGATAACGCTCAGTGGAATGAAGTCCCTCGGACATCTGGCTTTCTGAACAATGAGGTGGTGAGGTGACATTGATGATTCACAGTGATTGAAATAGGTCGGCCTTTTTTGTTTTTGCACATTTCCGGTGTTAATTTCTTCAGTACATGCTGCATAATTCAGTGAGACAGATAGATTATCTTCAGCATTTTTTTCTCCGACATGGATTTATTTATTGTGTAGTATTATCTATCTACCCAAACCGCCTGTTACCCTGTTCCCTGTATAACAGTGGTGTAATGTTTGTAGTCGACTCTGAGGCATGTGATTAAAGTTAAATCTAAGATCAAAGTGATCTATGGGTGACCATAAGAAGTATCTCAAATTGCTGAAGGTGGCAAATTATCCCAGAAGTATCGAAAGTGAGTGCTCAATGTTTTAACTACCTGCATGTGCATACCATTTTAAGTTCAACAGTCAAAATTAAACAGGTACATTTGACAAAATTCCCCAATATTCCCATTGATTTACCACAATATCTTGTGTCTTCCACATTATGTAGTTTGTCAAAATAATTCTTGTCACCTTAGTGTATCAAACACAATTTAAATTACAGATTATGTGCTGCCACAGATTTGCTGCTAAGGACAGTTTTACTTTTCTTTCTTCTCGAATCAATTTTTTGCCTAAATGCAAAATATACCTTGTTATGAATGTGTTCAACAAATCATGACATTCAGGCACCAGAATTGCAGAAATTTTGTTCTTTACTTTAAATACCAAAAATCTTTTTATGTCAGTAGACTTGCTTTCTGCAATGCATCAATATAGTTAGATAACAATTCTTTCAATACAAACCAAAATGTAAGCTCATTTACATACCATAATATGCTCTCTTTGAAACATTTAATTTGAGTTAACCTCTCATAAGGTAACTTTAAACATTTCTCACAGTGCCTGCAATTCTTCTTAATGATCTTCATTAGATAACTGTCCGACTCGTTGGCTGAACGGTCAGCGTACTGGCCTTCGGTTTAGAGGGTCCCAGGTTCGATTCCGGGCCGGGTCGGGGATTTTAACCTTCATTGGTTAATTCCAATGGCCCGGGGGCTGGGTGTTTGTGCTGTCCCCAACATCCCTGCAACTCACACACCACACATAACACTATCCTCCACCACAATAACACGCAGTTACCTACACTTGGCAGATGCCGCCCACCCTCATCGGAGGGTTTGCCTTACAAGGGCTGCACTCGGCTAGAAATAGCCACACGAAATTATTATTAGATAACTCAATAAACAGTACACTTTCACTTTCTGCTGACACTCTAATTACTTTGTACAATCAAGAAAACCTGTTAGAGCCTCCCTATCATCCTCATAACTTCCTTTTCTCACATCCTTCATATACTGAGAGAGCATGATCAACTTCAAGTTCTGTTTCAACTGTAATGCTGTAGGGACAGGTTGCTTGGCTCGGGAAGTTAGAACAAAATGATACTGGCACTCGTTCAGTAACACAGCCTGCACCTCAAGTATGGATTTTGTGCAGAGAATAATTCCCATTTGTACAGGTTTCCAAGCACTTCTCACTCCTATTTTAAGATTAGAAAAGATGTCTCCAAAACGGTTCTGGAAGGAAATATTTTCATTATATGAATCCGAATCGTATTGGCTCTGCATTGTGAAGTCGTAAGTGCAAAAAAAATTTCAATCCAGTCTATTAACCAAGCAGTAATGTAAAATTGTGGACATTTTAATTCTTCAGCCAGGAACTTCCGAGCACTATTGAAAGAATGAAATTGATACCCACATCTTATTGAAGTGAGATGCGTACACATCTTTAGTAACTTTCGGTGCTAACTTAAAAAATTCTGTCGGTATGCAATTAGTTCCTCTACATGGGATAACTCGACTTGAACAGAGTTTTGGTCAAATTCTTCAGCAATTGATTGTGGGATAGTGATCACTTTATTGTTACTAAGCATGCCTTTAATATTCTTGAAAAGGTGAACTGGATCTGGAATGAGATAGATTTTCTTGTTTTTATCACAACGATGCAAGAAATCATTAACGACCATCTTGTGATGTCCCTCAGTTACACCAACACTCCTCCAAAATCCTTGATTTATTGCACCCATACCGGGCACAACTGCTAAAATATTAAAACCTTTATTTGGGGGGAGGGGTTGTTATAATGTTTGAAATACACTGACTGACAGTGACAATGCAACACCAAGGAGGAGTGGTTCGAAAGAGATGAAAGTTGGGGAAAAAACAGAGTCGGCACGGAAGAATAATTGATGTTTATTTCAAACCGATATGCAGGTTACACAGTGCGCACGGCATCGACTCAGTAGGATGTAGGACCACCGCGAGCGGCGATGCACGCAGAAACACGTCGAGGTACAGAGTCAATAAGAGTGCAGATGGTGTCCTGAGGGATGGTTCTCCATTCTCTGTCAACCATTTGCCACAGTTGGTCGTCCGTACGAGGCTGGGGCAGAGTTTGCAAACGGCGTCCAATGAGATCCCACACGTGTTCGATTGGTGAGAGATCCGGAGAGTACGCTGGCCACGGAAGCATCTGTACACCTCGTAGAGCCTGTTGGGAGATGCGAGCAGTGTGTGGGCGGGCATTATCCTGCTGAAACAGAGCATTGGGCAGCCCCTGAAGGTACGGGAGTGCCACCGGCTGCAGCCAATGCTGCACGTAGCGGTGGGCATTTAACGTGCCTTGAATACGCACTAGAGGTGACGTGGAATCATACGCAATAGCGCCCCAAACCATGATGCCGCGTTGTCTAGCGGTAGGGCGCTCCACAGTTACTGCCGGATTTGACCTTTCTCCACGCCGACGCCACACTCGTCTGCGGTGACTATCACTGACAGAACAGAAGCGTGACTCATCGGAGAACACGACGTTCCGCCATTCCCTCATCCAAGTCGCTCTAGCCCGGCACCATGCCAGGCGTGCACGTCTATGCTGTGGAGTCAATGGTAGTCTTCTGAGCGGACGCCGGGAGTGCAGGCCTCCTTCAACCAATCGACGGGAAATTGTTCTGGTCGATATTGGAACAGCCAGGGTGTCTTGCACATGCTGAAGAACGGCGGTTGACGTGGCGTGCGGGGCTGCCACCGCTTGGCGGCGGATGCGCCGATCCTCGCGTGCTGACGTCACTCGGGCTGCGCCTGGACCCCTCGCACGTGCCACATGTCCCTGCGCCAACCATCTTCGCCACAGGCGCTGCACCGTGGACACATCCCTATGGGTATCGGCTGCGATTTGACAAAGCGACCAACCTGCCCTTCTCAGCCCGATCACCATACCCTTCGTAAAGTCGTCTGTCTGCTGGAAATGCCTCCGTTGACGGCGGCCTGGCATTCTTAGCTATACACGTGTCCTGTGGCACATGACAACACGTTCTACAATGACTGTCGGCTGAGAAATCACGGTACAAAGTGGGTCATTCGCCAACGCCGTGTCCCATTTATCGTTCGCTACGTGCGCAGCACAGCGGCGCATTTCACATCATGAGCATACCTCAGTGACGTCAGTCTACCCTGCAATTGGCATAAAGTTCTGACCACTCCTTCTTGGTGTTGCATTTGCTCTGTCAGTGTAATATTTCCATATGGTGCCATCTGTACTGTCTCCAGTGAAAAAGTATACAATTGTGTGTTTCCAACTACTTGATAATCTGCCTAACATAAACACAAAAGCATGTGTAGCTTACTCAATGTGACCAGGTAAGGTGACTTTTTCAGTGGATGCATTGCATGAATTATCAGATTCATTCCCTGGTGTAATGGACGTTTCATCCATTAAGAGAACAAATTGTATTTCTTCACTGTTAAGGAGATCAGCTTTCATTTTGAGGAAGTTAATAACACCCTCTAGAATGCCAGGCTGAAAAAGAATATTCTGAAACAATTGTTGAGTTACGAAAATTGTGGCAACGGCATTACATTTCAAAATTCTCTTCCTATCCTCTCATACTTTTTCCCACATACACAGCTCAAACTGTGCCTAGGGAAATAAAATAACATGCTGGTCATTCCAGCCAATTGTATTGTGGGTACTTACATTACCTTTAAAATAATTAAGTATAGTGGGGTTACTTCACATAAACACTATGCATCAGTAGGAGACCATCCTTCTCTTTTAACCATGGCAGACCATTGCATTCTTTGAATTGGATCCCTGGGAAATATTTTCATGATAAATCCTTTCTGTAGCCTGTTGGTACAGCCAAAAGCACAACAACCCAGCATTTTCACCAACTGTGCAAACTACACACCATTAAAACAGCATGTTTACAATACAGTGCTAGGGACGAATATGGCAGATCGAGGGCAATTCCAGGTGCAGCCAATCAGAAATCGAACAGAGTTGGCTGCACTGTATCCATACAGTCACTGTATTTCAACCCTACTTTTGGCAGCCCTGAAGAGGGCTTCCCATAGTTTCCAATTTTTACATCAGACAAATGCTGGGACAGTACCTTAATTAAAGCCTCATTCACTTCCTTCTCAGTCCTTGCTCTGACCTCTGCCATTGCTGCCATATGATCTGTGAGAGTCAGTAGGACATAAAACCAATAGCAAAGAGAAATATGAGTTAGTCATCCATTCCGGGCCATTCAAATCAAATATTTTGCTTTTCATGCCTACATTGTATATGAAATACCCTTTCCCTGCCAACAAAACAGAATGTTGGCCATCGTATTTAATTTGGGAAAGCATTGTATCCAGAATCAGAACATTATAGGTTTGATTCCCATCGATGTCCATTGTACATTTTTATTCCATACATAGCATCTCTTTAGTGTGTACTGTGTGTGTACCACACAATGTAACAAATTGCATGTCTATTTCCAGAATATTCCTGCTGTTTTATTATGGACAAGAATGGTACTCTTTACCTTATTAAGTTAAATCTATTTCCCTGTTTTTGACTAAATCTTAGTTGGATTTCACCATAAATTGAGGAAAAATATAATTCCACTGTAATATATCCACTTGTACAGAAAATGTTGAAGTCCAATCATTACATGCCAAACATTCTTTAATATATGCCTGGAATTTGGAGATTTTTTTTAAATATTGAAGGTGTAAATGAAAATGTTATTTGTTCCTGTATATAGATATTCAGTGTATTTTGCTTCCTTTATTTGCAGAATTCCCGCGAAAAGAAGTTTGAAGCTCAGATGCAGAATATCGTGGAAAAGGAGATAGACAGTGATGTCATGTGGCTAAATGCTATCGTTGGTAGAATCCTGTTTGATATCTTGAGGAATCCTTTCTGGGTGAAAAAAATTCAAGAACGCATCCAAAAAAAGTTGTCTGCCATTAAGGTAATTGTTCCCAACATATATTTTTCTAAACACTTTTAAGAGAAAAAATATGAAGTTACTTTATTATTATATAATGCACACACATTTTAATACATTTTGACGTACACAAGATTTTAAAATTGCTTGCGTATTTGTGTACTGTGTTATGGAAATTCAGAAGGTTTGTGATTAAGTCAGATATGTATTGCAACCATGTTCGGATTCAGCACAAAATCTGAAGTTAAAAAGTGAGTTTTTGAAAAACCCATCTGGTGGTTGTAATCATTGAGGCATCCATTCTATATGGTCTGACACCATGGTTGGCTGGTTCGAGTCCCATTGGTGGAAATATTCACCGTCAGAATGTTGGCTGGCAGAGTAGGAGAGGTGGTGGTATGCAATTTCTACTAGATTGTGTACCAAGAGCCTGGACTCAATTCTGAACCTCTCTGCAGGGGTTAAAATGGAGTGAGAGCTTGTGACACTGTTGATAGTGATTTGTCCATCGGATGGGGATGTTACGCCTTATGCAGGCCCCTTGGTATTGTACGACATGAGTAGACTGTGCTGACACCGGATTTCACCCTATCTCCATCATCATCATCATCATCATCATCCCACATCTAGATGTACAGGTCGTCCATGAGCATCAAATAGAAAGACCTGCACCAGGCGAGCCGAACATGCCCTCAGACACTCTCAGCAAAAAAGCCATACAATAAATAAATAAATAAATAAATAAATAAATAAATAAATAAATAAATAAATAAATAAATACTGTGGAAGCTTTTTAAATGCTTGGAATGCCATTTTAATAAAGAAAATACTCTTAAGCATTGTAACTTTTTTAATTTATATCTTTGGAATGTATTTTAGGTGTACAGTACATCATGAAAAGCATTACAATACTCTTAGAAATCTTTACTGATATATGTGAAAAATTCAATAATTATTTGAGAAATTAAAAAAATCAAGTATAAAATAGATCTTTGTCAAACAAATGTAAGAGTTCTTATAGCAGAGTACTTCAGTCCTGAAGCACTTGGCACTCATACTAGAACCTTTGTATTTTGTAGATAAGTAAGACAGCTGTTTTATTGAAATATAGATTTATAGCTTTGACTCGTGAGTCAAATAGCTAAGGAGCTGAAATTTTGTCCTGTCTTCTTTTTTATTACACCAGCGCACTCCTGTCTAGACAACATTTTACCGAGTAAGTAGCCGTGCGGTTAGGGTCGCACAGTTGTGAGCTTGCATTCGGGAGATAGCGGGTTCGAACCCCACTGTTTGCAGCCCTGAAGATGGTTTTCTGTAGTTTCCCATTTTTACACCAGACAAATGCTGGGGCTGTACTTTAATTAAGGCCACGGCCGCTTCCTTCCCACTCTTATCCCTTTCCTATCCCATCGTCGCCATAAGACCTATACTTGTCAGTGTGACGTAAAGTAAATTGTAAAAGACAACTTTTCTTGAAGTTTTTTCTCAGTTCACCGAGACGGCTATGGATTCGATTCCCCATTAGTAAGTCGATAAATGCAAGAAACAAGTTTCTACTTCCAGGGTTCCACACGAAAAATGAGTACCAGGTTAATTCCTGGGAGCAAAGCAAAGGTGGCCAGCCATAGAGCTGACCACTCTACCCGATCAAGTGCTGAGGTTACGGATAGTGGAAGCCTTTACCTTGCACCCCCTCCAAAGGCTGTCATGGGCTGTATGGAGATGACTTTGCTTATTTTTACTACTACGAACCTCATTCAAGTTGCTGCTTATTCCCTGTACCATGTCTGGTGAGTGGATGATGCAATAGCTGTCTGACCTTTGAATTCATAGTTGCAGCTAGTCTGCAACCAGCTTCAGTACAGCATATAATGTGATTGCTTCTTATGCAGCACTGATTGATCGATTTAGCATACATAGTTCATGACTTCGGAATGAAGTTTTGAACAGTGTATTTTCATGTGCTATAGATCAATGTGTCTGCTGGAAGAGTGAGAAGAGAATTCTGTGAACAATTTCCAGGAGCACAAGTGCCAACACATTATGGAATTAAGAAAATTGTCAATAAAAATGGGTTCAGTGCTAAACAAAAAACAAGTTTAACAACTGACATAACTGACATTCTTAACTGATGAAATAATTCAAGATATTTGTGAAAGATTTGAGCAATTCTCCCAAAAATCTTTAAAGGAAACTGGCTCAGTAAAGTGAGGCTTCACGTTCTTCTCCACAGCAGGCAGCAGGAAAACTGAAATTTAACCCTTGCAAAGTCACAGAAGTGCAAAGTTTAAGCCCAAGTAATCCAGCTACAAGAAAATGTCATTGCAATTGGTTTCTTCAGTCTGTCAACAGTGGTGAATTAAATTCTGAATTTATGCTCTTTTCTGATGAAACAGGGTATTTATTTGCATGGATGCATTAATTCTCAAAACAATCAGTTATTCTTATCTTTGGATTGTGATTCCCTTTTCAAATTCCTCTTTGATTTCCTTTACCACCTTTCTGTATACAAACACTGAAAAGGATTGGGGACAAACTGCAGCCTTGCCTCACTCCTTTCTGGATTGCTGCTGCTTTTTCAAATCCCTCGATTCTTATCACTGCAGACTGATTTTTATACAGATTGTAGATAATTCTTCTTTCTTGGTATCTGATCACAATCACCTTCAGAATAAAAAATAAGCTTGGTCCAATCAATTTTATCAAATGCCTTTTCGAGATCTACAAACGCCTTGTATGTCCTTCTTAATTCTCTCCTTAAAGATCAGACAAAGTCAGGATTGCTTCAAGTGTTTACATTTCTTCTATAACTAAATTGACCTTTTCCCAACTCAGTTTCAACTTGTTTTTCCATTCTTCTGTCAATAATACAGATTAAAATTTTGTAGGTGTGAGATACTAAACTAATGGTGTGGTAGTGTTCACACTTATCAGCAGTGGCTTTCTTAGGAATGGGTGTGACAACATTCTGCTTAATTGGCTCTTTTCCTGTATCACTAAATGGAATAACCATGCCAGGCTGGTTTCTCCTAATGGAGTCAGTAATTCAGAGGGATTGTCATCAATTCCAGGTGCCTTGTTCCTGTTTAGGTCTCTCAAAGCTCTGTCAAATTCTGACCTCAAAATTGGATCTCCCATTTCATCAGCATCAACAGCCTTTTCTTGTTCCAAAACTGTATCATCTACTTCTTTACCTTGATACAACTGTGGGATATGTTCCAGCCATCTTTCTGTCTTGTCATCTTTCCCTGGAAGTTGTTTTTCATCTCAGCTAGGTGTATGAATATTAATGAGATTTGCTGATGATATTGTTATTTTATCTGAGTCTGCAGAAGATCTGGAGAAATTGCTGAATGGTATGGACATTCTTGGGTAAGGAGTACAAGGTTTCAAGAGATAAGTCTAAAACAAAAGGATGGGCAACAGTTACATGACCCAACAATAGAAAGATGCATCTGAATAATAGTGGTGTATATATATGGGAAAAATTATTTAAATAGATAAAAAAATTACATTTTTAGGTGAAATACTTCTTTGCGACTAAGGAAATTAGTATGAAATAAACAGTGATAAGTGAGGAGGGCAAGTAATTTAAATTAACATTTAAATGAGTCTGCTTCAACACAGAAAGGATCATGGTGTCGTTATGCTAGGAAAATTTAAATAGGCAAGAATCACTAAATAATACAAAAATTTCGGCAGTGAGTTATCGATAGAATGTTCAGCAGGACTTGTAAAAAAAAAATACATTTACATAATAACAGTCTGTATAATACAAAATAACAAAATATACAATTTTTTTCTAGATGGGAAGATTTTTGTAAAGAAGAAGAAGTCGTATTCCTTGTTTAATAGGTTTTTTTAAAGGTATGTTATAGTGTAATATTTATATTGAACTTGTGGGTTCGACAGACTGAAAAGCTTTTAAAGTCCGTTTAGATGGAAAGACTCACTTCAATACACAATAGACAGTGCCAATAACTTTCAATCCAAAAGAAGTTTTCGTATCTGGAAACAAGTTCAAAATTTCCTCCGTATGAGAAGTTCGTTAGTTGTGCATACTTCTTCATACAGGATCAAAGATCCCATTCACCAAACGCAAATTCATTACGGCTTTTACTTGCTAAATTCACACATTCACATCGGCTGCCATCACAGTTTCACTGAAGTAGCTAGGTTCTTATATGCAATGCGTGTAGAGTAGGTATGTTGTTAAAGTGTTCTGTAGTTAGAATACACATGCTCTATTATTTATGATTATTATTAATAGTTTAAATTTGAATATGATTCACTAGAGAAGCAAATGTAGTACACCTAGAAAGATTCATCATCATCCAGGGCAATTTTGTCAGCAGACAGTCCAAAGAGAATAGTTTCACAATATTTCTTAAGTAGAATGAGCCTCGCACAGAAAAGCCCAAAAGTAATAGAAATGAAAGCATCTGTATGATTCATAAAGGCCCGTGCCCCAGAAGGTTTCCGTGGATAGTACAAAGGGGTATATTATTTAAACTGAGGAAGTTCACCATGGGGGTTGTGAATCTGTGAGCTTGCATTCAGGAGATTGTGGGTTCAAACCCCGCTGTTAGCCCTGAAGGTGGGTTTCCGTGGTTTCCCATTTTAACACCAGGTTGGGGTTTTACCTTGTTTAAGACCATGGCCCCCTCCTTCCCACTCCTAGCCCTTTCCTATCCCATCATTGCCATAAAACCTATCTGTGTCGGTGTGATGTAAAGCAACTTGATAAAACAATTTATTATTAATCTAAGTATCAATATGGAAGAGATATATAAAGATATAGCTGTGTTTGTCTATGAGGATTTGGAATGTGTTCTCGTAGGCCTTAGTGTTTGGCAGGTGTATCTGTGTTCTGATGCCTTCTATGAAGAAAGTTTCTTTTAGTAAGACATAGGTCAGTCTTGATGGTGCTGTCTTCCTGATACCCATAATTCACTTCATATAATGAACTTTAAATTTCTCTAGCATTATCGGGTCATTAATTTAAAGTTTATCCCAAATTATATGGATCCTATAAGTTGTTATTGATGCTATAGCAGTTTTAAATAGTTGCTGTTTTTGTTAAAAGTTTTTGTGGTTGTTGAATGTTGTAAATTGCTTTTTTTGCTGATGTTGCTCTTTCTCTAATATGGCGGACAAGATTGATACACAACTAGAAGGTGCCCTGAAAAGTTTAGGGAATATCGCGGAAATAGGAGGTTGCCTAAAAAAAGAGATGAAAGAAGATATTCTGCATGCAGTAAGTGTCATTAGAATCTGTTTAATTGATATGAAAACCCATTCTATACGTTAAGAATGATGAAACTGAGAATACTCGAAACAAGGTTAGGAGAAGTCAAATTGTTAACATGCAAGGAGAAGGCAACTCATCTACAGGACAAGTAGCGCCATTTGTCAACATCATGCGGCAACAAACTAATGGCACTCAGTGTCTGTCGACTTCTATTGGTCACCTTTTCCAGACGCAACATTCAACTAACTCGATACAGATGACATCACCTATGAAATACATAAACACAATTAAAGAAAAAGATGACATGTATGTATGTATGTATGTATGTATGTATGTATGTATGTATGTATGTCCAACCCTTGCCCCGTTCTTCCACGGGGTCGGGTATGAAGTGAGATGAATCTTCATAGCAAATGTTCATGACCGGATGCCCTTCCTGACGTCAACCTCATCGGAAGAATTAATGAGATGAGATGAAATGACATGATATATGGTAGTAAGAAGGGAGAGGGTGAAACCCAGTGCTGGCACATAGCCTACTCCTGTCGAATAGCACCAAGGGGGTTTGGTCAATACTTGACGTCCCCATCCAACGGACAAATCACGATCAAGAGCGTCATATGTGCTCACTCCATATGAGCACTGCGGAGAGGTTTGGAATTTAATCCAGGCTTTTGGCATGCAATCCGGTGATTAGAAATTGTATACCACCACCTTCTCTATCCTGACAGCCAACATTCTGATGGTGAAAAGTTTTTCGACCAACGGGACTCGAACCGGTTAACCACAGTGTCAGACCATATAGATTTCAACACTGTAATGATCATGGCCACACATATATATATATACTGTATGTAGAGAGAGAGAGAGAGAGATCCAGCAGTAACTGTGAGAATGTTTAGACCTATATTAATTTCAGGTGGAAAATGCTTTCACAGCCAACGTTATAAATCATGTCGGTATTTTCCGGGCTTATAGGCCATGGTCCAGGAACATATGATGGTCCAGACGTTTCACCGAAGACTGCATTCAGCATTATCAAGTGTTTTGACTGACTTCGATAGCAGCGAAGCGGTGTTGCAATTCCACTTCATTCTATAGTGCAGGCTATGGTGCACTGCTCATCTGTTGGTCTGCCCTGTTGGAGGGGTGGTCACCGATTGGCTGTTCTTTGGCCAATGATTGAGGCATTATGGAGCCCGATGTACATCGACCTGCTTTGGCGGAGACAAATAACTGTTCACCGGCTGCTTGTTTGTGGTCTGCCACGACCATCGTGTCCTCCAGGATTTAAGGCTTTCAGGACTGGAAACCAGGCTTTGTTTACCCATTCAGATTCCTCCTTACGGTTGAAGCTGTTGGTGTGCTTTAGGATTTCAATGGCTTCCCTTTGTAGCTGGGCGCGATAAGATACAGTGTTTGACAGTACTTTGGTGTTGCTGTACTGTATGTCTGCTAGCAGCGAGTGTTCAACGACTGATGACCTCTCTGTTTTTCCCAGCTGTCTACGTCTGTTATGTTCCTTGAGTTGTATGGTGGTGCTGCGTTTTGTAGTGCCTATGTATATCTGGCTGCAGCGACACAGGTTCTTGTAGACACCTGTGTTGCATTGGAATCGGGAATACATCCGTTTTTCAGAAATGATTAGATTGTGGACCTGGCATGTTTAAGTAAAATTTGTTCGCCTTTTAATGTTCTATCACTTCTACTTTGTCCGATGTGGATCCTGCGGCATGACTTTTGACCTCATCTTTTTTAAAAACAAAAGCGAATTGACCTAAACCCTTATACACGAGTTACTTTTGAGTGTTCCCCCATAGGTATACATTGAACCTCATTGAAATCTTTTGGACGCAGGGTCTGGCATCTCCTTGTTAGATATTATGCTTCAGACTCTCTTCATGTAATTGTAGGCGACTTTGTTCATGAATGCAAGGTAAGTGTGTGTAGAATTCTGCAAAGAATTCCTGCTGCCATTGCAGCATTAACAAGACATTACAGTATTTTCCCCGCAATAAAAGAATGCCCGAAAATTATTCAAGACCTATCAATTATCACATTTTTCTGGTAGGTAGAGCCTTAGATTGCACTCATATAAGAATATATTGAATGTTGTGATATAACAGTCCATTCTTTCATTTTTCAAACACACTGGCATACTTTCAAATTAAATCTGTAACATTTGTCTCGCATTCATCATAATAACAATTTTGTTGCATCTTACTTAACATGTTGACGTCTTAGCAGTCTCCACTAACCATAAACTATAATAATGTCAACCATGTATGACAAAATACTATTTCAACACACTGCTAGGAGCGCTTTATGTAAAGAAACAAAAGACGCTCACTGCCAAACACGTTCAGAAATCTCACGGAAATGTATTCATTTGTCTTTAACAATTGTTTTGTAACAAATGTTGGAAATGTGTTCATGAAAAGAGTACTTTTAACCAAAGCGTTAAATTAATAACAATTGTTAGTTAACATTTTTAAGTAACATTTAACACTGAGTTGAAGAAACCGGGCCTAATTATAACTATAACACTATAACATACCTGTAAAAAGAAAATACACACTATTAAACAAAGAACGGTATGTTTCGTTGCTAAAGAACATCCTCAGATTCTATCAAATCTGAAGTTAATAAACGTGACTGTTGAGGAATACTACAATCATTGTTTGTTACTTCTTGTTCATAATATCACAAACTCAGTATATTTTCAAGTTTACGCAACATAAACAATATTATATATATATATATATATATTATGACCGTCCAATGGCAAGTGAGTCAGCTGTTGAGCCATTGAAGGTCATGCTAAAGGAATGGTTAACAGGAATTACTCGGAAATACATCCAGCTGGGTCAAATATCTAGAATAACTCGCCCATTCAGACAAGAAATGGGATGGATATAAGATGAGGAATGAAATTCCTAAGCTCAAAACCCCGTGGTCACCGCACGCTTACAGTCACGAAATATTATCTTATAGGTGAGCAGAGAGTAGCAAAATAATTTTACATTCTCAACAGTATTAAGAAGTAAGTCGACTATATGATATTCAGGTCCAGCGGTGTCATGAAGGAGGCCATGAATTGATGCCATATGTGACAGGATCAAGGCGGCGCTGAAGAGGTTAGGTCGATTACATACGTCATAAAGACAATGGTGAAGTGTTCCTTTGTACATCTTTCCAGTCAGATGGGATCACGTTATCTTGGAATTCGCATTCGAACTGTCATAAACAGATGGAAGAGAGGTTACAAGTCAGTGAGTTGAGCCTAACGTATGGAATGCAGACCGATATTATTAGTATAACAATGGTAATGAACTTTTGTTATGAGTAATGTATGGCAGATAAAAACGGAGATTGAAGGTTGAACTGACAGTAATTAGCACGTCTTGAAAGGGAACGTCTACGTTCGCAGAACCTAAGAGAAATATTAGAGATCGTGATATATAAAATAATATTACTGTGTCGAATAGCGATCTGAAGTTTTAATACTGAACAAGGGAAGTTTCGGAAATAACTGTGAGATAGTGTAAAACGCTTGTGTCACTGTGTTAATTTTGTTTTCCTAAGTTTCAGGTCCATGGACTCAAAAATGTATGAAGATTTTTCCAATGATGTAATGATGGAAATGATTATGAGGGCTTAAACATTCCGATATCCTGACAGGCCCGGGAGATAATGCCGAAGTGAGGGCCAAAACTATGACCAATAGAGCAAAGGACTGAGAGCGGTATCACCTAATCTTCACTGATAAGTACCAAGATTTCATTTTCTTTACCCTATTTTCTTGTAGTTGCATAGCTGTAGAGTAGAATGTATTTTTCCTTTCATAATGAAGTGACGTAAATTTAAACAACTTGAGTGACCTAATGCGACTATCATCTAGTGCCCGGTTACTTGTGATTACGGTTATGTCCGAGGTTGTAATTTTAAGATCATCTATTACACGCAAGATTTAGCTTGTAAATACGTGCCTTACCGCGAGTTACTCGGAATCTTCTTCACGTTTACGGTGAATGGAGGAATGCGGGGTCTTCATTAGTGAACCATACTTGTGTTGCACGAATACTTCGTGAGGTGACTTTATTTTAATATTTATTTGTAGAAGGTCTTCTGCATGATAATGCAATACGTGTTTATTGCGTAGTGGCGAATGTTTCGTGAAATTAGTGTTGCGTTGATTGCGATTTGGTAATGATAAAAGAGATTCTTCGGGAATGCTTGTGAATTCTCTTGGGTAAGTAATGTGTGAATATGTATGATGTGCTTGAACATGGTGAATAATAAGGACAGGGTCGTCCATAAAGTGTTGTATGATGAATTAATATTGTTATGGGAAGTGTCTCGTTGAAAAATAGATAATGGGAGTGTGATAAATAATTGTTTGAAAGTTAGAGATGGATTTAAGCGCTCGTCATACAATTAAGAACCCAGAATAGGCAAGCATTTGTGTCGTTGTTATTTTGGTGATGTAAGATGTCCGAAGGTCGAGCGTAGGGATTGTTATATGATCATCGAAACACTGTTTCGCGACGGGATACGATGCAGATACCAGTTAATTTGAGGAAATGGTCACTAATTAGACG
Source organism: Anabrus simplex (assembly GCF_040414725.1). Taxonomy (NCBI): domain Eukaryota; kingdom Metazoa; phylum Arthropoda; class Insecta; order Orthoptera; family Tettigoniidae; genus Anabrus; species Anabrus simplex. The sequence continues at coordinate 245,446,264 of NC_090265.1, read as the reverse complement.
TCTTCAACATTTAATAAGCATAATATGTGTGAAGTAGAAGGTCGTATTTATCGAATTATTGTCACCTGGTAGTAGATTGTAGTCTTGCGTAGTTGCTTATAGTCTGTTTCCCGTAGATAGTGTGCCTTCAAGATTTTCTTTCAGGAGGGCAGTGCCGGTGGAAGCAGTTACTGTTAATCATTCTTTTGGATTATTTATGATTTGTAGCGGCTAGATATTGTGTTCTATTTAGGTGGCTGATACGGATTCCTGGGACATGCTGTTGTTGAGTTATGTCGATATGAGATCCAATTATTATGTGGGTTTTCCTACACTGTGTGCACTTTATGGATATTGATATTGAAACTGGTCACCATTAGAGAACTCAAGTTGGTTAGCAATTAGGTAATTTCCGAGATAATGGATAAAATGTAGGGTACTTTAAAATGAAATCTTGGATAAGTGAAGATAAAAGCAAGTGTAGTTTATAAAAAAAAATTTTTGAATAAAATTTTATTCGATCCTATTATTCATTGCGGGCGGACAATTAATGATAAATAATGATGATTTGCCTTCAGCAAGTTCCATATTCGTTTCCATCAAGTTAGTATTTTCAATCAAGGTTTAAATAATGATGGTTTTAAGTATTTGGCCAACAGAGATTTTCGTTCATCTATCTAGCTATTATCCAATCATCATACAATGTATTATTATTGTACTGAGTTAGGTTTTGATTTCATTAAATTGGAAAAAGGTCCTTCCAAGAAACTAACATTCGTTTCCTTATTTAAATGAGATATATTTAGCCTTGCGAAGTTTAGTGGATACTATTATTACCATAATCATGAACGTCTTGCGTCAAATGCTAGTCCAACTGCATAAACAGTTGTTGGATGTCCATGCCCTGGGTGGAGAATTATGCGTCACGACTGACTTTAGCTGAGGCTTATCACAAGAACCTACGAACCTTCTATATCCCCGGGCAATGGACGGGTGTAATATATGCGCATGCTTTAAAGTGATTTGATATAATCTAAAGTTGTACTTGTAGAACAAAACATTTCATTCTTTGTTTAATAGTTGGGCTGATGACCTTCGATGTTAGGCCCCTTTAAATAACAAGCATCATCATCATCATGTTTAATAGTTTGTATTCTTTTTACAGGTATGTTATATGTACTATAATATGTTTGAAAGACTGATAAAGCTTTAAAGTTACATTAAGTTGACACTGGAAAATATGGCTTACTTCTTAATGAAATAGTCTTCAATCTGAAATACTGTAGTAATTCCTTTGGACAAAATAATAATCTGGAAAATCACAATCAAAATAAAACAGTAGTTACAGTAATGAATTTCTGATATAAGTATGCCTAATGGTGTTGTGTACATCATTGTAAGGGGGGAATGGGTTAACACGTTCCACACGGTTCGGGTCGTCATGTGTCCCAAAACATGCTATCATCGGTTCGTCGGTGCGAACTTCCCAAAATTGCGGAGAAAGTAACTACGTCCTAGTTACAAATTTCGTATAACTAATGGCAATGTAGTGTTCCTATTGAAGTAAAGGATAGAGGCATGCTGCTAGTTTCGATTGGCCTACTGGTGACCCAAAGGGATATTTTTTGCATCTTCCATTCATATCGCTTCGGTTCACCCTGTGTTCGAATGGTTGTCTAACCTATATTTTTATGCGGGAATCTCTTGCGTGGTTACAGTGAATGAAGTCTATGATGTTGCTGCCTTTAAATAGCAGATTGTTGTTTAATACAAGGAGTACCACCCTTCTGACATCTCGTGTAACCTATTCCTTTTTACATTGCCCTCATATAAGCGACTATAAGTTTTCAGATTTTTATTTATTGGAGTAGTTATTGATATGTTTATTATCTTCTGTAGATAATATCAATATCACAGTATAGCCTAAGCCACTGACGAGTGCAGACGTATTGCGTGGAGGGTCCCTGGAGTGGGAGAAGGGAGTGCAGGTGCTGAGTGCAGGAAGGTACTGAGGAGTTTACCGACAATGATTGGTTTGGAACAATACAGGGCGATTATAGGAGGATGGCAGGGAAGAAAGAAGAAGTGAAATCAGGAAGGTGTAAAATGGAAATGGAAATTAAAGGAGAATTAATGCTATCAGCGGCGGTGATTATAATATTGCTATGGATTGGAGGGGTCGAGCTGAACCCAGGTCCAACATCTAGCGGAAATATGAGCTGGGAAGACATGGAAGCAATCAGAAGAGTTGTGGTTGTAGAAGTCTGCCCCTTTGAGCAACTCAAAAATATGATTCAAGAACAAATGAGGGAGTTTGAAAAAATGAAGGGATGGTTCCGAGAAAGAGCAGACGACAAAACATCACAAGTGAGGAAAAATGCCGAAGAAGTTGCAGCATTAAGGGAGAAAATAGGATGATTAGAAGAGGAGACGTTGAAACTGAAAGCAGAAGTGGAAGCCAACACTTTAAATCGCAGGAAGAAGTGCATATTTATATATATAATGTGCCTGAGGAGATGAGAGAGGACAAAGTGCTTACAACCTATAAAGTAGTGGACTTAATTCAGGGGAAAATGAAAGTTAATTTTAGTGAAGTGGTCATAGACGATGTGCAGAGAGTGGGAAGAATTAGAGGCAACAGGCTTATCAAAGTACAACTGTTTTCTACGCTGATGGCTGATATTGTGGTTGGCAATGTGGGTAACATGCAGAGGGAAAAAATATGGATCACGAGGGACGTGGGAATGGAGGCGATCAGGAACGAAAAAATACTTAGAAAACACATGATTCGAGCTAGACATCAAGGGCTGAGAACAACTATCAGAGGACAAGAACTAGTGGTGTCAAGCAGCAACTGGAGTAGAATCTGGTCTGTGAATAGGTTGATTGACCTAGAAATGAAAATAAAAGAAGACGAAGAAACAGAGAGAACTGTAGCGATTAGTGGGGAAGATAGGCAAGTGAAAGATAGTGATATAAGAGAAGAAGGGGAAGGTAGTAATGTTAATACCAAAAGAAACAATGTGCTGTGCGAAAAGAGACAGGGAGAGGTGCCTAGTGAAAATGCGATCATAAACACCGATAAGGAAGGAGCAGAGGTTAATGGGGCGAGAGAAGTTAGGCCTAGTGTCACAGACACAGTTACAGCTAGAGTCAAAGGAAGTCAGCAGAGTGGAAACAGTGAAGAAGTGGCGGCTCAGAGGGAAAGGGAATGCTCGGAGGTAACGTGGAAGAGAGTAGAGCAGGGCTGGAACGAAGGGTGGAGCAGAAATTTAAGAAGTAGAAGTCTAAGAGACATGTGGGAAACAGGAGGAAATAATGAGGGTACTGTTACAAAAAATAAAAACGCTAATAAAGTTAGCAAGAAGTAAGAGAATTGTTACAGAAGGCAGAGTGACAACAAAAGGAGTGAGCGTGGTATCTTTGTGAAATGGGCTAGGGTAATTTTATGTTATTTGTATGTGAACCTGTGTTTGGTATGATGTAGGAATAAGAGGTGGATGGGAGGTACAAGGAAATTTGGTAAAGTAATTTATGTGTTGTTTATTGGATTTAGGAGAGAAGTATGGTAATTTTATGTGAATCTGTGTGAGGTATGAATAGTGAATTGATGGAAATGGTGGTGAAGGTTGAGAAAGGTGAATATTTGGTGTATTGATGATGAAAGCTTGAAGGTAATTTGATAAGGAAATTTGGTAAAGTAATTAGTGTGTTGTTTATTGGATTTAGAAGTGAAGTAAGGCAATTTTATGTGAATATGTGTTTGGCATGAATAGTGAATTGAAGAATATGGTGGTATAAGGTTGAGAAAAGTGAATATTTGGTGTATTGATGATGAAACCTTGAAGGCAATAAGAAGGTTGAGAAAAGTGAATAATTGGTGTATGGAAAAGTAAGTAGTGGGTTATTTTAGAGTGGTATTTGTTGGAGGTTTGTTTATGGTGGTATAAGGTTGAGAAAAGCAAATATTTGGTAAGAGGTGATGGGGAGGTACAAGAAAATTTGGTAAGTAATTGGTGTGTTGTTTATTGGATTTAGGAATGAAGTATGGCAATTGTAGGTGAATATGTGTTTGGTATGAATAGTGAATTGATGAATATGGTGGTATAAGGTTGAGAAAAGTGAATATTTGGTATAATGACGATGAAAGCTTGGAAATCTAAATAGTGCAATGATGGTGAGATAGTACAGTACAGCAGATTGAGTAAGAGTAATAATGTCATTATTTGGTATGTAGTAAGGTAATCTGGAGTTGATTCGGAGTGTTAAGTGTAAGTGAATGATTGTGGAGTTGGAGTGAGTTTTGGTAGATAATGAAGTATAAGTTGCAATTGGTATATAGTAAGATAATCTGGAAAGGATCTGGAGTAGGAATAAGATGGTATAAGGTTGAGGAAAGAGAAAAATTGGTGCAAAGATAGATGCATAAGTATGGTGCTACTTGTAAGTCTGAAGGTAATGTGGAAAAGTAATTAGTGGGTTATTTGATAGTGTTGTTTGTTTATTGGAAGTAGAGCTGGCAGAGTATATAGTCGAAGAGATCGAAGCGTTGGACTGCCTTCTCATTGCTCAATTGAGAGCAAGTTGGAACTCTAAATAGTGCAATGGTTGTGAGGTAATAGAGGTAGTACAGTACAACAGATTGAGTAAGTGTAAGAATGTCATTAAGGAATTTAAATGATAGAGGTCTGCCCTGTGTAAACAGAAAAGTATACGCACTCAGCAGTAAATGCGATCTTGCCTGGATTTGCTAGGAGTGAAAGTGTGCTGCCAGACTAGCTGACTCAGGCAGACAATCTGGGATCCAGTGGGTGCGCAACATTGTCAAGTCAACTGGTATCAGCATCTGTCTTGCATTGTCGTTTAATTTTGCTCCTATCAGTGGCGCATTCCATATCATGTTAGTTTGTATTTAATTTTGCCATAATACTCTTAACAATTTAATTTTGCCATTGTAAATATGTGTGTTGTTACTGCCGTAATGCAATGGCCATTGGATCTTCGGTTGGCCATTTATCAACATTTGTGGTTTTTATCATTTTAGTTTAAATCTGGCTGTAGGTTGTACAATGTTATTTTTCTCATTTATCAGATCAAAAGGGTATTGTTTACTGTAGATCTCGAGAAAAATAATAAATAAACTAAATACTAAATACTAATATCAATATAATATTAACAAGCAAGTCCATGTCCGGTTTAGGACAGCACAGGATCCCAGATGAATTGCTTATTATTTGGAACAAAGTGATGACAGTGACGGTGATTTCTCTTCAGTATCTGATGATGACTCTACGTACAGCCTCGTCTTTTGTGATATTACTTTGTTACTAAGCATACTATGAAAATAATTAACATAGCCCTATCATATTCCCATAAAAACAGATCACTGAACGAGAAACCAACATTTACTTCCAGGGTCACACTTGTTGAATCGGAAAACTGTTGCAGAGGCACATTGAAATGTCTCCTCAACAATAACACTCACAACAAGTGCATCAACATTGATTTGGATTTCGTTGTAGGGACTAACCAAAGTTAAATTTGTTAGGTCACTGGTGACCCGAACCAGTAATAACTGAAGGCAGCATCCGGTCACCGGTGGGCCAATACGACGTAGAATTAAGTCATCAAAATTCTCTGCCGGAGGGAACGTGTTAAACATGTGTATATGGAATTTGCTCATTTGTATTAATTTATTTTATTGTAATTTGATGTTAAAAGAGAGGATTTATACATTCCACCATTGTACTTGATAGTTACATGACAGTATTTTGAATTATGACATCTTGCACATTTGATAGTTTATTACTGAAAGTGTTGTGAGAAGCCCTCTATTGGCACAAACATATGCAAACATTAAGTAAAATATATATATTGTAAGGTTTTGAATGACTGTATAGTTAAATTATAATTAAGATAGGTATATTCATGTCCTCTTTCCTAACTTCTTGTCTTTGATTTAAAAGAACAGATTTACTTAACCTATAAAGTTTCAAACTGGGTGTATACAAGTAACTTTCAAATTATTGTTCCTCTAGTTGCCGTATTTTATGGAAGATCTATTGGTGACAGAACTAGACATTGGCAACACTGTACCTATTGTGCACAAAGCATCAGTTCCAATGTTGGATCAGTGTGGTCTTTGGGTGGACCTAGATGTCTCCTATGAGGGAGCTATATGTCTCACACTTGAAACTAAACTGAACCTCATGAAATTGAAGAAGATAGGAGAAGAAACAGCCGCAGCCCATTCTTCAACTGCCAAAGAACATCTCTCTCCCTCGGAAAAGAGGTTGGTATTTTAATCTAATACTCTCTAATACTTTAACAGTCTTGGCACTTTTTTATGGCTTGGTATTTAACATACAAACTTCATATTGTTGGACCAAGTGTTCTAGGGGATTCTAAAAAAATAAAAATTAAAAAACATTGCAATTTGTGGTGTGGGTTACTGTAGTCCCATACTAGTTCGTGAACATTGGGCAACGGCTGAGTGGCCTAATAAGTGAACCCGAGAGACAGATACCAGTTGCTATGGAATGGAAGTGGGCATCTCGGACAAATTCTGAGTCATGGCCCACCTTGTGCTCAGGTGGCTAGGACTATACAATCCACCCTGGTCCCTAACCCAGTAGTGGAGAGATCTTCACTACAACTAGGTAACATCCTGCTTCACAGAATTTTCACTTAGCACGCTCAGAACATTTTAAGCAAGCCTTGGACCTATGGGAGTAACAGAGTCCCACTCCCATTTTGACAGGTGTGAGACTCCTTGGAAACAGCTTGGCGATTGAAATGAATTTGATGGGGAGCTATCAATATTAATGGGGTTTATGGAAGAAAGAAACAGGAACTGGCTGAGTCACCAAAGAGGATGCATCTGGATGTGATAGGAGTTAATGGTATTCAGTTATAGGAGATAACGAGGAGATAAGTGTGCTTGACGGGTGTTAAAAAGGTCAGGGCAGAATCTGAGGTAGGACTGTTCATCAGGAATACTATTGCATGCAACATAGTTCCTGTTAGGCATGTAAATGACTGAATGATGTGGGTAGATTTGGCAGTTGGAGGAATTAGGACGAGAATTGTCTCTATGTATTCACCATGTGAGGGTGCAGATGAGGATGAAGTTGACAAGCTTTATGAAGCATTGAGTGACATCGTAGTCAGGGTCAATTGCAAGAATAGGATAGTGCTAAGGGCGATTTCAACGCGAGAAATGGAAATAGAACTTAAGGAGACAAAAGGGTAATGGGTAAATGTGGGAAAGGTATGAAAGCTAATGGGATTGGGAAGCATTTGCTGGACTTCTATGCTAGTGTGGGATTAGCTGTTATGAGTACATTCTTCAAGCATAAGGCTATTCACTGCTACACATGAGAGGGTAGGGGCACCAGATTCATAATAGGCTATATCGTAACCAACTTTGAATTCAGGAAATCTGTTATGAATGTGAGGGTTTTCCAGGGATTTCTCAATGATATGGACCACTGTCTGATCTGTAGTGAACTAAGTATCTCTAGGCCTAAGATAGAGAAAGTGAAATCTGTCTGCAGACGAATAAGGATAGAAAATCTCCTGGACGAGGAAATTAGACAAGAAGTACATGGATATGATTAGTGAAAAGATACAAACAATGGACAGTAAGCAGGTTCAGAATATAGAAAGAATGGATGGCATACAGTGATGCTGTAGTAGAAAGAGCAAGGGAATACCTAGGAACAACTGTGTGTAAAGATGGGAAAAAACTAATATCTTTGTAGAATGATAAAGTGAGAGCATCTTCTAAACTTAAAAAGAGGATGTATCAGAAATGGCTGCAAACAAGGACTGATGGAGACAGAAGGAAATGGAGCAAAACAAATAGTTGTTGAATCCAAAAAGAAGTTGTGGGGAGATTTTGGTAATAACCTGGAAAGACTAGGTCAAGTAGCAGGGAAAATTACTGACATTGGACAGTTATCTTAGGAAGAGAGGGGTAAAAGGAAATGAATAGTGTTTTGAGTAAATAAGGTGAACTCGTAATAGATCCCAGGCAATCACTGGAGAGGTGGAGGGAATATTTTGAAAATCTTCTCACCGTAAAAGTAAATGATCCTGGTGATGTCGCAAACAACTGAGTTCACAGGGAGGAAAACAGTGATGTTGGTGAAATTGCGCTTGATGAAGCGGAAAGAATGGTAAATAAACTCCGTCATAAAGCATAAGGAATAGATGAAATTAGACCTGAAATGATGAAATATAGTGGGAAGGCAGGGATGAAATTGCTTCATAGAGTAATAATATAACATGGAGTGTTAGTAAGGTACCTTCTGATTGGACAAAAGCAGTAATTTTACACATATTTAATGAAGAGAACAGGAAGGATTGCAACAACTATTGAGATGTCCTATTGATCAGTATACCAGGCAAGCTGTTCAGTGGTATTTTGGAAGGAAGGGTCAGTGTCTGAGAGTAACTCGGATGAAACCAGTATGGTTTTAGACCACATAGAGGCAGATTTTCACTATCTACCCAGCCAACTGAGGGGACCAACGGCTTCGGGCGGAGGAGTCCTCTTAGTAGGGCGATGAACCCTCAGTGGAGGAAATGCCACTGGAATTCATAACTGCAAGCGTCTGACCCATAGTGGGCGGCTTGTGGGCAGCGTCTGTTCTCCAGGTTAGGGGCGGCTGTTAACCTGATGTGCAGAAGGCAACAGGAAACCACTGCACAAGCAAAATCCCAAGATTAGCAGTCATGGCTAGAAGCTTGAGCGAAACTGTAAATACTGATCATGGGCTTCAGAACCCAAGATCCGGCAGGAGAGGGGATGGCTGCAAGGCCTCTCAGGTCGTCATCCAACGAAATCCTTGCAGGAAAGTGCGTAATAAATTCAATGTAGGAACTTGGAATGTGAAAACGTTGCTAAGAACAGGAAAACTAGAAGAAATCAAAATCGCAATGAAAGAAACAGCACTTGATATTTTAGGAATCTGTGAAACAAGGTGGTCAGGAAACGGGGACTTCTGTTCAGACGAATTTAGAATAATTTACAGTGGATGTGAAAAGTCGGGAATGAATGGAGTGGCTATTATCTTGCGAAGAAATAGTCCAGTCACGTGATCAACACATCTCATGTAAGTGACAGATTGATGATGATCAAAGTGAAAGCCACTCCAGTTGATCTAGTGATCATTCAGGTATACTGCCCAACTTCTAACAGTTCCGATGAAGAGGTAGAGACAGTCTACGAGCAAATGGAAAGCTTGTTGGAACTCATAGGAAATAAAGATAATGTGGTCATAATGGGCGATTTCAATGCCTCTGTTGGTTCACATAGCAACTTGAAATATGCTGGTAAATTCGGACTAGGAAACATGAACAAAAGAGGTCAGAGACTTTTATAATTTTGTGAACAGCATGATATGGTTATAACAAACACATTCTTTGAAGTACCTGTCCGAAGAAGATACACATGGAAAGCACCTGGAGATAATGCACGATATCAGATTGATTATATATTAGTCAGACAGCGATATCGAAACCAGATTAAATCCAGCCACAGCTATCCAGGACCTGATGTGGACAGCGACCACAATCTTGTATTAGCCAAGTGTGACATTAAGCTAAAGAAGAATATGAAATTGACCCAGCACAAATAGAACACACAAAGTTTAAAGAACACTCGCATACAAAAGGCATACAAAATGAAAACTAATCAGTTAGCAGAGACTTTTCATAACAGTGCAAAATGGGAGGAAATAAGGAATGGTATAACTGAAGCTGCTGAGGAAGTGCTGGGAAGAAGACAGTTACAGCCGAGGAAGCCATGGATGACTGATGAAATCATAAACCTTATTCGCGAAAGGAATAAGGAGAAGTGAGTAGGGAATAAAGAACGGTACAAAGAAATTAGATATCAGATCACAACAAAGTGTCGCAAAGCAAAGGAGAACTGGATGAAGGAGAGAAGCGAGATTATAGAAAAGGACATGATCAGAAGACAGGTGGAAAAGGCATATTTCAGTATCAGAACCCTACAACGCAAACCAAAAACCAGAAGCTCCATAGTCAGAGATAAAATGGGAAATCTCCTGTTCAACACCAAAGAAATCTGTGAACGTTGGAAAGAATACATTGAAGACCTGTACCAAGGAAACGATGTAAATAATACAGCCAGCTACATTGAAAAAGAACACGAGATAGACGAATGCAGAAAGGGTCCTCAATCACATCTTCAGAGTTTAATGCAGCACTACACATTCTCCAGGAAAAGAAAGCACCCGGTCCAGATAACATTCCAGCAGAACTTCTGAAACACTTGGGTGACGATATGAAACGTTACCTTTTTCAGCTGGTGTCCCATTGCTATGAGAATGGTGTAGTTCCACCTGACTTTAGTAAAACCAGAACTGTTGCAATACAAAAAAAAAGGAATGCCACAGACTGTTCAGATTATCGAACTGTCACTCTCCTGTCTCATGCTTCAAAAATACTGCTCAACATCATCAAGAATAGAATTAAAGGGAAGTTAGAACACTATATCGATAATGACCAGTTTGGATTTCGATCAGGGAGGGGTACTAGGGAAGCAATTCTGGCATTACGTTTGATTCTGGAGAGAAGAATTGAGAAGAATAGGAAAGTATACGTGACCTTTGTCGACTTAGAGAAAGCTTTTGATCGAGTAGACTGGGAACAACTTATCCTTACCATGAAAAAAGCAGGAATTGATGGGAAGGATAGACGCCTCATACTAAATTTATACAGAATGCAGAACACTGATTTAGAAATCAGTGGGACAAAGAAAAATGCCAAAATAAGAAGAGGAGTTAGGCAAGGATGTCCACTGTCTCCTTATCTCTGCAATATGTCCATCGAAGAAGCCATCGCAGTCATGAAGGAGAAAACAATGGGGATCAAAATTAATGGCAAACAAGTACACTCTATAAGATTTGCTGATGATATTGCCATACTAGCAGAAACAGATAAAAGTATGCAGAGAATGATCAACATATTAGCAGAAACTTTAGGCAAATGGAACCTCAAAATTAATACAAGGAAAACAAAAACCATGACAATATGTAAAGACAAGAAAACACCTGTAACACACTTAAAAATTGGCCCTGATAAAATAGAACAAGTGAAACAGTTTGGCTACCTAGGAACCCTGATCACGAGTGATAATCAGAGCATATCAGAAGTCACGAAGAGGATAGCCATGGCAAAGAGAGCATTCCAAGATAAAAGGCATTTGCTGGCCAACAAACATATAGATATTCAAACTCGGAAGGCCTTTGCAAAAACTTTTGTATGGAGCATGCTTCTGTATGGTTGCAAAAGCTGGACATTAGGAATGCAAGAAAAGAAAAAACTAGAGGCAGTTGAAATGTGGATCTGGAGAAGAATGCAGAGGATAAGTTGGACGGAAATGAAGAGCAATACCGAAGTCCTCAGAGAGATAAGAGAAGAACGGAGTCTGATAACCGAAATTGAAAAACGGAAAATAAAATTTATTGGTCACATTCTGTGGCATGAGGAGTTCCTTTGTAATATCATTGAAGGAAAAATTGCTGGAAAAAGAGGAAGAGGATGACCCAGAGTGTCTTACTTCAAGAACCTGCTTCTGAAGATGAAGTGCAAGACCTACGCTGAGTTGAAAAGACTGGCTCAAGATAGACAACTGTGGCTGCAGCGACAAGGCTTAGCCTTTAGAATATGATGATGATGATGATGATGACCAGATAATTGAGGGGATTGGTATAAAAACAAGGCAAGTCCACAATAACATCATCATCATCATCCTAAACCATCTTCAGTTTTCCAGGTGTGGTATATGAACCTCCTCCATCTCATCCTGTCCTTGTATCATTCTTCCACCACCAACTTGTCCCAATCATGACCTCTCAGCAGTACATCATTCTTAACTAAATCCATCCATTTTCTTCATGGCCTTCCCACGGGTCATCTTCCTTCTACTTTTCTGTCAAATTCCTTCCTTGCAGTTCTGTTTACTGGCATCCTCTTCATGCGACCAAACCACTTCAGTCTTTATATCTTAATCTTATTGAGGAGAGAATCATCTATTCCTACTTCTTCTCTAATTTTCTCATTCCTAATCTTGTCCTTCCTGGTTTTCTGGATCATGGTGCATAGGAATTTCATTTCAGCTGCCTGAAGTTTGGAATTATCTCTATTGGTCAGTGTTGTGGTTTTGAGACTGTATGTAAGAATTGGTGTATAATAGAACTTGTACAATGTCATTTTTGTTTTCATGGGTATTTGCTCATCCCACAGCAGATGTCTTACCTGGTGGTAAAATTGTGTTGCCTTATTGATTTGATTGTTCACCTCATATTTTGCTAGGTTGTCATTTGATAGAATGCTACCCAGATATTTGAAAACTGTCCAGTTGGGCTTCATTTAACATGACTATTGGTTCTGCTCCTTCTCCATACACTTTCTTCACCACCGTCTTGGTCTTGCTGATGTTTAAACCATATTTCTTAAACTCCTCATTCCAGCTTTGCATTCTCTCTCCCAATTCCTCTTCTGAGTCACTCCAGATCGCAACATCATCTGCAAATGTGAAGGCTTTGATATCTCCATGTTCTTTCCTTTTAATAGATTTCATTACTACATCCATTACAATAATAAATAGAAGTGGTGACAATGAGCTGCCCTGTTGCACTCCTCTCTTTGTTTCAAACCAGTCCGACAAACCACATCCTACTTGAATACAGCTTCTATTCTCACTATACAACATTTTCACTTTGTCTATGAGGCTGTCTCGCACTTGAAGTTCTTTCATGCATTGCCAAATTCTTTCCCTTGGTACACTGTCGTATGCTTTCTCAATGTCCAAAAATATTAGAAATAAAGGCTTATTCTTCTCCCAGTATTTTTCCATTAGCATCCTAATTGCAAATATGAGGTCTGTAGCTGACCTTCCTGGTCTGAAACCATACTGTTCTTCTTCCAAAATTGGTTCAACAATATCTCTGATTCTGGTCTCTATTACTTTTTCCAATATTTTCAGGACGTGAGACAGTAGTGTGATACCACGGTAATTAGTACATTTTCGTCAGCTTCCTTTCTTGAACAGAGGTACGCTGATGCCCATCTTCCAGTCCTCAGGAATAGTATTTTCCTCCCATATCTTGTTGAGCAGTCTGTAGAGCCATTGGATTCCTGGAATTCCTGCTGCTTTCACCATATCTGCACTTAGTTCATCTATGCCCACTGCTTTTCCTTTCTTCATGCACGTGAGCGCATTTTCAACCTCAAGCCATGTAATTGGTGGTTCAGTTGTGGTTCCTCGACTTGGCTCTCCTCTATCCATTGTTATGTTTTGTGTATCTCCATTCAGCAGCTTTTCGAAATAGATCTTGAGTTCTTGTTTAATTTCTCCCTCTTCTTGTGCCAGAGTTCCATCATCACGTTCTATTGCTTTTATGGTCTCTTGATCCCTTTGCTTGTTTTTCACTACTATGTATAGCAATTTCATATTTCCTCTACTGTCCTCTTCCAGTTTGTCTGCAAACTCATTCCATTTCTTCTCTTTTTCTTCCCTTACAATGTTCTTTACAGCAAGTTTCTTCTTCCTGTATACTCCTTGAAGTCTTTGTATTTTGTAACCGTTACTTCAGCGGCTACTCTTAACACAGTAAAGGGAGGAAGGAAAGTGCAATTACCCAGGACCAAAAACCACTACACACTCAGTGAAACATCAGCTGAAACTGCGTGGATCTCCGCTGATAACGACACTAGTAAATATCAGTAGCGCCAGCTAGATGACAATAAACCAGGAAGGTGGGAAGGAACTGGGAACCTACCAAGGGCATGGAGATGGCTTAGGTAGCAGTTTCTGAAATAATCAACTGTGATCCTTACTTTCAAAAATATTATTTACCAAAGGACTTTACAAATAAATTCCGAACAAATTCAGCCATGCGGAAGGTACCAACACATAACTATAGTAAAATACAACTTACATGTTCTGCTGAGACACACCAATTATTAATACACGTTCCTTGACAATAGCTTCCTATAAGTTCAAAAATTCAAACAAACTATACATCTAGTTACAAACCCAGTTGTACAATGCAATTTAGTAGGTAAGAAGAAACGTAATACGCTATTACAATTTACAGTGAAGTTAAACGTGCTTTTCAAAAACTCTGGTGTACATCAAATGACACGGAACTACTAGAGGCAAAACCCCAAGGTAAATATACAAAACTACAATTTACATGTTTAGCGAAACAAGGAATGGGGAATGCCTCAAAGAACAAACAGGCAAGCCCAGCTGAAAAGCTAAGGTATTGAGTGGTGAATCTAGGTGAGGTTAGGGCAGACTCCTATATGAAAAAGCAAGCGAACATTACAGGAAATTTAAGGTGGAACGGAAATCAAGAGCGCTTACCCCAAAGTGGCCCATCCCGGTAGCGAGACGACGTCAAAACTTCGGACAACCAGACAGACCACGAAATGCTGCCTCGTTCTCTATAAAAGGTAAACCCTGGCCTTGGAGTAGCCAATCAGAATGCATAACCCTGCCTATTGTCACCCATATTCACCAATCACAACTCCTACTTCAGTCGCAAACTTAAAATACTTTCTCGAATACATACAATCGTGAATCTTCCATTTCCAGAACAGTCAGAACATACTTTCTAGAATACATAACCAACAAAAGGCAACACACCCTGTTCAAAAATTCATGTGACAAGTTTCTGGACAGTTCCAGTAAATATAGAAATGAAATCTACTATTTACAAATACCATATGTTACCTAAATATTACACTGTACAGGTTAGGTCGTTACATGGAATACAAATAAAACATTATATCACCACACTTCAGATCATACAGTAAGTACTACGGAAGGTTTACAGATAAGGTCTTCAATAAACACTTTCCACTTCCAATACATGCTACACCTGTGACATATTTCTTGTTCATTTCGTTCTTGTCCCTGTTTTTGTTTTTCCTTGTCCAGTGCCTTCTTTATTTGGTTTCTTTCTTTCACCGCTATTTTTACTCTATCATTCCACCATGGTGTCTCCTTTTTTCTTTTGATAGAACTTGTAACTCCACATAGATTTTTGGCTTCTCCCACAAACATGTCTTTGAAGACCTTCCACTCTTCATTAACGCTGGTTACTTCACCCTTCGGCAAACTCTGTTGAATCCTTAGTTTGTATTCTTCCTTTATTTGGACTTCTTGCAACTTCCAAGTTTTAACCCTTGGTTTTTTCATAATAATTTTCTGCGTTTCATTAGTTTTATATTTGAAGTCTACTACCAACAATCTGTGGTCACTGTCCATGCTTTCACTAGGGATGACCTTTACATCTGTGTTGTACCTGCCACCATCTTTATTCATGATTACGTAGTCAATCAATGTTCTATACTGGCCATCCCAACTGTACCTTGTTATTCTGTGACTGTCTTTTTTTTAAATTATAAGATCATTTCTTCTGCACAGATCTAATAGTTGTTCTCCTTCTGGGTTCCTTTGTCCAAATCTTTGTGGACCAATGATGATCTTGTACCCAAGTCGGACTACCCCAACTTGCGCATTTAGATCTCCAATAATAACATTTTCTTCATTAACTGTATCTTCCAGGTCTTGCCGTAATTTCTCTTTGTCTTCCTCATTGCAGCCTGTCTGTGGGGCATACACTTGTACGACAGTGTACTTAGTGTTCTCCAGTTTCATGAACATGTGAATGATTCTATCACTTTTGCAGATAACTTCAGCTGTAGCATCAGTCACTTCGTTAATTAAGAATCCAACACCATTTTTCGCTACCTCCTGTCCACTCCAGTATAATTTATATCCTCCATGAAGTGCCTTACTTCCAATCCCTTTCCATTTGGTCTCACTTAATCCCAATATTGATATTTTTCTTCTATCCATCATGTCTAGGAGTTCTTCTACCTTTCCAGTTAATGATAGAATGTTCATAGTTCCAATTCGGTATTTGGGTCTCTTTTTTATTTGGAGTTTCTTTTCAGAACATTGTACATCATCAGCCTTACGGTCATCATACTTTACAATTGTCTGAGAGGACGTGTCAGTCTGGTCTGTAATCTTCTTTCCGAGGCTCTTTTTCTTATTGAAAGTGACTGTACTCAGTACTCTCCTGCTGACTTGCTAGGCCTAACGTATAAGAGGATTTTCTTTCAGGGTTTACTCCCTTAGCCTTTGAGGATGCCTTCCTTGTCCTACAAGGCAGTAGGTTCCATCTGTACACCCCAGAAGGATGGGTTGCCTCTTCCGCCATCTCCACCGTGCCAAAGTCCATCTTCTCCACCGTAGATGCTGTTGAGGTCTTCACCCTTAACCCAGGGCAAGGGCCCTCCATATTTATGACCCCTGGGGAGAGGGTGTCCCAGTATTTTAAAACCCCCAGGAATTGGGCTACCTGTTGGTCCACGGGTTGTATTGGTTATTTCAACCAGCCCTACATACTGTAGGGGCCCCCTATCTGCCACCTGGGGATGCGCTCTGTAGGGGTCAGATTCCCCTGGTTACTTATTGGAAGTTAACCCCACCCACAAGGAGTGAGGTTATTTGCAGTCCACAATAACACTTCTTGAAAAAATTGAAATCAAGTGTGTTACTCGCAAACTTTTCGGATTTCTGAAAACTAATGACACTGATTGGTTTCTATATGCCTTGCGCACTACTCTAGGAAAGGAACCGTATACCTATAAGTATTAATTTCCTATAAGAAATATATTTTTTTTGTAATTGGACTTATCCTTTTTTTGTACACTAATAATCTAAAGTTTATGTTTTATATCCGTAAGATTCAAGCAGGGTCAATAGTGATTGGGTGCATAGTGTGTGAACAACAAATTAAAAATTCATACTGACCATCGTCCCATTTAATTAAGTAAACAGTCACTCACTTCACAAGATATCAATATGGTACTACATGAGGTGCATAGAAACAGTTTAGAAAAAATGAACACACATTAAATCAGGTAAACAAACAGTTGTAAAAAATTGAACACGCATTAAATCAGGTAATTAGTAGTCCTCACTATGCCACTGTATATTACTGTCTCACTCTAAATCTCCTCAGCTATTTTCACTTTCTTCATTGGCATTTTCTTGAGAAATATTACACAGTTTGTAATAGAAATTCATGTCTATTGATGCAGTGTACTTTGTTGCCAGTTTTATGACATCATATTTATAGTTCAGTTCTTAAGAGTTTTGACTTGACATTTGAGCACTGCCTTTTGGCGGAGGCTAAGTGAATTAGTAAACAGCCAGTCATAGGCAGCCGATCGCTCCAGGGTGCCTTAGACTCTAGTTCCGGGTACCAGTGTTGTCGATCTGTTGTTTACTATAATCACGTGCTATCAACTGTGTGTTGTATTGTGCTCAGTTCTTTTTGCAGTCTCTGTCAGTTCGCTTGGTCATTCTTGACAAAGCACCAATAATGATGGCTAGAAATAATGAGTTGATTGAGTGGTTGATGGAGCACAATATTTCGGTTTGTGATGACATGAGGAAGGGGAGATCTCATGCATCTTCTGAAACAAAACAAGCCCTAGTACCGAGTTTACATGGTGGATGAAATAGCCAAGAGTCATGGGTATAACGTTGTTCGCCTTCCACCATACCATTGCCATTTTAATGCCATATAACTGATTTGAGCGCAAGTGAAGGATTATATACCTGCGAATAACGGACTCTTCAGTGTTTTAGAAGTTGAAAGACTTCTTTGGGAAGCCGTAGGCCATGTAAGTGTGGAAGACTGGAGCAAGGTTGTGAGAGACAATCCAAGATAAGTCACGCTTGGGGGAGTGAAACTACACAGGCGATTACGTAGATGATGTTATTATCTCGTTATGGTAAAGCAAGAGTGAAACCTCAACAGACGATGACAATGCCGATAGTGACTCAAAAATGAGTGGTGTATTCCCTTTGTAGGATTTTTCCTTCCTTAGGAGAAATTGAATCAATTGGTAATGTGAGTTCTTCTAGATGGTGAGCAGAAATTTCATTTTCTCATGTTTTTTCTGTTCAAGCAGTGATCTATTTTTATCTTATAGCCTTATTCTAAGTATGTTGTGTTATTGTTAATCTTATGTGAGTTATCGTAGGTTATGATGTTCATTTCCGTGTTGACGTTTAACTCCAAGGGAGTCGAAACCGGTCTTTTTATAAATTAATATATTTTACAATGTGTTGAATGTTGGAACACCCTCAAACTCTATCTTATTATGTGAGTTATGCAAATTGCTACAAAGAATAATTAATTCTGGACTTAAATTCAAGCATATACATTTCCGTTCATGTTTGGTGTCGTGAATCAGCTTTTTGTACTTGTAACAATTTGGCACCAATATCTGACTTCCGGTTAACTGTCAAGTCGAAACTCATAGAAACAGAACTATAGCTTCCTTCACAGGTAAAAGCCCGTTGTAGTTCCTCTGGATTGGCAAGATCAGCACTAGTGGTGGGTTTTTTTTTTTTTTTTTTTTTTTTCCTCCTCCAGAGGTGCAAACTCATACATAATGGTTGCCTTTTGATTCTCACCCAGTTGGGTATGTTGTCATGCTTTCCCCTGTTTAATGGTGAATCAATGTGATTCAATGTATATGAAGCCATATGCTCTACTCTTGCCTTTTTTTATCCCATAAAGACTGCGGGAAGCCTTCTTGCATATTACATGTTCTTTCATTTTAAATTGCATCCTGAAAAAAAAAAAAAAAAGTATAAATATTGTACATGTGCTTAATTACACTGCACAATTTAATGTAGAGGTTAAATTACTTCAGAGTGGAATGCGAACAGTATTACAGAACGTATCGTAATTCACACATACAGTACATACCTTATATGCAAAACTTCGAACCTCTAAATCTTCACCTTCCCTTGACCTCCGGCGTTGAACAGGTCTTGGTCTAATGGATGCACAAAGAAAGGCATCTTGTGCTTCCTTAGTAGGAAGAAAGTTAAAGTGCACTATTATTTCTTGTTTTTCTTGGTTGTCCAATATGTCTACACGTTTTCTCTTACATTTACAAGCAGGTCCAGTTTCACTAACTGTAACTACTTTTCCACTGCACGTGGTATATGATTCACCATGTGTTCTGTAGATTTTATCTGTTTCTTTTCCATTTACTGAGATCACGTTTACTTTTCCTTGAACTACACTTTTCACTTTCATCAATATTGCTGCTTGACTAATCAGACAACATGTTTAAAAATATATCAAGACCACTCAAATAATAGCTAAAATAACACACTATGAACTAGCTTATCCCTGTCAATGTTCTCACTAAGCTGCCATATTGTTAACAGAAACAAGCTGTTACAATTGTGCTGCTATCTGTTGGTGCAAAAACAAAACAAGACAAGTCCTGGACTTACTTACCAGATTCTTACCCCAATCACAACTACAGCTATGATTCCAACTATAGCTCGTTCCATGTTAAGGAAACAGTATTGCCCTTATGACAACAGGGTTGCCATATCGAAAGGCTCTGCTCAACACCATCATGGGTAAACGGCAGCACATAAATTTGTGAAATTCAGTATTTAAGTTACAGACAAAAAAACGGAAGAAACTAAGCTACAAATTAATTTTGTGAACTAAAACGGGGTTTACGGGGGGATATCTGTGGTTTGTACAGAATCAGATGTAAACAACGGCACATAAAAACTTCAGCATTGGGTTTGGGGAGAAAATAGACAAAAAAAATTTATGGGCTCGAGAGGTGAGGAATGCATGCAATTGCATTTAATAAATTTTTCCTGGCAATAAAGGCTAGAAAAACAGACACAAGAAGTAAATACTGTAGATGACTCTACAAAAGATCACAATATTAATATTAAAGAAAGAAATCACACGCGTAGGCTTATCGCATGACTCTCACTCAACACAAGACAATATTATGCACTGATTTAAAGCCTAAAAACATACACGCAACAAATAAATACTGTAGATGACTTTACTACGGAAGTGAGCTTCTGGTGGTTCACAGAGTGAGGGACTACACGAGGCTTGTACCAGAGCAACACAGAAGAAGGAAAATGAAGGAAAGCAATGAAGTGATGGCTGTTTCTGCCATTGTGCTTCCTCCCTACAAATGTATTTATGAAAAATAAAATGTTACAAAGTTATTTTAATAATAGGCAGGCTAAAATGCTTCATCCTTTTTATACATCTTTCATAATACATTACAAAGTACAGTATAATATCCCTTAATCACTAGGAATTATGGGTGTCTCAGATGGGGTGTGTTCACTCCTTGTAGGTCCATAAGAACAATACTGATTTCTTAACGTGGAATGAGCTATAGGCATATTTCCTTCAGATAAGTCATACAAGTCTGGTTCATACACCAAAACATGCACATCATAATATATTACTGCTTGTTGTACCTTTTTTATGGCCAAAAGTGGACTTACCTGGTTTTTGCGCCAGTGCCCTCAATTGAGAAAATTCTATGAGAGGAATAGAAAGTTATGCTAATGCTTCGTAGATCTACAAAAGGCATATGACAGAGTAGTGAGAAAAACGATGTTCGCCGTACTGAGAGACGATGGGATTAAGGGTAGATCATCAAAATCAATCAAAGGCATTTATGCTGCCTATTGGGCTGCAGAGAGAATTGATGGTGGAATGAGTTCTTGGTTCAAGGTACTTACAAGGCTGTAATCTTTCACCTTTGTTGTTCATAGCTTACATGGATCATCTGCTGAAAGGTATTAAATGGCAGGAAGGGATTCAGTTAGTTAAGCATAATTGGTAATCATACAAATTTTGGTGAAAAATGGAAGGATATGTATAGGTACTTTAAGGCAGAAACAGGTTCCAAGAAGGACATTCCAGGAATCATTAATGAACAAGGAGAGTGTGTATGTGAGGATCTTCAAAGGCAGAAGTATTCAGTCAGCAGTATGTAAAGATTGTTGGTTACAAGGATAATGTCCAGATAGAGGAGGTGAGTAATGCTATAGAAGTATTAAAATTTTCCTATGATAACAATGACATTTACAATGAGATACAATAGTTGAAAACTAGAAAAGAAACTGGTAAGATTTCTGGGGATATACTAAAGACAATGGGTTGGGATATTAGTATCATATCTGAAGTACTTATTTGATTATTGTTTACTTGAAGGAGCTATACCAAATGAATGGAGAGTTGCTATAGTAGCCACTATGTACAAAGGAATTGGTGATAGCCATAAAGCTGAAAATTACATGCCAGTCAGTTTGACATGCATTGCATGTAAGCTTTGGGAAAGCATTCTTTCTGATTATATTAGACATGTTCCTATTAGATATATTCCTTGAAAGGAATATTCTTAAGAATTAAGCTATCAATATGGTGGTAATGCAGCACAGATCATTGCCATACGACAGGCTTTCTCAAAAGCAGTAGATTCTTCTACCAGAAATAGCTTATTTTTTTGAAAGGAATTTGCATAATAATTAAAGCTTTTAAGTATTCTGATGTGGATATGGTCCCATTTTCCTATTCCGAGACCAGAATTCAAATCTCCCTCAGTCAGTACACTGAAGCTACCAGCACTGCATGTCAAGTTTTCAAGATATTCCTTCAAATTTTAACATTGAAGAAAATGTTTCACAAGAAGTGATGGACAATTTTATGTAAATATAGTGAAACTCGGTTAAGAAGTTCCTGCACAAGAATTTTTCCCGCCTAAGAAGTGTGATATTCTTGGTCCCTTGATCAGTTGCATTAAGATTTATGTATATTTTTCCCATTTAAAGTGTTCTGTTGTATACCAGCACACGGGCCATTGCACAGGAGACTAACATCAGCCGAATGGCTGTTATGCAGATATTGTATACCCACTGGTTTCACCCGTACCATTGGCACTTACACCTGGATACACCAGTAGCTCCATGGTCATGATTTCAATGCCCGGGTGGCGTTCTGTCAATGGATCCTACAGCATGTGGACACTGATCCTGCTTTTCTAGCGACTCTTATTTACAGACGGGGCACGATTCCACAACAATGGAACCATTAATTGCCACAATATGCATTACTGGAGTGTGGATAAACCCCATTGGGTGTGACAAACAGCTTTTCAGATACAATGGGGCGTGAATGTATGGTGTGGAATCATGGGTGATCACCTCATCGGTCCCCATTTCTTTGAGGGCCATCTGACCAGCCAATATTATCTGTGGTTTCTCCAAGATCAACTACCACCATTTTTGGAACATGGGCCACTCCTTGACCGCTGCAGGATGTGGTTTCTACATGACGGAGCTCCACCGCACACGGTGGTGGTCGTCCATAACCATCTCCATGCAACATATCCTGATAAATGGATAGGAAGGGGAGGACCTGTCCCCTTGTCTGCCAGATCGCCCGAACTTACGCCCCTTATACAGCTCATCACCGAGGCATGCCGATCCGTTTTGCCAGAGATGTTACAGCGGGCCAGACAGTCCTTACAACATCTCGCACAGCTCTGTATCGACCACAGAGGTCATCATTTCAAAAGGTGCTTCATTAAATGACGTGGATAACTGAAATCCTGTCACATGTTTCCTAGCCTCTATCAATCCAGCTCCATACCAATGGCCCTTTTCAGGGCCAAATAAACAAATCAGTCTGTAAGAAATACTGGTATTAAGTATACAACCTTGCCACATTTCAGTCAACTGGCTTAAAAAAAAACTTGCATGGGACTTGAACCTAGTAACCCTCGAGCACTGTCAATTATTACACATCCTACCGCGCGCTAGCCACGTGAGCTACTGCGACACTTGACCTACGGCGCCCACTTCCCAGCCTATACAGTACCGTGCTCCCGGTCCATGCGTCCACTGCCTGTTTTAAAGTACTTGTTCTGTGTATCTGTACTCGTTTTTTTGGGTTCGTTCAAGGTACTCATAATGAATTAATAGTGGTGTACGCAATTCCTGCTGTCTTCTAGCCCGTAAACACATATCTCGTTTTATTACCCCGGTTTAGGGAGAGGGACCGATGTCTTTCAGAATTGTAGTAAATGTGAAGGGATGTATAAATCTGGATCGCATGGGGCTGGTGGACCCTCTGGTATGTAATATAGACCTGGGGGTTAAAGAGATGCAAGGCCTCCAAATGAATTAGAAATTTGTACCTGTTTTGGTATTTTCTTCCTAATAAGGTGTTCAGCGTCCAGAGCAAGGCTACAAGGTACGCCAGTGTTATTTGTGCGGTTGGAGTCGACAGATTAACAAAGAATTGTGTGAAATGTAGAAGGAGAATCTGCCCTCATCATTCTACTCCTGTGTGCAGCGAGTGATTAGATGAATGACTGAAGTGCGTTGTTCTTTCTGTTTCCCCAAACTAAACTAAACCCCATGGCTCAACAGCCCCAAACAGTCAGATAGCTTCTTAACTGTAATCACATGGGCTGAGTGAATCTCGAACAAACCCTCACATTCAGATAAAAATCCCTGACCTGACCAGGAATTGAACCCAGGACTCCGGGTAAGAGGCAGGCCCAGCTCTGTGCTCACACAGACGTAAACATGTCATAATATTCTGAATAAAAGAAAAAATCATGACATTAACTAACACATTTTTGATACTGAAGAATCTGGAGGGCTAATTGGCATTTCCTAGCTATTGTTTGCAGTTCATTTAATTTCATGCTGTGAAGATCTGCCATTTATTTACTCATTAATTATTGGATCTAAAGAGCCACAAGCTGAAATCCTTGTGGAACTTAGAGTAGTGTAGAGAATCATCTGGTAAAGGAATATGCATTACGGTAAATTTTGGGAGAAATTAGGGAGCTAGAGAAATAAGACTAGGTTAGTTGGGTTACATTTGCTGACAAATTTTCTTTTGCATTCTTTGAAAAGGCACACTTCTGTCCTAGAAAGGACCTTATAGTTCTTCCATGTGTGCTACATTATCTTTGTGGAAATAATCATCATCATCATCATCAATGTCCCACTCCAGTCACCTGGTGTGGTTAACAAGCCTCCTCCACTCCTTTCAGTCCTTCCATTTTTTCTGCTCCATTACTTCTGCCACATCCAATCCGGCTTCTCTAATGTCCTTCCAAATCTGATCCATCCACCTTCTTCTCGGTCTTCAAACTGGTCTCTCTCTCAACTTTTCTTTCCAATTCCCTTCTTGCTACTTGTTCTTTTCCCATTCTTTTCACATGTCCGAGCCATCTCAGTCTTGCTTTCTGTATGTTCTGTACTAACGGTTCTATATTTAGCTCTTCTCTGATTTTAATATTTTGAATTTCATGTCTTCTTGTCTTTTTAACTGATGTTCTTAAAAATTTCATTTCTACTGCTTGGATCTTACTATCTTGTCTCTTATTAGTTACCAGCATTTCTGGTCTGTATGTTACAATTGGTATGAAATACTGTTTATACTGTATAATGTTAATTTCATTCTCTTCGGTACTTTGTCACACCATAAAAGCTCTCTGACTTGATGATAAAATGTTGTACCTTTACTTACGAGGGAACACATACATGTGTTTCACTCGGATTCGGTTGAAATTTGGTAGGAATATTCGTGGGAGGCAGTAGAATGCTAAGGTGAAAACTGCATGTCCCCAGCGCAAGTTTAAACGCCAAAATAGAACAAATAAATAGTCGTAAAATTAGAAGTGCCGCGGGAGTATCTGGGTGTGGTGGAGAGGTAGGGAGGAGCGAAGCAGCGTATAGGCGGGCTGCTCGCTCGAGTCGAATGAATGACCACCCACCCCCACCCTCCCGGCCACTCTTCTTTACTACACCGGACTTCGCACATACCTCGTATCTTCCCGATTAGAAACGTCAAAGCAGATCAAGAGGTGAAGTCATTCAATCCGTGGAATGTAGTAGTGTGCCTTCAGAATTGTTTTGCAGTGTGACAAAAAAAACACCCCATTTTCTGAAGATGAAAAGAATTTGGGATTGGAATTATATCGTAAGTAGATCAATGTATTTATGTATATATATATTTACTTTTATGAGAAAAACAAGCGTTCATAGGAATTGCGTTCTTGTCTCCGTTTTACAGGTCTAATTGCCGACAGGGTTTTGGATACCGATATGACAGTGGAACTGGATGGCACATTGGATATGTCAGATGATGACTTTGATTTCGCGGAAGACAATATTGAAACACTGTTATTTGACCTCGTCTCCAAAAATGTTGCTCCTAACCCTGCATCCACAACAACGGCTGAACGATGCCTAATTCCAATAACTTTTAAGAAGAAGGTCGTCGAATATTGGCGAAACAAAGATGGGAAACAGAGGAGCTTCGCATCAGTGAAACAGGTTTTGTAAATTAAAGTTCCGGCAAGAGCTTTACAGGTGGGAGCAACAACTGGAAAACAGTGGCACAATGGAAGAAAAAAATTAATTTGTTACGAAGAAGACGTATCAAAAGTTCAAAGAAAATAGACAACGAAACAAAATTGTTCACGATATAAATATTTAAAAATTGGCCTTAAAGTATGCTCGTCTAGTTAACTACGACATGTTTCGAGCGTCTCATTCCTGGGTAATGAGTTTTAAAAAGAAATTCAAAATTGGATCAAGAAAAATTAGCAAATTCGTATCTGAAAAGTATCAATTTGAACAAGAAGATTCTAATTGTAATGCAACACTGTTTGTTGAAGAAGTGTCACAATTAATAGAAAGTCACGGCCCAGAGTGCGTGTTTAATACTGATCAGTCTGGTTTTCATGAAGAGTTCCGTTCTGGCAGGACCCATAATGAACGAGGAGAAAAAGTCGTATTAGCGGAAGCACAATCTATGAATTCACTAACTCATAGCTACACAATACAGTCAATAATTTCGGCAGATGGACAACTCCTGCCAAAGTTGCTAGTGGTGTTGAAAGAAAAAAAATGGCAAATTTGGTAATATAGGAAAAAAAACTATTTACCGCACCAAATGTGTACACTTTGCCTTCAAAGTCTGAAAAACTGACCAAAGAACTTGTACAGAAATGGTTACGGGATGTTTATTGTGAGCTAGTACCAGAGTATGGTGTTTTAGTTCTCGATTCCTGGACCGGACAGAAAGAAGAAAATATTTTAAATGCTAAAATTGGGAGTAAGAAAATCATTAATGTTCGAACAATTCCAAAAGGAGCCACTGGACTTATCCAGCCGTTAGATGTTTTGGGCTTCCGCATTTGGAAGCAATTTATGCGTATTTTGTACGATTTAATTTTGTTAAACTCGTTAGACATCAAGGTATATTTAAGGAACAACATTTTAAAAGTGCAATCTTTGACGCACAACCAGTTCTCCTCTCCGCGTTTTTGTAGCATGTGGCAGTACAGTTGGTACAAATGTGGCTATGTTAACAAGAAACCTTCACAATTTGTTAATCCAGTCGATTATTGTTTCAAAGAAGAGCCTTCCTATAAGCAATGTAATACTTGTGAAAGCGACAGCGCTGTAAGATGTGCATGGTGCACACAGTATCTGTGCCTTGTACACATTTTTGTAAACAATCACTATTGCACTAATTACAACGAGTAACAAGAACTCGGGCGTGAATTCTTCAAACCTTATTGGCATCGTTGTTCAAACATCGTCCTTTGTACACTTGTTTCATGCTGTTTTCATATTTACGTTTTACACATCTAATCGGGAAGTTAAGAAGAATGCGCTAACTATACGCTGCCTGGCTGCTGGCGCAGCTCGACACAGCCCAGTTGGCTCACATCCGCTGCTTCGCTCCACCCTACCTCTCCGCCAAACCCCGATACTCCCGCGGCACTTCTAATTTTACGACTATTTATTTGTTCTATTTTGGCATTTAAACTTGCGCTGGGGACATGCAGTTTTCACCTTAGCATTCTACTGCCTCCCACGAATATTCCTACCAAATTTCAACCGAATCCGAGTGAAACACATGTATGTGTTCCCTCGTTAGTCTGTTATTAATTTCAGGGTTGATTTCATTACTTTGATTAATAATGCTACCCAGATATGTTAACTGTTCTGCATTCTCTGACCGTTCTCCATCTATGTTCACTTGGCTTCTCTTTTTCTGTTTTCCACAGTGCATGACTACAGTTTTCTTTTTACAAATGACCATTCCAAACTCCTTCAGAATTTCATTCCAAATGTCTAGTCTCCTTTGTACTTTTCTCCCTTTCCCCAAACCACCACATCATCTGCAAATACCAAAGCATTCACTTCATCACTACTGATACTCTTTTTACATGTTTTATGATTTCATCCATCAATATAATAAACAATAATGGCAACAGCGCACTTCCTTGCTTGAGACCTTTTTTTGTATAAGATGTTTCAGACTCACCACTCCCCACTTGTACACTGCCTTTACTCTCATGATACAACATTTTTATCTTGTGAATTAATGATTTTGTTATTACATTCCTTTTCAGTAGGCATTCCCATACATGTTTTCTCTTAACTGTATCATAAGCTTTTTCCAAATCCAAAAATACGAATATGATTTCCTTGTTCCTTTCCAGATGTTTTTCCATTATCATTCGCACTGTAAATTTCAAGTCTATTGTTAATCTATTCAGTCTAACTGTGTTTCTGTTATATCCCTCAGTCTATGACTTTCTCCATTATTTTTAGCCCATGTGATAACAGGGTTATACCTCTATAATTTTCTCATTTCTTCCCATTTCCTTTTTTGAACAGTGTTACAATGCTTCCTTGTTACCAATCTTCAGGTATCCTTTCATCCTTCCATATGGCATTGAGGGTTCTGTATAGCCACTGTAGTCCAATGCTTCCTGCTGTCTTAATCATATTAGCATTGAATTCGTCTTTTCCACTTCCTTTGGTCATTGCTTTCACTGCCCTTTCAAGTTCCAACCATGTTATTGGGTTCTCTTCTTTTTCTCCATCTATTATTTCTATTTTCTTATCTCCTTCTTCCTCTGAGCAGTCATCCTCACTATAAAGTTTTTCAAAATACTTTGCCATCACCTTCTGAAGACCCTTTTCGTCATGTACTATGGATCCATCTTCTCTCTCTCGTCTTTATTTTTTCTTGATTTATTCTTTTCGATTTTATTACTCTGTATCATAGTTTCTGATTTCCTCGACTATGTTGCTCAATTTTGTTGGTAAACTCTCCCCCAACATTTCTCCTTTTCTTCCTTGATACTCCTCTTTACTTGTAGTTTCAATCTTTTGTATTCCACATGTAACCTTTCTATTTTATTCTCATCCCTCTGATATGTTTTTTGCTTATCCTTATCCATTTCGTTCTTCACCTTGTTCCTTTCTTTTATTTCTTTTTTTTTATTTTGTCTGTCCACCACCATGTCTCCTTTCCCTTAACCTTTGCTTTTGTTTTCCCGCATACCTCAATTGCTGCTTCCACAAATGTCTGTCTTAAATTGTCCCACTCTTCTTCTCCACTTCGTATTCCGTGTTAGGCATCTTCCTTTTTATACAATCTTGGAATGCCATTCTTTTATCCTCCTCCTCCAATTCCCAAATCCTGGTCTTTGCTTTCTTCTTAAATACAATTTTAGGGATTTTTACTTGTTTTTACTCCACAATCAATAATCTATGATCACCTTCCATACTTTCACTGGGGGTTATCTTCGTATTCATGACATATCTTCCCCATTCTCGGTTTGTTATTATAAAATCGATTAGTGTTCCATACTGTCCATCCCAACTATATCGGCTGATCTTATGGCTATTCCTCTTCATAAACCATGTGTTCTTTATTATCAGGTTATTTCTGATACAAAAGTCCAACAGTTTCTCTCCATTTCTGTCACCATACTCTTGGGCCCAGAACATTCTCATATCCCATTCTATCAGTTCCCACATGAGCATTCAGATCTCTCATTATCCTGATCCCATCTCCAACAATATGTGTTTCCAGTTCATTGAGGAATTCTTTTTTTTTCCATGCTACATCCTGTCTGTGGAGCATACACGTGTATTATCTTTAGTAGTTCCTTGTTTACATGTATGTGCATTATTATAATTCTTTCATTTACATACTGAACTTCAGCTATTGGTTCGACATTCTGATTCACTACAAATCCCACTCCATTTCTTTTCTCTTCACTGTTACCCATCTAGTACAAGGTGTACCCTTTCCTTTATTTCTTCATTCGTTTCCCTTTCCATTTTACTTCACTTCATCCCAGGATGTCGCGTTTTCGTCTCTCCATTAGGTCAATCAATTAATTTTCCTTCCCATTCATTGTTAAAATATTTATTGTTCCAAATTGGGTTTTGTTCTCTGATCTAACATTTGTACAAACATCAGCATTACCATCATACTGTGCAACTGTAGTCAGAGACTTTGTCAATTCCATTTCCATTTCTAAACTTCCATCTGAGACTTGTATTGTAGTTGAAAGCAAGTACAAATTTACTCATCTGCTGACCTGCTAAGCCTAACACATCTGAGGATTTTCTTTCGGGGTTTACTCCCTTAGCCTTTGAAGATCCCTCTTCACCAGACAGTGGTTTCCACTTCTAATTTTCCCCAGAGAGGATGGGTTGCCTCATCCACCATCTTCGTCAGTCCGAAGGTCTCCTTCTCTGCCTAAGATGCTGTTAAGGTCCTCACCCGTAACCCTGGGCATGGGTTCCACGTTATACCCCAACTGGGTCCTGTCTGAACTTAGCTCTCCTTCACACCGGCCTACTGATGTAGAGGATACCCACCCCCGCAACGTGGATGTGCCAGACAAGAATTACTCAAGGGAAGGATAGGGGAGATGACCGTATCTCGCTTGTGCCAGGTTAATGGTTGTGTGTGATGCCACAACCAGTGGCCAGCCAATGGCCACAACAAATCTCTTTGCAAAATAGTCTTGCAATTGGACACACCCTTCCATATCTGCCACTGTATTTTATCCTCTTTTTTCTTTTTTTACAGACATTACTCTTAGAAAATTTTATTTTAATTAGAAGATATTTTGTGAGTGTTATTTGTCATTCTGTTATCTTATTTAGAATAAACATAACATGTACAGCATTAATATTTACTTTAAATGAGCAAAGGGAGTTGGAATTCATAACACAAAGCAGTTGAATAATTTAGGTATAAGCCGCCCAGATCAGCCATGTATTTTTATTTCCTATGTTACTCATATTTGTTTCTAATTTTAAACTCTGTGGCTAATGCTTGGCAGTTTAGTGATTCTTTAAGAAAATATCCTAAAATCTTTAATGTCACATGATGCATTTTTCTATATATGTGACTGATTTTGGTGATTCTTTTGGAAAAGTTGAAGAGCAGGTTCATTTGAGGGCTGTTCTTGAAATTTTATATGTGAGTGATAGTTTAGTGTGAACTGTATATTTTACATGTAATTGTGTGGTTTTTTTGCAGCGATTCACTGCCTAGGTGAGTTTCAGTACCTTTTTGCTACCATTGGTTGTTGTATTTGTATTACTATTTCGTTGTAGATTTTAGTGCCCTTTTCCTTGTCATTGAAAATCGATGTGTAGTTCCTTGAGAAATTATTACTGACCTTCAAGATTATTCTCCTAAAATGCATGATTTAAAATTAATTGATTGAATGTGGTAATTGATGGTGTTTTATTTTAGGCTAGGAGTTTTTATGTTATTTACCACTGGGATACAAAATGAAACTGAAATATTAATATAAATAGTGATTTGTCCATGTCAATTGGAGCAGATTTTCAGTGTAAAATTGTTTTTCTGTTCCCTGATTGTGGAATTTTCTGCTACTTGTGCTACCTGCTTCTTTTTTTATCCCTGCTTTTCATATTAAGGAAAATGCCAATAAGAAGGGAAAATTACCTAGATAAGAATGAGATAAAATTATAGCAATACAAGAAAGAAGTGATGTGTTGTGTTACATCTTTATCAATCACAGAAAAAGAAAGACTTCTACAATATAATGCAATGGACTTGCAAGTTCTCTGGAGTCAATTGATAGAATACTGAAGGTAGAGACAGGAAAGTTAATGATGGAAGAAAAGATGGAAAGGGGTAACTGAGAGAGGCTGTCTAATACACCAGCATGGGCCTGCCTTGGGTTTGAGAATGAACTTTTATATATTCTCTGGGTGTCTCAGGTCAAGAAATGAAGCAGAGCAAGCAATCTGTTAATCACTTGCCAGTGAAACACTTGTCATAAGCAGTGTCCAAGGAGTAAATGTATGAGAGGATTTTGAGGTACTTATTTATTGTTTGCTTAGTATTCTTTGGTTTTATCATCTCTGTCAGTGTCACTTGCCAGAATACAGCATTACCCTCTACTTTCCTTATCCTGCTTGATTTAATTATCTAAACTTCTCCAGAAATTAATTATCTGAAAATGCATCTATATTAAGTCAGCCCAAGGCTTTCTCATTTAGATATGCTGGCAAAACATACTTGATCATGCTGGTATGAAGTAGAACTTATCTCTTGAATTTTATTCACAAGATACTTTGTGATGATAAATTTTACTCATTGTGATTAGTAAATATTTAATTGATGAATTTTTGTTTTTTTGTTGAAAAAATTATCCTGTGATTCATGTTACAAAATAGTAGGAAGGTAGAATTTACAAATAGTTTAAGATCATCTAGGCTCTATGGTCACCTATCTTTGTAAGGCAGCATACATGCATTAAAATATACAGTAAACCACTGTTATCAATGAACAATGTTCACAAATTGGTCAAGACTCCTGTCCTTATATTAACAGTTCTTATCATTCAATATGAATACCATTTGAGACTCATTTGGTTACCTTTGTAATGCAGTTTCCCAGAGTGAAAAAGTAAATTCATGTTCTCATCCTGAGGTAGCGCAGCTCTTTTTTAAGGCACATCCCAAATTTCTGCAACTACCAGGAATTGAACCCGGGCCTGTAAGGATAGCAGCTAATAGTGCTACCTGTTACGCTACACAGGTGGACAGAGTGAAACAGTAGAGCCTCTTTCTCTGAGCCCAAGTTGGCAGGTTCGATCCTGGCTCAAGTTTGGTGATACAGTATTGATGGTGTTCAGATATTCAACATTGTGTCGGTAGATTTACTGGCAGTCTTCATATACCCAGCATTATGTCTATAAATTTACCAGCACGTAAAAAAACTTCTGCGGGAGAAATTTCTGGCACCTCAGCGTCCCCAGTAAGTGTAAAAGTAGTTAATTAGGCATAAAAACAACAAGATTATTCTAATAGTGTAGGCTTTACCCTTCATATTTGGGGTTTTGACATCAAATCCTGGTACATTCAGTTAGCAATTAAAGGAGTTAAAATCCAAGAAATCTCTGTCAGCAGATTTACCAGCTCATTAAATGGATTGATTTCAGCTTAAAATTAGCTCCCAACCGGGCAAGTTGGCCATGCGGTTAGGGGCACACAGCTGTGAGCTTGCATCCGGGAGATAGTGGGTTCAAACCGCACTGTCGACTGCCCTGAAGATAGTTTTCTGTGGTTTCCCATTTTCGCACCAGGCAACTGCCGGGGCTGTACCTTAATTAAGGCCACGGCCACTTCCTTCCTACTCCTAGCCCTTTCCTATCCCATTGTTGCCTATTGAGTCCTACATGTCGTACAGTGTCAGCATGTCTGCATCTCTGGTGACACATTTAGTGTTTAAATTTAAAACAAGAAATAAAGTGGTTCAACCTGTTCATTACAAGGAAAATAAGAAATATAATGTTACATTCTTATTTGATTAACAATGCATGTCTGCATCTCTGGTGACACATTTAGTGTTTAAATTTAAAACAAGAAATAAAGTGGTTCAACCCATTGTCTGTGTCGATGCGACGTAAAACCAATAGAAAAAATTTAGCTCCCTCTATAGCCTCTGAATCCGTATGTTGCAGGTTCAAACTTTGTAGAAGTAATCAGATTTTTGAAGAGTGTAAGAAAATCTATTGAGTCCTACATGTCGTACAGTGTCAGCATGTCTGCATCTCTGGTGACACATTCAGTGTTTAAATTTAAAACAAGAAATAAAGTGGTTCAACCTATTCATTACGAGGAAAATAAGAAATATAATGTTACATTCTTATTTGATTAAAAACGGTACTGGTTTCGACCTCTATTCTGGATCATTATCAACCGATTAAATGGAAATATAAAACAAAGCATATGTAAACAATAAGTAAAGGATAAGTCTTTCACTAAAAGCAGTTCAAGAAGACTTATCCTTTACTTATTGTTTTCCTATGCATTGTTTTATATTTTCATTTAATCGGCTGATGATGACCCAGAATAGAGGTCGAAACCGGTACCACTTTTAATCAAATAAGAATGTAACATTACATTTCTTGTTTTCCTTGTATTGCACAGGTTGAACCACTTTATTTCTTGTTTTCAATTTAATTGTGGTACAGTTCAATACAGAACATTATGAAATTTCTACATTTGGTATTTACCTGACAAAAGTAATTAAAAATCAGCAATAAGTTGCCCAGTAGAAAACTAGTTTCTCTACCATTATGATGATGATGAATATTATTATTATTATTATTATTATTATTATTATTATTATTATTATTATTATTATTATTATTATTATATAATTCGCTGGAGCCATCAAGGACCACGTTAAGTCTTGTTGCATATGACACTGAACTTGGCCTTCTTTAGAGCCCAAATTTCCCTCATTCTTTGTGAGTGGGCCTGCTTACGCTCCTCTGTCCAAGGGGCACCGTGTCTTCTTTTCGGTTGCTCATCTCGGTTTAGCCCATTCGTCAATATTTTCTTGCGGAAGAGATTTCTGTTAAGGGCGTCTTCAGCTGAGATATGTAGCATTTGCAGGTCTTCTTTGGTATTTCTAAACCAGAGAATTGTGGTTTTAGGGTTTGAATCAAAAAAGTGAAAGATTTCTTTAGTTAACTTTCTTCCGTCCATTCTTTTCAGATGACCGTAAAATCGTGCCCGTCTTTTTCTGATTGTGTCGGTAATTTTCTCTATTTTGCTGTGGACTTCCTTGTTGGATCTCTTTTGATGGATTCCAGTTCTGTACTTTGATCCCAAGATTCCTCTCACAATTTGCATTCTCTTTTCTCCAGTTCTTCAAGGAGTCCTTTGTTGGCATTTAGAGACAGGGTTTCGGCTGCATATAGAGCTACTGGCTTCAGAACTGTTTCATAGTGACGTATCTTGGTGTTTTGGGAAAGGCATTTTTTGTTGTAGATTGTGCGGGATGTTTGGTAGGCTATTTCCAGTTTGTGTACTCGCTCCTGAAGTGCTTCTTTGTCCAGTCCATTTTTCATGATGATCTCACCCAGGTTTTTGAATTTGTCTACTCGGGTGATGTCCCCGTATTTTGTATGGAGTTTTGGTGGAGCCTCTTTGATGTTAGTCATTACTTCTGTTTTCTCAAACGATATCTGCAAAACAGTTTGTTTGGCAATTTCCTTTAAAATTTCAACTTGAGCTCTAGTGGTTTCTATGTCGTTTGAGAGAACAGCAATATCATCGGCAAATGCTAAGCAGTCTGTTGCGATCCCCTTGGATTTGGTTCCTATTCTCAATGGACTGTAGTTGGTTTCCTGTAATCTCACCCGCCAGGTTCTGATGATCTTTTCAAGAACACAGTTGAAGAGTATCGGGGATAGCCCATCACCTTGTCGGACTCCTGTTTTGATGTCAAAGGAATGCGAAAGACATCCGTGGAACTTCACCTTGGATTTTGTATCGGCCAGGGTGGCTCTAATTAATGCCAGCAGTTTCAAATCAACTCCAAATTCATTTAAGATGTTTAGCAGGACTTCCTGGTCAATGGAGTCGTACGGTTTCTTAAAGTCCACAAAGACAGACACATATTGCTTGGACCTTAGTGTACAATATCTGATGGTCGTTTTGAGATTTTGGATCTGTTCAGCTGTTGAGCGACCTTTTCTGAACCCTCCTGGTATTCACCTATTTGATGTTCAAGTTATGCTTCCAAACGCTCCAGGATGGCAAGTGATAGAATTTTGTAAGTCACGGGTAGCAAAGATATTCCTCTGTAGTTGTTGATGTTCTTCATGCTGCCTTTTTTGTGTAATGGATGGATCAAAGCTATTTTCCAATCTTTGGGTAGGGTCTCCTTGTTCCAAATTTCTTCTATTTGCTTTTGCAAGATATCAAGTGATTCCTCTGGGGCATATTTCCATAGTTCTGCTACTACTGAGTCTCTCCCTGGCACTTTGTTATTTTTGAGATGGGCAATGTGGCGCTTGATTTTATCTCTGTCGGATGGTCTGGAATCTGGGTACCTGAGTAAGGGTTCCTTGGTCTCAATGGCGCTTCACGGTTTAGAGCAATTAAGTAAATTCTTGAAGTAATCTGCCAGAATGCTGCAATTTTCTTCATTTGACATCGCCAGTGTGCCGTCCTTTCGCTCAAAGCATAGAGATGGTGGTTTATAGCCAGTGAGTTTGCGTTTGAAGGCTCTGTAGTACTCTCTGCGCTTTCATTCTTCCTAAAGTTTTGTTCTATCTTTTCATTGATAGATTTTTCGTATTTACGTTTCTCAGTTCTGAACACCCTAGCTGCTTGGGCACGTTGGGTTTTGTAGGTTTCCCAATCATTTTCTGATTTCGTAGAGTAGTACTGTTCCCACGCATTGAGTCTTTCTTGGAGGACTGATTCGCAGGTACCATTCCACCAGACATGCTTTTTGCTTCTCTTGATTTCTGCAACGTCTTTGGCGGCCTCAACAAGGAGACTTTTGGCGTTGTTAAAGTCACAGTCATTTGGCCTAGCCTTCTCCTGGAACTCCTCGACCCTTTGCCGAAGTTTATCATTGTCGAAGCGTGTGATCTGTTTGGTTGTCTTCCTTGTGTTTGCGGGAATTGGTTTGAATTTGATAAGAGACATATAATGATCTGAGGCCACATTGATGCCTTTCTTTACCTTGACATTCATAATCTCAGGGCTGTTTCTCCTAGAGATTGCAACATGATCAATTTGGAACTCTCAGAGAGCTTGGACGGGAGAACGCCAAGTCATTTGCTTTCTGGGTAGATGGCGAAAGTAGGTCGACATGACCTGCAGGTTGTGATTTTCGCAAATGGACACCAGTCTTGTGCCGTTGGGATTGGTTCTTTTGTGAGCAGGGTAATTTCCTATAACTTTCTTGTACTTCAGTTCACGACCTAGTTGGGCATTGAAGTCACCCAAAAGAAGCTTGACATGGTGTTTAGGGATTTTGTTTAATTTTTCATCCAGTAGGTCCCAGAAATTATCAACTTCGTCTGGATCAGACTTGTTCTTATCGTTTGTAAGAGCATGTGCGTTAACTAGGGCGTAGGTTTTGTTCGCACATTTAATTGTGAGTATAGACAATCTGTCATTCACAGGTTCGAAATTTGCAACCGATTTAAGGATCTTGGTTCTAACAGCAAACGCGGTTCCAAGCATCACAGCTCCATTGAGGATTCCTCTTTGCCCTTTGCTCTTGAAAAATCGGTAGCCTTCAGATTCAAAAATCTCTTCATCTGGGTACCTTGTTTCCTGTAGGGCCATTATGGATATCTGATTTTCGTGAAGAGCTTTGGTGAGGGTTTTCAGCTTGCCAGTTTGTGCAAGTGAATTTATGTTGAAAGTTGCTTTTAGGTTTTAGATTTTGGCCTGAGTTTTTTACTCTTCGGGGTACACCGAGACGCTCCGACTCGTCTCTTGCATGATGTCGAGTCTCCTCCAAAATCCAAACGAGACTCGTGCACCGTGGCGTTCACGATGAGGGATTTATCCCAAGATTTACCCCCTGGGGTATGTTTCTTGGAATGTTGTGCCATCATGCTTTTTGACTTGACTTTGCTTTGGACGGGTACCCATCCTTTTACAACTAGGGTTGTTAGCCCTAGAGGTTGCCTCAAGATGTTTTCTGGCTTCTGGTCATTTACCAGTCTTCGCCGTAACCCTGGCAAGGGACCAGGTTTTTTTTTTTTTTTCACGGTGGTATTTTATTTCCCTACTACCCTCTGACTCTGCTGGCACCAGAGCCAGCAAGCTTCCCCAATTCCAATGGGACGTGCCCTATGGAGGTAACCGGTAAATCCCCACACGGGTATTATTATTATTATTATTATTATTATTATTATTATTATTATTATTATTATTATTATTATTATTATTATTATTATTATTATTATTGTTGTTGTTGTTGTTATCACCATCATCATCAATCATCAATAATAATCATCATCATCATCATCATCTGGTAAGGGTCCTAGCTCAGGGTTATGAGTGGAGATGTTTACAGCGGAGAAGGTGTACTTTGGTATGGTGGAGATGGCGGAAGAGGCATTCCGACACTCGAGGTTTAATATGAGTGCAACAAAGTCACCCGGTCAATGGTTTCCAGGGTGGAAGAGGAAAATTTCCAACTGCTTGGAGGGCTGAAGAACCAACTCCAGGCATTGCTCTGTCCCACAAGTGCTATCGCACACAACTACCATGATAGATGGAAAATGTTTGGAAATTAATGCCCCAGCTGCTAAAATCCGGGGCCAACTCGTTGGTCTTAGGGCAGAGGATTCTGGGGACCCTGACCCATCATGTTTGGATCAGTCGGAGGGTCTATCACCCCACAAGCTGAGGACAAAACAGAAACACTTCTTTGGAACACTCAATGTAAACACTCTTCTCAAAACAGGTAAACAGATGAAACTACTAAGAGTACTTGAAGAATATCAGATAAAAGTACTAGCCGTTCAGGAAACAAGGTAAAGGAAAAACCTGCCATTAAAGTTAAGAAATCAGAGAAAACCAAGAACATGGTGGAAATACAGTACAATCTCGGTAATCCGGTGGTTGGTTAGTTTGGTACGTTTGGTAATCCGGCGCTCTCGGGAAACACGTATCATATTGTCTTCCCTTCCTGCTCCCTTCACTAACTACTCATTCTGTACACCACTTTGCTGCCATTAGCTCTTTGGCCATTGTTATCAAGTTTACAACCTAGTGTATACAGTAGTCCGTGTACGTATGTGTAGGTACTGTATTTTGTAGTGTGTTTATCTAGTGTACTACCTGCAGTGTCAACCAAAAGAAAGCACGTGACTTTAAGTTTGTGTCAAAAACAAGGGATAATAATTAAACTTGACAAAGGAGAAACCACGCCAAACCTAGCACGGTCCTATGGTGTTGGTCAATCTACAATCTACAACATCAAAGTCAACCGTGATAAAATCCTGGAGAACGTTAGGACTGCTGAGGGAGACTTGAAGGGAAGAAATACAGTTAAAACAGGTGAGTGTCCTGAAATGGCAAATGCTTTATTCACTTGGTTTATGCAAGAGCCTGCCAGGCACACGCCATTATCGGGTGACATTCTTCGTGAAAAGGCAGAATATTTTTTATGAAAAATTAACGAAAAAGGACGATTTTCAAGCCAGCGTTTCTTAACTGTCATGGGAGAAAATTAGTGATGTTTCAGCCGTTGACCCTTTTCAGAAGAAATTTGAATTAAAAATCCAAGAATTAGGTCTCCTGCCAGAGCAAGTTTATAATGCGGATGAAAGTAGTTTATTCTGGAGGATGTTACCGCATAAGACCTTCGTACACTCTTCCAAAGAAAGTGCCCCAGGAAGAAAAATGTCAAAAGACAGATTGACATTCATGGATTGTGCAAATTCCACTGGCTCACACAAAGTTCCGTTACTGGTTGTAGATAAAGCCAAGCATCCGAGGGCATTTCAAAACGTATCTCACTTACCAGTCACCTATAAAAACCAAACCAAAGGATGGGTTACCGAGATGTTTTTACCAAATGGTTCAAGCAAGATTTTATACCGGCTGTAAGAAGATTTTCAAAAGACCAGAATTTACCTCCTAAAGCTTTGCTACTTCTGGATAACGTTCCTGGACACCCTAAAGAAGAGGATCTACATTTTGAAGACAGGCAAATTCAGGTCCTCTACATGCCTCCGAACACGACACCACTCTTGCAGCCCATGGACCAAAATGTAATCCAGCAAATAAAAGTTAATCACAAAAAATCTCTTCTTTCTGATATAATAAAACAAATTGATGGAGTAATACATTTTTTGAAAAAAACAAACATTAGAGACATCGATTTCAATCTAGCTCACAGTTGGAACAAAGTTAAAATTGACACTATCCAGTGTTCATGGAAAAAGGTTCGGCCAACACACCCTGCTTTCAATTCTGAAAACGTGGTTGACCATTCTGAAGATGATAACACTTCTTTACAATTGACTTCCCAATTTTTGCAAGAGTTTAGTAACATATGTGAAGTGGATGTTATCCTGACAAACGAGGATGTCACCAATTGGCTTCAAGCGACAAGCGAGGAAAAATTTGCAGTCTCTGCCTGACGAAGAAATCCTCAGCCATATTCGATCCCTGGATAACGAATCTAATGATGACTTGGAGGTTTCGACTCGGTGAACTGTGAACAACAGCGACGCATTGAATGCTATTGATGTCTCCACTCAATGGGCAGAAGAAAATGGCATCGCAAGTGATGATGTCCTGGTGCTTAAACGGTTACAAGACTGTGTTTTTGATAAAATGTATAAATCAAAGAAACAAAAAACAATCAATGATTATTTCTCATAGCCAAAACCTGTGCAAGTATTATTTTTTCCAGAAATAGAAATGTACTGTACTTATCTGTAAATTTTTTTTTCTCCCGATAATCCAGAATTTTTTGATAATCCAGCGGTTGCCCGGTCCCGTATATGTCAGATTATCAAGATTGTACTGTACTTGGTACAGCCTTCTTTGTTCACCACTCACTAGTAGAATCCATCGTAGATTTCAGATCTCCATCTCCAAGACTGTCTATATTGACCCTAAAAAGCGGCAACAAACTGTATACGCGTAATGTGTCCAATGCCCATGCCCCTATTAATGACGACAACAAAAAGAATCCACAGAAAGTACACGAGTTCTGGTCTCAACTTGAAGAAAAAAATTCAGAACTCCAGACAAGCACATTGAGGTTGTAAGGGGGGAATTTAATGCTCAGCTACGGAAAGAAAAGAAGTACAGAAAGATGATAGGAAAATACCCAGCTCACCATAGGACTAACAAAAATGGTGAAGAGTTAATAGGTATCTGTGAATCTTTCAACGTGAAAATAATGTCCACATAGTTCAAGAGGACCCCAAAGCAGATAAAGACATGGTAGTCACCCAACCCTCTGCTAGGCGAGTTCCAAATTGACCATGTTGCAGCCAATAACGCCAGAGAAATAATGAATGGTAGTGTACAATGAGGAGCAAATGTCGATTCAGACAACTATCTGACAAGGATCAAAATGAAATTCATTCCTAACAACACCAAGAAGAAAACTTTCAGGATACAAAAGTACAGAAATGAAGAACTGATAATACAGGAAGATATAATAGAAAACTACCAGAAAGAACTGGATTCATTGAACACACATAAATGGTATGAAATGGTTCGAAAAATCCAAGAAGCTGCAAAACATACAATATTTCTCGCTAAAAAGAAAAAGCATCCATGGTGGAATGATGAGTGTGAAGCTGCTCTAAAGAAATGTTCTGTGGCATGGAATATATGAAACTCCACCGAAGAGGATTTTGATGTGTTCAGAATTCAAAGGAAATTGACGGCCAAAGTTTTCAGAAACACCAGACGAAAATTTGAAAGAGACCAATTAAGGGATATTGAAGAAAACTTCAAGAAGAACAACACAAGAAATTTCTATCAGACCTTCAAATCAAAACTTAGAAAATATTTTCCACCCACTATCTGCTTCGAGAACGATTCTGGTAAATTGATTCTGAACAAAAAACAAAATTGTGAACATTTGGCCAAATACTTTAAAGTATTAACTGTGAACCTCTAAAGAAAGAGATGTCCTTCCAAGAACCCCAATCCAAACTTTTTGACTCAGCCCTACCAGACAATGCATGGGGAAAATCACAAGTGTTGGTTTTTTTTATTTTTATTTTTTATTTTTATTTTTTTATTATTTTTTCTGAAAAATTTCTCTGGTAGTCTCAAGCCTTGTGATAAGCACAGTTTTGCTTTACAGATCACTTGAGCAGTCAGTTTACTTTGAATGTGGAATTCTTCAATTTTTCCTGTCTTATTCCAGTGATTCCAGGCAGGAGACGATTTTCTGAGAGTTTTATCATTCTATTCAGTTCACCATTGGTGTTTTCTCCCCCTACTAAATTGATCGTTAGAGTAACAGTATCCTGAACCTTCTTGGAAATGCCTTCCTATTTGTGTGATGATGATGATGATGATGATGATTTATTATTATTATTATTTTAGATATATATTGTGTTTTGCCCTCTAAGGAGCATGCATAACCATTACTTAGCACTGGTTTTCTTGTTCTTCTTATCCTTCTTATCTTCTCAAAACTTCCTCATCCTTTCACTTTCTTCCTGTCTTCTGTCTTCTTTCTTGCACCCATATGTTTTTGAGTTTCAAATTCCTTCCTTTTGCGTCCTGTGTATTGATTTTCTGCCTGTATGTAGTCCATGTAGTTGCCAGTGGGTCAATATCGATTTGTGTGAGGTCACTGTGGATGTCTACCAACCAGCATATTTTGGATTGTCGGGTTCCGTTGATGTTGTGGAAGATTTTCTTGGTCAAGTGAGAGTTGTCCATTCATGCTATATGACTATAGAATTTCATGTTTTTTCTGTGCAAGTGAGGTGAATCGTTCAGTTTTTCTGAGCTTTTGCGCATCCAGATACGATCTTGAATCTTGGGTCCAAATATTTTCCTCTGTATTTGTCGCCTTCTTTGCTTTACGTCGCACTGACACAGATAGGTCTTATGGTGACAATGGGATAGGAAAGGCCTAGGAGAGGGAAGGAATCGGCTGTGGCCTTAATTAAGGTACAGCCCCAGCATTTGCCTGGTGTGAAAATGGAAAACCACGGAAAACAATCTTCAGGGCTGCCGACAGTGGGGTTCGAACCCACTATCTCCCGGATGCAAGCTCACAGCTGCGCGACCCTAACCGAACTACCAATTTGCCCGGTCGCTCTTTTTTCTCAACGTCTTTGACCTCAATAGTTAATGATGATTTCTCCATTGCGTAGAGTGCTTCTGAATGAACGACTGCGTGTTAGTGACGAAGTTTGGCTTTGGTGTAAAGCTATTTCTTGTTGTACATATTCCAGGTGATTGTGTAGTCTTTACGCAAATTTTTTACACATGTTTTGATATCTTTTCTTTCGTTGCCAGTGTTTCCAATAATTTCACCTAGGTAGGATGCTTGAAATGTGTAACTTCCATGACTTTGCAATAATACCAAGTTTGTGCTCTTGGAGTCTATGTACTGTGTTTTTTGTAAGTGATTTCTTGATGGTGGTCTCCTGAAGCTTCTCGATGGCATGGCTGGCTTCCTCGGGAGTCTGGGTAATTATTGCTAGGTCGCCAGCAAAAGCAATTAAATTGAAATAACAAATTACGTAGTTCAACCTATTCAATACAAGTAAATAAGAAATGTGGTGTTACATTCCTGTTTAATTATAAGCGGGAGCGGTACCGGTTTCGATCCCAATCTGGGTCATTATCAGCTGAATAAATGCAAAAAACAAAAACAGGTGAAGAAGCAATATATATTTCTTATTTACCTATGCATTGTTTTTTGCATTTTATTCGGCTGATGATCACCCAGATTGGGGTCGAAACCAGTACCGCTCCCGCTTATAATTAAAAAGGAACGTAACACCACATTTCTTATTTACTTGTATTGAATAGGTTGAACTACGTTATTTGGTATTTCAATTTAATTGTGATACAGTTCAATACGAAACATCATGAAATTTTTATCTTTAAAAGCAAAAGCAAGGCACTTTATTTTGATTTGTTTTATCTTTTGTTTCCATACCTATTCCAAGTATTTTTTCTCCCATGTTTTGATGATCATTTCAAGTACCAGGTTGAACAGGAGTGGGGACAGTCCATCACCTTGTCTTATTCCAGTTCTAATTTCTAAAGGTTTGGAGACCTCGGTAATTGTTTGTATCTATCTTTTCCCCCTTTTGTGTAGTGAGTGGATTGAAACATATTTCCAATCTACTGGTATGACACTTCTTTTCCATATATTTTCAATCAAAGACTTTAATATTACTTATCTAGACTCACAGAGCGTGCATCGCCATGTTGTGGGCGCTTTACCTTCGAATGCATGGCTAGCACATGGTAATGTTTACAGTCCCTTGCATGTTTTCGATTTGAATCATGCCAGTTAGTGGATCTGTTTTAGTATTA
The DNA here is from genome assembly GCF_040414725.1 of Anabrus simplex. Classification (NCBI taxonomy): domain Eukaryota; kingdom Metazoa; phylum Arthropoda; class Insecta; order Orthoptera; family Tettigoniidae; genus Anabrus; species Anabrus simplex. Next base: position 245,403,159 of record NC_090265.1, on the reverse strand, counting down.
TTTGTGACGGGGTGATAATATACTGTCAAATATTTTCAAGGAATGATGAAGCTGACACATTACAATAGTTAAATTGATCGGCAATATTACGTCTAAAGTTAGGCCTACGTCTGGAATGGAAATTGCACATAATTAATTTCATATTAGAGCCCGCACAACTTGTCAGAATTTAAATTTATAATTCCACCTTTACAATACTGTAATTGTCTTTATTGAAAAGACTACATTAGACTATATTCATGATACATGTTTCGTCCTCTTATGGGACATCTTCAGTCACACTTGCAAACATTGAAAATAAGGTGAGGACACATTAAAATAAGTAAATGAAAAGTCTCTAAATCTTGTGACGTGGCGTGGAGGCGTCTTGTCAATCTTGAATCTTAAAATGGTGCAGTATGAACATGATATGAACCATGAAGTCCAGTTAAAATACAGATTAAAATGTTGTTATATGCATAGAATTGCCCAATTATAAAACAACATGAGTGGCTATGCGAATAAAATGATATGCATATTGTACATAAAATGTGATGATAATGCCACATTAAAATAGCTTCCTTGATTAGATGGAGAAGGTGGAGTTATGTTGATGACACAAGTTTAACTTGATTGTGTGTTGACAATATGGGCCTAAAAAGGAAAAAAAATATGAGTGAACTAAAGAAAAAATTCAATTGAAATGTAAACTAAGTGCCCATCTGTCACCCATCCTGCGTCGACCACTCCATCTCAAGTGTTAAAGCTGAGTGACGTCCTCGAAGACTGTTGAGGACTGAATATGAGGGGAGTTCGATGTAAGGGGAGAGATGTAAGCTAAAGCATTACTCACGCGCCTTCGTGTAAAGAATTTAATGATTATCTCATCGAAAAGTATATTGATTTCCTCCGATGTCATTCAGATTATAAGTTGGGTTGCATTTTTGATCAATATTTATAAAAATGTTTTCTAAAATATTCAATAGATTCCCTTTCTTACTTAATTGGAGAATTTGAAGGTCTTGTTTTATGTGTGTGAATGTATGATTGGTATCGACCATATGAGAACCGAATGCAGAGATTCTGCTGTATTTTGACACATTCCTTATACCTTATATTAAAATTGCGGCCTGTCTGTCTGATATAACTGGTGGAACATTGCTGGCACTTTCATTTGTAAACTCCTGATTTCTGAAATTTGCTATTGCCATTATTGATAGTGTGCTGGTTATAGAAAAGATGAGCATTGTTAGTTGTCTTGAAAGAAACTTTCATATTAAGTTTTTTGAAAACATTCGTGATTTCATAGATTTTACTATGACTGTAGGTGAAAAGGGCGTAACTATCTTTATTCTTCTTAGTATCCTTGGTTAAATTTGAAAATGATTTCTTCTCAGTTTTGCTCATAATTTTGTCCACATATTGCCTGTTGAACCCGTTACTTTTAGCTATAGCTTATAGCTATAATTGGGCAATTTTAATCTGTGTTTTAAATGGACTTCATGGTTCATATCATGTTCATGCTGCACCATTTTAAGATTCAAGATTGACAAGATGCCAACACGCCGTGTCACAAGATTGAAAGACTTTTCATTAAATTATTTTAACGAGTCCTCACCTTATTTTCAGTGATTGTATGTGTGACTGTTAATGTCCCATAAGTGGACGAAACATGTATCATGAATATAGTCTAATGTAGTCTTAACGTATCCACAAAGACTCACACGAAATGCTGTCAGTTGATACAATTATATTTTCACATATATCTACAAATTAATACACACATAACCTTAATCACTGTATCACAAAACAAAAACACTTCACTTGTAGAATATCAACAAAGCCACCATCTTTAAACAGTTGATAACTGACACGGAATTCCACAGAGGTTACACTTTGAAACACAGATGAAACCATATGACTACTGATCAATTCAACATGGAGACTGCCTAACTCGGCATGTCAGCCACGTGCTACTAAACAATAAGTCTCTTCCAATAACTTCCAAACCACAACTAACAGTAACTCACTTCACCATCAAGATCGCCTCTCTATACAGGTGCCTGGCCAGGTGTCTAGAAAGTTACCTTACAAAAGTCCAATACATAGATTACAATGTATAGAATATTCTCCATTGTTCTGAAGCCTATTCCATTCTGGAAATTACAGTGTGTTTCACAATTATTTAATTACAATTTATATATACAGGTAAGAATAAATTACATAATATTAATTTAATAATAATAATAATAATAATAATAATAATAATAATAATAATAATAATAATAATAATAATAATAATTTACATTTTTCAGTAAATGGTCCATGTAGTAACCAGCATTACTACTTTGAACCACGTATTCTCACTGCAGCCCGACTGTCAACCTACACCAACGAACCATTACAATATTTCCACGTACTTAATATGATTTAACGCCACCTTTTGTCCACAAAACAGCTGCCACTTGGCTTGGCAGCAAATCACTGAGAAGGTGGAAGGTATCTCATACCACTGGCATGACAACAGGTCTTCCAATTAGTGTACACTGCAGCGTGGTGGTGACGTAGCACAAACCCGCTTCTCTGAGTTGAAATACGAATGTTCATAGGGGCTCATGATATGGCTATTTGGGACCACAGCATTAAAGTAAATTAACTATCATATACAATACAGTCCTTCACAATCCTGGCAGTGTGGCATGGCGCATTGTCTGTTGGAAGTGGCTTTCACCATCAGGGAACACTGTTGACATGAACGGATGGATTTGGTTCCTAATTACCCATGGGCAGCAATGTTAAATGAACTGTGAAAAAAATTGGCCTAGTCATCATCGTTGTACCTGTTGGGAATTTCTCGAACTATGACCCCGCAGTCGCTTAGAACAATGTATGACATCCTCTGCTGGTGTCTGACATCAGTGAGCTGTTGTTGATATGGCTGGATGACGTGCCGTTGTTTGCTTATCATTGCACCAGTTTCGATATGCGCACACAACAGCAGCGCGAGAGCAGTCCACAAGCCATGGTAATTCAGAGATGACACCCCCCCACCCCCACCTGTGGGTGGGGGACGCAGATGAAGAATACACCCACGGTATCTTCTGCCTGTCATAAGAGGCGACTAAAAGGGGTGACTAAGGGATGATGGAATTGGAACCATGGGATTACTTGTGATCAGTACGATTAAGTGAGGAACACCATGCGTCGACGTTACTTGTGATTAGTACCATTATATGAGGAACACCCTGGATCTGGGCATTGACTGTGATTAGTGCCATCATGTGCATTTCATCGAGGCAGCATGTGGGCGCGCGGCATCATGGACTGGTGTCCGTGCGGAAGGAGCTGGCATGCGCTGCACTGAATTGTATTGGTTCCACTGTACTCGGAACAAGTCTGCATTACCTATGAGTAGTACCACTATATGAGGAGCACCATGGGTCTGTATCACCTGTGATTGGTACCACTATATGTGGACCACCATGGGTCTGCATTGCCTGTGAGTAGTGCCTTTATGTGAGGAACACCATGAGTCTGTGTTACCTGTAGGTGGTACCATAGTGTGTAATACACTGTGGGTCTACATTGCCTATGATTAGTACCACTATGTGAGCAACACCATGAGTATACATGGCCTGTGATTAGGAACACTATGGTTCTGTGTTATCTGCGAGTGGTGCCATCATGTGTGACATACCATGAGTCTACATTACCTGTGATTAATACTGCCATGTGAGGAACACCATGAATCTACGTTACATGGTTTTGCTTTACCAGTGACTGGTACAGTTATGAGGGGCCTGTGATGACCTGGATTTTGGACCTCTTTGGACAACAAGTGTTATCTCAGAATATGAGGCATTGTGAATTGGATCCACTGATTGTTTTGGATTCATGGTCATTTTTTCATCATCATTCGTTTTAGATTTTAGTCAGTGGATATGTTTTGAAGTTTTAATTATCATTTCATTTTGTTGCACCTTGTACCAATAGGGGCCGATGACCTATTTCAGAGATGCTGGTACCAAGACACGATGCCATCACAATTTGCCTTCTATTAGATATGAAGAGTTTTGCCGCTTTTCCCATTCTGACGCCAGAGACATTATTAACAGGAAGCCTGGAGACCTGCCCTATATATACTATGCTACCAGCATGTCACATGTTACTCTTCCTGCTTCTGGCACACTAAATGTCTCCGGGTGGAAATAGTCATAATGCAATAGCTCATTGGTATAAATGTCATTGATCTCCTATAATAACTTACTCTTGATCCCGTAATCTACGAGTATGGTCAGTAACATTTCCCTCGGTTCTCTATCATATGCTTTACTAAATATAAGCACAACTATCTGCTCCTCACATTGCATTTTTCAATTATTTTATGCATGATGCATACTGAAAATCTGGTCCAGACTGCCCCTCTGTGGTCTGATACTATGCTGGTTTTCATTCAACTTACTTTTTGCATTTGATCACACCTTTATTTCTAAAAATAGATCTGAATACCTTGCCTGGTATACTGATTAAAGAACTTACTATGAGATCCTTTCTGTTGCCATGCAAAGAATTCCTTCTATATTTAGATGACTTGCAAAATATCCCTTTGATTTGTCTAGTGATTCCATATGTTCTACAGTGGGTTCATGTGATGTACCCAAAACAATGTTAATTTTCCTTTTTTCTTCCTCCCTGAGACTATTACTGTTTAGAAGAGGTACCTTTTTTCTTTCTGCCTTATTTCCAAATCATTTGTGGATTCTACTGGCATCCTGGGCAGGATTTTTGTGAATAATATGCCTCCATCTGTTCCTGTCTTTGTCACCTTCTTTCATTAAATCTTCCAAATTTTTTTTGTTAGATTCTCTTTAATTTGGTCTATCCACTTCTTTCTGGGACATCTGACTGGTCTGTTTTCCAGACACCATCCAAGGTACTACCTTGGAAATCATGTCTTCATGGCCAAACAATTTTAACCATGCTAGCACACCTGGAGCCACCAGCAGTGCCAATGCACTATGACAGACTTTGTCTCATTACCAGGTGGCCTACGCAGTGGCCTCCACAGTATGCACTAGCCAGCGTCTTGGTAGGTGTGCTAGGTACCAACTGATGAGCCCAACCTACCACGTGGGGGCGAAACACTGGCAACCAGGAATGAGTTAGCTGGAAAATTTATAATGTCCAATAAAGGACCATTTATGTTGGTATTATAAAAGAACTAGTGTTACGAAAATGTTGCAAAACTTTGGGCTGGGAAGACTTGGGAGTGAGGGGATGAGATGATCGACTACAAAGGGCACTAGGAAAGTTTTGCAATACGCAAAAACGGTTAGTTGGACACCCCTGTTATGGTGAGGGATGAAAAGAGGGGTGAAAACAGGTCTAGAAGACAGCAAGGTGCGACCTTCACACCAGTTGTTACCAAGCAGTGGGATTGAAAGCAAGTTAAGATGTCAGTGTGGTCTAAAAGTGAATATTGTGCAATTATCCGCTACAATTTTGCTCACGGATTAACTGTTGACCAGTGCCTGGAGGAAATGACTCCTGTGCTGGGGAAAGACTGTCCACATCGGACAACAATTTTCCGCTGGTACAAAACGTTCTAGAGGGAGAAATTTTGGGGTTGAAGATGATCCTTGTTCTGGGCGACCGTCTGAATCAGTGACTGAGGAAAACATTGAAGCTGTGAGGAAAATGTTGCAGCAAGAGAGGCGGTTGACATATCGGCAGGTAGAAGAGACCCTCCACATCCCTGCACCAGCTATTCATTCAATTGTACAGACCATCTCCATTTTAGAAAGGTTTGTTCCTTTTGGGTGCCCCATTCACTTTCAGAGCAACAAAGGGCACATCGAGTGAAATGGTGCCAAAGAATGCTAAAACAGTTTGAAAATGGGACTTCGCGTAACGTCAATAGCATCGTTACAGTTGATGAAACTTGGCTTTATTATTACGATGTCCCAACAAAATCCCAGAACAAGGTGTTGCTGTTTGACTATGCGAAAGTCAAGGTCAGTGAAGAAAAGGATGATTGCAGCATTCTTCACTAAACGGGGCATCCTGACTCGGGTTGTGCTAGAAACACAAAGGAAAGTTACTGCGAAGTGGTACAGTAAGACTTATCTGCCTTAGGTCATCCAGGCTCTCAAGCAACTCAGTCCAATGTCATGGCTCAACACTCGGCTCTTGCATCACGACAATGCTCCAGCGCATCGTGCTAATGTAACAATGGATTTTCTTGCCAGATCAGGGTTGACTGTGCTTGATCACCCTCCATACAGTCCTGATCTTGCCCCATGTGATATCGCACTCTTCCCAGAAGTGAAGATTAAGCTTTAAGGGCAGCGTTTTGCATCCGACAAGGAGCTTCTGGCAGCATGGGATCAAGAATGTGAAAATGTAACTGAAGAAAAGTGGCAGAGTTGGTTCAGTGACTGATTTTGACGTATGAAGAAGTGTATTGAGTGTGGTGGAAATTATTTTGAAAAAGTCTAAAGCTTTCACTCACATTGCAAAACTCTCCTAGTGCCCTTTGTATGTGGTATGTTCTAAGCTGTCAGTGGAGCGAGGCGTGGAATGACATTAGTAGACAAATAACCTTGAGCAGAGCTTCTGAAAGTACAAAAAAAAAAAAATCATAATATGAATATAAAGTTGGAATTCAAGAGGACAGTTTGGGGCAAATATTAATTTATGGATGAGGAGTAAGGGATTGGAATAAATTATCAAGGGAAATGTTCAACAAATTTCCAAGTTCTTTGAAATCATTTAAGAAAGGACTAGGTAAACAGTTGATAGTGAATCTGCCACCTGGGCAACACCCCTGAATGCAGATCATTGATGATTGTTTGATGATAGATTAACTACGTGTTTCTTTGGTATATTTTGTGTAGTTGTATATGAGAAGAAGTGTGTAATTAAAGCAATCACAAACACCTAGTCTCTGAGCCAGAGAAATGAACCAGATTTATCTAAATCACCAGTCTGGGCAGAAATCAAATCCGGTACTGTCAAAACCCATGGCCAGTATTCTAACTGTTCAGCCAAATAGCTTGTACAATCAAAAAGTCCCATGATTTACTGCACATTCCCAAGAATTTTTTTCTGAATTCAAAGCCAGTTATGTTTTAGTCTGTTTTTTAACTAGTGTCTTAACCCTGTTATGTGTAGCATTGAATACTAGTACTGAAGTCCAGTAAATGCTCCCATTCCTGTTACCTTCCATATTGTCCCCACATTTACTTATTGCCTTCTCATACCATTCAGTTCTATTTTCAGTACTCTTGCTTTGATATCACCCATTAACACTATAATATCATTGATGTTGACCTTTACTACTACATCACTTGCTGCATTATAAAACTTATCTACATTATTTAATCCTCATCTGCTCCCTTACATGGTGAGCACACGGAGATGATCCTGGTCCTAATTCCTACAACCACCAAATCTATTCACATCATGCCTAACAAATTATGTTATAGGTTCACTTATGAATGGTCCCACGCCATACTCTGCCCTTCGCTTTTATCTTCTCTTACCCGAATATCATTTCTAACACACCTATATGCATGCTTTAATGCTGACTCAGCCAATTCTACTTTCTTTCTTCCTAAGCCCTATTGACATTAAATGCATCCCCATCAAATTCTGTTTTGTTCACCAAGTTGTTTCCAAGGAGACCCTGGTCTGTAAAATGGAAATAAAACCTCTGTCACTCCCATAGGTCCAACTTATGATGAAGTGCTGGCCGCACTTATACATAGTTCTAGTTACCTGAGCACAAGGAGGGCCAGGATTTAGAATATGTCTGAGATACACACTGCTATGCAATAGCAACTTGTGTCCTGACTCTCAGGATTACTCAGTAGGCTGTGGTCAGCCTTTATCCAATTTACTTCATTTCCTTCTTCAAAGACAGTCAATATTTAAGAACAATGCATTATATGTTCTATACTATACTTAAATTTTGAAGTTTGTTTGTTGTTATAAAGCAGGTTTAATCCAGTATTTTTCCAATATTTTTGTTTACGGTAATTGTTAGATTTCCAGTTAGAAGGTAGGCTATAATGTTTCATTTTCTTTCTTGTTACAGAGGCTCTCCAATGTTTGACAGTGATATTGATGATTCTGCAGAATCTTCAGATGATGCCACTGATCTCAACAAAAGTACTTCTGAAGAGGATGAGTAAGTAAATACTTCATTTTGCACTTTAAATGCTTGATTACTTTGTTATGTGCATTTTCACTGACTATCTGTGTTTGCAGCATTCCTTTTGTGTACATTTACAGTAACCGAATAAGTTGGCTGCATGCTATAGGCATGTATGTGTAGATGTAAGCTTGCTTTTGGGAGATGGTGAATTCTAATCCTGCTATTGGCAGCTCTGAAGATGGTTTTCTTTGGTCTCCCATTTTCGCATCAGACAAATATTTTCTTCTTTTACCACTTTTCCCACACCCTGGTGGAGAACTGGGTGCAACTGCATAGCACATGTGGATTTGGCCCTGGTTTATGGCTGGATGCCATTCCTGATGTCAACCTCACGTGAAGGGATTCTTCACTATTGCATGCTTCCATGGTGGTAAGTAATTTGGTGTGTTATATGAATATGAAGAAGAGGCTACTGAGACAAACACAAATATCTAGCCCCTGAGTCCTTAAATCAGAGGAATTAACTAGATATGATTAAAACCTCTGACACAACAAGAAATCAAACCCAGGGCCCTCTAAACAAAAAGTCTCCATGCTGCTCATTCAACCAAAGAGCCAGAAGACTGCAACCGTACTTAACAAGAAGCAAATATTGTGGCTGTACTTTAATTAAGGCCACAGCTGCTTCTTTCCCAGTTCTAGCCCTTTTCTGTCCCATTGTTGTCAAAAAAACTATCCAAGTTAAATACTTAGCTAGCTCATTTTCAGTAGATCTGTTGATACCAAAGTTAACATTTACACTTCGCTCTGCATACCAATTAGCCTCATAATGCCATTTGCTTCTATGCTGATTCCAGGTAATTATTAAATACCAGAGGAACGTTTAAGCATACGGCGAAGCAGATGCCACTGTACATGCAACTGTAATCAGTAGACTCAACTTCCAGTGTGGCGTGGCATGGCGCGGTATCTGGCACTATCGCACCAATGTCTTGGGGCCTTCGTAGCGCAAGGCCACATACTGGTCCATGTCTTTCCACCCACTACAAATACAAACTGATGTAAAAAAAAAAAAAAGTGAAATGATTTACATATTTCAAGTCACACAGCATAACTATTGATACATAAAGATTACAACGCGACCAAGAATGCAATTTTCCAACCAGCCTGGGCCGAGAAAAAGTTACCTTAAAAAATGTATAACAAATTTTTTTCTTGGAAATGCAAAATTCTGAAATTTATGGACTATATTTAAAACATCCCAATTTATATTATGTTAAAATTTGGATTTGATCAGATGACGGGTTTTGGAGAAACGATGTCATAAAATTGATGCATGGTTGAAACACACTTAAAAACGAGCACTTTTTGCGTTCCACTTGTGATAAAAAATATTATAATATAGATTAAAAATTTGAAACCTACATGAGCTACTGTGAAATGAAATGAGGAAAATGATGGTGCTATTGGATTTTCAGTGGGCCTATTGGTCATTTCATAAACAACCTCCAAACTTGAGTGTACATAATATTTTGGTCGACAGTAGGCACAGTACAGTCTACTAACGTGGAAATACTCCTCCCACTTCTCAGTGCCACACTAACATCATGAGGCCCAGTGTAGCATGGTGCAGCATTAGATTTCATTCGTTAAACATTTATTTGCCAGTAATCATAAGAAAGATGTAATTTAACACTTTAGAATAATATAATAGAGAATACTATATACCAGGTGGTTACAATTAAATTTTCTGTCCTTAACCGTCTCTGTGTGGAAAATGAATGATCTACGTGAACAGGAAACATACTGTTAACATTGATGCTTTCACGGCCCATACTTGTAGACATGATATGGGATTTTGGGCTTATGCCATGTCAAGAAAACGACATGAAACTCTTGATGTTTCGCAGAGAGCTTTGCTCCGCATCTTCAGAGGAAAATCTTGACTGTTCACGAGGAAATCTTATACAATAATGAGGGTTTGAATTTAAGAATGTCTTACGGTTGGAACTGTAGTGATGTGCTCATTCGCCACCAGGTGGTTCGCTGTATGCTGGCACAGCGCTCCAAGCGGGAGCTGATGACAACATTAAGTTCCAATTAATATGTTCTATCACACCATATGTGTGTGAAAAGTATCAGAGAGGACATCAGATGAATCAGGGACAAATATGGTAGAAAAATAAATAGAAGCTAATAAAATAAAATGCAATGAAAGACACCAGGTTAGAAGCGAGCCACCTGGCGACGAACGAGCGCACCACTACAGCTCCAACGGTAAGACATTCTTAAATTCAAACCCTCATTATTGTAGACTTTCTCAAAAACAGTCAAGATTTTCTTCTGAAGATGTGGAGCAAACTTGTCTGCAAAACATAAAGAGTTACACCTTGTTTTTTTGACATGGCATAAGCCCAAATGCCCATATTATGACTACAAGAAACATAATTTGAACATTTTCAAGGACATGGGGAAGAGAAATAATGAATAAGCAATTCTAGGAAAACACTTTTTAATGTGTTTCCGTATCATACAATAACCCTGCTTTTTGTGGACTTAGCGTCCATCACATCACAAAGTATGCTTGAAATGGCACACATCTATGCCCAGGACAGTGTGAAAACATATGTTGCTGCACAGCCACATGACTAATTTCCATGGATATGCCTGATGCCTCTCTTGATATGCTTCTCTTCAGATCAGTACATGACTGAACATTCTCCTGACCTGTCTTTCAGATAGCCTCCCAACCCAGAATCACAGGGTATCAGATCGTGTGATTGTGGCGTCAGAGCATTCGGAAATGATCGGCTAAGAATTTGATCATCAACAAGATGTGTTATAGAGAAGCTCTTGAACCTGACAAGCAATGTACAGTGGAACCCCACTCTGTCTAAAAACAGATGTGTCCAAGGCATTTGTCTCCTGTAGGGCAGGTATCACATGTTGGTGAAGCACATCATAGTAGCATAGACCAGTCACACTGCATGTTCTGCAAACACAAGTGCCAACCTCAACAAAGAAAAATGAGCCAGTGATGAAAGCCTTTGTGAAGCCACACCACACAGTCATATGTTCACTGTGCAGAGGAACTTCATCCACATTGATTGGAGGTGAAAATCGACTCTTTGGCAATTCTGTGTAGTCACTTCACAGGATGGTTCAAGGCTAGGTCCCTGTAACATCAACCCTTGAGAGGAAGCAAAGAGCGAAGGTAACATGTTCTTATGCATCTTGTGGTGTCAGCTGGTGTGTGGTTGTATGGATTCTGCTCCACAGTGGTTCGAAGCACTTTCCAAACAGCTTCCGTAACACAACTCGCACACTGTTTGACGATTGTTAGTCACACACAGCATCGTCTGCTGCAGCTGCTGTGATTTCTTCAGCCATCTGTGATGCAACCACTTGCCAGCCTCTTCCCAGAGCAACACTCAACTCTCAACTTTCTTCGAATTTCATCATATTTCGCAAAGCAAATATAGAAGAAGGGCCTTATTGTAGTCCTTCCTTGTGGTGTTATATTCAAAGTGTAGACATAATGTTTCGGTTATTTTGATTAAAGGGCTTAATCAGTAAAGCTCTGCTCTTCTTGTCCAAGTCGATGTTGACTCTTTGACTCTGCAGTGTATCCATGAAACTATCAACACCTGTATCCGTTAATGGCACTGATGGTCAGGGGTGAACCATGTAAACCTTGTAGCCCATAATCTGGACATTATTCCTACAGAGTTTTGTATGGGTACTTTAAATAGTTTCCTAGTTGGAGTTGGTTAAGTGAGGAAAGTTTGATTGTAACCACCTAGGACTGTCATGAGGTAATAGAAAAGTGACTTGCTTATCACTTCCACAAATACAAGTCTTCATTAATATTTTACAAAGTCTGAGTCTTTAATTTTTTGCTCTATGAAACTGCACAACTTATTGTTTATCACAGTCGTCCAGAAATGGCTTTTCATGAGTGGAAAAAACTGGTATATTCATTATCTTGATTGCAATGTTTCCTACACTCATAACTAAACAAGATAGAACTGTTAACCCTCCTCTATTAATTCGATCCAAGTATTCATCATTTATATCTCTTCCAGTCACTAACTTTACATATTCATCACACGCTAATTTGGTACATTTTAAAAGCTGCGTATCTGAAACAGATTAAAGAGCTTCATTATCATTTTTAGTTTCCTGAAGAAACAAAATCTCTTGAAAGTGTCTTTCTAGAGTTCTGACTGTACGGTTCATGTTTCCATCGCTCGCACCTTCTACCAATAAGTTCAAGGATTAAAACTTTGATGCTATTGTGCCATATTTTGCAGGTATTTTTCCAAACAAATTTTAGTTTTTCTTTTCTTTTCTGCATCTATCAGTTAAGTGACAAGAATGTTCTTATTTCCACAACTAAGTTGTTTATAAATTCTGAATCTTTCTTCCAAATTATCTGTCTGAAATGTACTAGGCAGCCCATATCTTATGTTTCGAATGTTTCTTATATTCAAATAACTTACCAAGGGAGATGTTCAATAAATTTTCAATTTCTTTGCAATTATTTAAGAAAAGGTGAAGAAAACAACAGATAGGGAATCTGCCAGCTGGGTGACTGCCCTAAATGCAGATCAGTAGTGATCGATTGAGGACTTTCCTAGTTACAAGTACAAAAAATTTAATTCTAATAGAATCTGACTTTCTTGGAGTTGGTGATTATAGAGCCATCTTTCAGATTCCCCTCAATCTTCAGCCATGTTTTAACCCAAGAGCCAAAATTTTCAAGAAATTGGAATGTAAAATATGAAATCTAGGAAAATGGTTCACCAAATGTTTTCCTTCCACAGACACCATTTTTACTGCTTGTGGTATTTAAAATGGACCATCATTTCCATATATGAATAAATCCTGCAGTGTCGGCTAGCAAAGAGGTTTTAATGCTCTCATCGCAAATATTTATGGCAAGACACACTTGTCATATTCAGACTCAAAAGGACGGAACCTGAAAGTTTTAGAAGGATCCTTCTCATTTATATAATTACTTCTGTTAGCCTTTTAACAAGATGAGCAGTATTGTATATACAAACACAGGATAGTCAATTTCAGTCATAAATATTGTGCATTCATCTCCTGAGCATTCACTCAAGGTATGAAAAATTTCCTAATTAACCTTTGTGTTATCACAAATAACCGAACTTAAAGTTACTATCTTCTAAAATGTGCACAACTTTCTTGGTTTTCTCTGCCATTTCTGCTCCTGAGATTGTCTCTACTGGATGTAAGGAAATGACATATTAATGAAGAAAATACTAATGGTATTAGGTAAGAAAGAGCAGTTTACATCCATAAGTTGATGGCGTTTTGCACAAATCCAATGGTTTCTACAAAATTATAGTCTATTCCCTCATTAACATACATCTCATCCAATTGCAAAATAACCCACTTCTCTATATCAGTTTCCTTTTCACCTATATATTTCATGAAATGATTGTTTACGTTTACCTGATTTGGTGAAGTGTATAAGTTGCAGATACTTTGAATGTGATGATCAAACTTTTGTTGGCTCTGATTGCTTCATGAGATAGACTAGACATAGAGAAGGGATGCTGTTGACATCGCCTTGGAAGAATAATATTTTTTAAAGTGAATACTAAGGAAATTCTTTCTGAAAAAAGTCATCTTGGTCAGCCAGCATATCATTATCATCTTTATCTGTAAAATCAAAAGTAAATATGTTTGTTTGTTTCTTTGTTTCTTTCTTTCTTTCTTTCTTTCTTTCTTTCTTTCTTTGTTATACAAATATACACGCCTCCACGGATCAGTACCAAAATTTGCACCAAGGCTCATGAGGTAATCAGACAGGTCATAGAGGTAGTAATATCTTCAAAGATTCAATAAAATAAAATTGGTCAAAATATGTGATATATAGGTAAAAGTTTTATGTGTTGATACCATTTTTGATAACAAAGCTCTTAAAGAATAGACTGGACACACGAAAAGCTTGGAACTTAGAATAGCAAGGAATGTGGTCAAACCTGATACAGTGGTACGGCATTAAACCAAATACAGTATAGAGAAACTCTTCATTAGTACTTCCTTTCATTTTGCTCTGTGATACAATCTAGCAATTCATTCTCTGGAAAATGGATTTCACTCCCATAAATGAGTCAGATGGGTTGTAGAGGTAGTTATATCATCAAAAGATAACATAAAACTGGTTATAATACAGGGTGCCAGGAAATGTTCTCCGCAGCGCCTATGTGCTGTTGCGCGAGGTGGCATCAGCAGTTAAGTTGGCAGCACGGCTCCTGCCGCTTTAATGGAAACAAAACAAACAAACAACAAACAGTAAACTTTGTACTCACCACAGCAATTCCTAACAGATGCTGGAAGTTTTATCCTTGTGTTCGAAGACAGACTTCAACACATCTACACATATTGTCGAAGATTTTCACAAAACTTTCTTGCATAATGGACTGCACTTAATTAATGATATTCACTTTAAGTTCATCAATCGTTTTTTGTCTGTTAAAAGCATAGGCCTGCCTGTTCCCGATACATCGTGAACTGAGCCGGTCACACGAAATTTACTTATCAAATCCCGAACAGTATCCCGGTTTGGACACTTTGAATTAGGAAACTGCGCCTGAAAGTTTAGTTTTACAGTTTCTATAAACCGATCACCTTCACGAAAAACGTATTCTATCAAAAAAGCTCTCTCTTCAGGTAGTGACCATTACCGCTTGTATCCTGTTGCACTATTCCAATAATCTATCTGAACGATTTCGAGAGCCCACAGCTCATACGTGTGGCCTTCCCTGTTCTGCTATCCTGTTGACCTTGGCCTGTCGGCGAGTGTGCGAGACAGATATGAATGACACCATGCTGCCAGCTAAACTGCTGATGTTCCCTTATGCAGCAGCACGTAGGCACTGCAGAGAACATTTCCTGGCGCCCGTTATGTGATGTACGGGTGGAGGAGTATATGTGTTGATACCAATTTTGATACTAAAACTCTGCAGGGATAGACTGTACATACAAATTACATGGAACTTAAAATAGCAAGGAATATTTATGATACAATCTAGCAATCTATTCTCAGCAAAAATAACCTCAGTTCCATAAATGAGCATGAAATGATTGCTTACAGGTGGCAGATTTTGCTGTGATACAACATGGCAGTTTATTGTCTGGAATGAGTATTGAGTGATTGTTTTCAAACTTATTTTCTTGACTCTGTTTATTCCAACCTATAGTTGTTTGTAGCCTATGGTAGTTTTGCATTCCTGTACATTTCTTAACCTCAATTCTGTACATGAGTATCAAATGATTACTTTTAGGTTGTGGATTTTGCTCTATAATAGAATATAGCAATTTATTGTGAGGATTGAGTGATTGCCTTCTGATGCATTTTCTTATGTGTATTTATTCCAACCTATACAGGCTTCGTATCAGTTATAGATGGAATTACTGTACTTGCTTCAATTGCATGTAGCATAGTTTTGCAGTCCTGTATGTTTCTTAACCTGTTCCATAAATGAGTATCAAATGATTGTTTTCAAATAGTGGAGATATGTTGGTGTTTCTTATTTCTGTCAAGAAGTGATATAACTGTATACAGTGCCATACATGATAACTGTGGAGCACAGTAGTGCTCAGCACATGTGCTCACATCAGGATAAAACGCATGTACTGGGGGGTTAAATATGAGCGATTTCTGCTTTTATATGAATACCATTTTAGGTAATAAGGTCACATTATATAAGCAATAGGAGAAAAAATAATGTAAGATATGAACGATTGAGTGTCGAGAAAGCCTCTCATGAATAAAATATTATCTACATAAAAATCACTCAAATATACTTCTCATGTAAATGACACAAGTAATATCTTGCGATGCTGCTTTACTATCAAAATAGAACCTCTTTTGCTATTCAGTTGATTAATTTAACAGAGTAACAGCTGTTATTGCCTAGTGAAATAGAATGTACTCTGGCAGGATTTATTTCCATATGTTGACAGCATTTGAAGAACCTTCTTTTCTCTTTGAGCTGTTTTCTCAGATGTAGGCTAGTTTGTATACAGAGGTGTTGGATCTCTCTCTCTCACTCTCTCTCTCTCTCTTACATGATTCTTGATAATGTAGTAATGTTTCTTCCGCTCAGGCTAGCCAATGCAGCATTTTCCTTGGAAATTACATTTCAGTTGTCTTCAGCACAACACAAGACACATTGTCATTGTTTGAAAACTTGCACTAATCCAAATGTTTTATTAGCATGGTGCAAGGTTCTGGACTGTTCGTGTTTCCCATCTTCTTCTTACTTCTTCTTCGTTTTTCCTCATGACTGAGGCGTCATGACTATCATAATATTCAGCCATCTAGCCGGTCAACCATACTCCGCCATTCTTCCCTATCTAAAGCTTTCATTGTGGTTGCTCTGAGAGAACTCTGTAGGGGGCCGTTCACCATGTCAATCCATCGCGTTGGTACTCGTCCTCGTTGTCTGGTTCCCTGGACTTTGCCCTCAACAATCAGCTTTTGAAGACTACCATCTCGGCGCATTATATATCCAAAGTAGCATACTATCCGATGGGAGACCTTACACCTTTTATCTGTAGTTGGTTCAGGATTGATGTGTTTATGCGATGAGCTGTCCAAGGAATCCTTAACATTTTCCTCCAACACCACATTTCAAAGCCTTCTATCCATTCACAATCACATTTGAGGATGGTCCATGTCTCTGCACCATACAAGAAGAATGAAAAGACTAGAGATTCAACGAGCTTCTTTTTTGTATTGATGGTGATGTTATTATCTTTCCAGATCTTCCGCAGACGGATCATTGCTACCTTTGCTATTTCAATTCTTCACTTTATTTCATCTTTGGAACCACCAGAATTGGATAGTAAGGAGCCTAGATATACATACTGATGTACAACTTCACACCCTCCAATCTGTTTGATATGTGGACTGTTGTTGTTCTTACGATCAACAATCATGACTTTGGTTTTCTGTCGATTTAGGTGTAATCCAATTTCTACGCTTGCTTCCTATACTCTCTTGGTCAACTCTGTCAACTCCTCTTCAGATGATGTTATCAAGGTGGTGTCATCAGCAAATCTCAAGTTGTTGATCTTGCATCCCCCAATGGAAAATTCTCTGTCCCAGTCATCTAATGCAGTTCTCATTTCATATTCACCATAGAGATTGAAAAGTAACGGTGACAGGATACATCCCTGACGAACTCCAGCCCTCGTACAAAACTGCTGTGACTGTTTGTTTTGAATCTTCACAGTGGCTGTATTTTCCTTATACAAGGACTTAAGGAGATCAATCAAATGGAGTGGCAAACCCATGTCATCCAAAATTTTCCAAAGATGGTTCCATTTGACAGTATTGAAAGCCTTTTGACAGTCAATAAAGCACAGGTACACCAGAACATTGAACTCCCTAGCCTTTACTATGATTTGTCTTAGGCTTAAGATCTGTTCTTGAGTGCCTTTTCCTTTCATGAATCCAGTTTGGACTTCAGGAATTTGATACTCTAGGAATGCCCAGAGTTATGCAGGATATGAAGCATAACTTTACTGGCATGTGAAATCAAAGCAATTAAGCGATAATTTCCACATTTTTTCCCTCGATCCTTTCTTGTGGATTGGGACAAAGATTGACTGTACCTATTCCTTGGGCCATCTTCTAGAACTCCATATTGCTTGGCAGATTTTCAACAGCATTTCAATTCCAGCATTACCTGTAGCTTTCAAGACTTCTGCACTTATTCCATCAGGTCCACATGCTTTTCCATTTCTCAGCATTTTCAAAGCCATTTCTACTTTATCTTGGAGGATGTCAGGTTCAGGTTCTGACTGTTTGTCTATCTTCACTTGGTCTTGTGCATTACATTGTTCACTGTAACTGTCAGTAAATTCTCCATGTTTCCAGAACATTATATCCACAACATCATCACCCTTTGAGTTCTGTACATTCCAGGAATATGGCTTGAATTCTCGAGTGATTATTCTAATTTTGTCAAAAAGATCCTTGCTGTGGTTTTGATTTGCATGGTCTTCAATCTCAAAACAAATGTTACTAAGGAAATTATTCTTATCTCTTCTACAAGAAGACTGAATCCTTCTATCAAGATCAAACATTTGTTCTCTTTTTTCTTTTGTGTTAATGCCAGATTTTTTAAGGCACCTTCTTTCTTCTACAAGCTGGAGGTTCAAGTCAGAGATCCACTGTTGCCTTCTAGTATTTGGTACTTCGAGATTCATTCAAAGAGGACTCTATCCAGTTTTTAATCACATTCCACAGCCCTTCTACAGTTGTTACTGGATCCTGTAATATGGAGGCTCTTCGCGCCGATGATTCCTTGAATGACGACATATTAACTACTTGTGGTATCCTGTGTGATCTTTTAACTGGTGTTTGAAGTTTTATTCTTATTTCTGTTCTAAGAAGCTGATGATCACTGCCACATACTGCACCTGGACAAGTTTTGGTGTCCAATACAGAAGACCTCCATCTTGAACAGATTAGGATATAGTCAATCTGATTTTTATATTGACCATCAGGCGAAGTCCATGTATACATGTGCAGTATGTGATGCTTGAAGACTTTATTAGTTATAGTGAACCTGCTTTGAATTGCAAACTCAAGAAGCCTGTTCCCCCGTTCATTTCTTTCTCCAATTCCATATCTTCCTATCGATGTTCTGACATGCTCATCATGTTGTGTTGAACCAATTTTGGCATTGAAGTCTCCCATAACAAAAGTTAGTTCTCTACTTGGAAAAGTGGAAACAGTAGCATCAAGATCTTGATAGAAGCGGTCGATTATTTCATCAGACGCATCCGCTGTTGGGACATAAACCTGAATGATGTTGATTGAAAGTGGCTTCCATTTGAGACTTAGTGTTATAATGCGATCATTAACAGGTTTATATCCTTTCACTAGGCCATTCAGTTTGTCACCAATCACAATTGCAACCCCGTTACTGCTTTTTTCTTAATTTCCAGAAAAGTAGACCCAGTGATTATCACTTCTAAAATGGCCGTTGTTTTTCCAGTGAGTTTCACTTAGCCGAGCCACTCCTATATTATACCTTTCCAGCTCTTGTATTACCAGGAAAAGTTTTACCTGAAGCTAAAAGTCCTCTCACATTCGAAGTAGCCACACTCTACTTTGTTCTTCCAGTCGCAAATTTCGCATATGCAGCTTGGTTGCCTACATGCACATGCCCAGTAGCACATTTTACACTTTGTAGCCTGGAACCGCAAAAGCGCCGCTTGTCAGCCGGGTCGCATGACGTGGTTTTTTTTTTTTTTTTTTGCTAGTTGTTTTACGTCGCACTGACACAGATAGGTCTTACGGCAACGATGGGACAGGAAAGGGCTAGGAGTGGGAAGGAAGTGGCCGTGGCCTTAATTAAGGTACAGCCCCAGCATTTGCCTGGTGTGAAAATGGGAAACCACGGAAAACCATGCATGACAAATTCGATCCATTTAAAGCGGGTATCATGATAGTGTTCATGGGAACAATAGTGTAGTGAGGTCCCTCTCTCTTCCACACCGCAGTACCACAACCGAAAAACCAGTCATTCTGGTGACGCTTGAGGCTCCCCACTCTTGACCCATCTCGAGCATGAATTGCTCTGTGCATCAAGTCGATACTGATGGCGCTGCTGCCCGACATCAGGTTTTTAGTGGATTCCAGTGGCATTTCCTCTACTGAGTTACCACCGCCCTTCCTCAAGGAGCTCATCCGCCTGAAACCGTTAGCTCCCTGAGGGTGTCAAGTTATTTCTCGCCGCTTAACACTCGATGTGGAGTCGCTGGCTGTACGGTCTACTCCATACCGTCAAAAATACGTCCATTGTAATGGTGCCAACAGGTGTAGACTCCAATTCCTTGGCAACGTCGATAAGAGCATGCATAGTTTCTGTCTTTGTCATAGTTTCCATGGCAGATAGAACAAAATGGCTGACACTTAGGGCAATGCAAATATAGTAAATAAATATATCGAGTGTCTCTCTTAGTAATGTTTTCTATGGATTGAGGGCAAAACAAGATGACTATCGCCTATGGCATAAAAACACAATAGACTTACGCTAAAAATCAATATCAAATGATCACAAATTCACTAGACAACACTCACACACTGTAAATATATGCCGCAGTGTCATAAATACTGCCAGGAAGCTGCTAACAAAGCACAGTTCCCTTTATATATAGATATTTGATGCTCTTACACCACACTAGATCTTGCATTTCCCATGCAAAGATGTTACTCACAAAATCTATGCTAAAATGTTACATTTAGCCGGGCTGAGTGGCTCAGATGGTTAAGGCGCTGGCCTTCTGACCTCAACTTGGCAGGTTCGAACCTGGCTCAGTCCCGTGGTATTTGAAGGTGCTCAAATACGTCAGCCTCGTGTCGGTAGATTTACTGGCACGTAAAAGAACTCCTGCAGGACTAAATTCTGGCACCTCGGTGTCTCTGAAAACATGTTATTACAACAAATTTGAGTGTGCCGGTAAAGCGGGAGTGGAGTGTGAGTGGTGAGTGCAAGAGGAAAGTGGAAAGTGACGAGGAAGATGATTGGTGTGGAACAATATCAGGTAATTATTGGAAGATGGCAGGGGAGAAGGAAGAAGGAAACAGCCAAAAGAGAGGGAGGTAAAGTGGAATTGGGAATGAAGGGTGACTGGATGTTGGTGGCAGCGGTGATTATGATACTACTAGTTATAGGGGGTGTGGAAGTAAACCCTGGGCCGATTTCCAGTGGCAACATGAGCTGGGAAGATATGGAAGTCATGAGGAGGGTGGTAAAGGAGGTTGTGGAAGAAGTTTGCCTGTTTGAACAGATTAATATTATGATTCAGGAACAAGTGAAGGAGGTTGAAAATATGAGACAATGGATCCAGAAAAAAAAAAAATGAATGAAACAATGATCAAAGTGGGGAACAACGAGGGAGAAATTGTGTTACTCAGAGAGAAGATAAGAAATATGGAAGAGGAGATGTTGAAGCTGAAGATAGAAATAGAATACAGTAGTCAGGAATGCAGGAAGAAATACTTATATATATGTGGCATGCCGGAAGAAAAGGGAGCGGACAAAGTGGGAACAATTTACAAAACTGTGGACGTCATCCAGAACAAAATGAAAACTAACTTCAGCAAAGTAGATATAGATGATGCGGAAAAGATAGAAG
Source organism: Anabrus simplex (assembly GCF_040414725.1). NCBI lineage: Eukaryota > Metazoa > Arthropoda > Insecta > Orthoptera > Tettigoniidae > Anabrus > Anabrus simplex. The sequence goes on along the minus strand of NC_090265.1, from coordinate 245,381,828 downwards.
AAAAGTGCATGGTAACAGGCCTATAAAAGTAAAGTTGTTATCCACATTGATGGCTGAAATAGTGACAGAAATGCGGGAAACCTACAGAGTGAAAAAAATTTGAATTAAGAGAGACATGGGAAGAGAAGGGAACAAGAATTTGAAAATCCTAAAGAATATTTAGTGAGGACCAGACTTCAAGGTTTAAGGCTGCACATTAGGGGACAACAATTAGTAGTAACTAATGGCAGATGGGTCAGATTTTGGAATGTAATGAAATTATGGGCATTAGAAGAGGACCTGATGCAGGAAGCAGTGATGGAGAAGAGAGTGGAAGAAAGGCACGTAATAGAAAGCAGCGCCGGAGAAGACGGGCATGGTGACAATGAAAGGACAAATGGAAGCAGTGAGCTGTGTGAGCTTAGTATAACGTCGAGATCAGAGGAAAGGCAGGCAAGAGGAGCACAGTGGAACAGTGAGATCATAGAGATGATTGTAGAAGGAATCAGTGAAGTGCTGGGGAAGAGAAAAACACAAGAAATGGCAAGTGGAGCAAGTATAGTGAAAGTAATGGTTTGAGGGAAGAAGCAGAAGTAAGAGGAACTATGAGTTTAAAGGAACTATGGGGTACAAAAGGTAAAAGTGATTAAGGCATAGTAACGAGAAGTAAAAAGTCAAGTAGTAGTAGTAAGTAAGCTAGGTAATAATGAAAGGTGATTTGGTCTGTAAATAATAAAATTGGAAGATGTTAAGAAGTCAAATTTGGATGAAGTGTGTATGGCAAAGGCCTTAAGAGGTGGTGTGATTGGAGTATTGTCAAGAAGTTAAATATGGTTAGTGGTGGAGTGTGTTTGTTAATTGTATAAGAGGAAATGTATTAATGGTGGAAATGTATTGTTATTTGTAAGAGGTAGAGTTGGTGGTATGTAAGAGTGATTAATTATTGAGTTTGGTGATATAATAAAGGGCGGCTGTAAGGTTGTTGGAGGTTGGTCTTAGAGAGATTAGAGTTACTGTTAAGAAGCTGAATTAGGTAGGTGGCAGTGTGTGTTTATTAATTGTATGTGAGCTAAGAGTGAGCAAGTCATTTAATTTGTAATTTAATGTGGAGTTTGGATTGGTGTAAATGGAATATAGTTAAGTATATCAGAAATATAAGTGAGCATAAGAGTGATTATGAGTAAGAGATTGAATTGGTGGTGTGTAAGAGTGATTAATTATTATAATGAAGGTTGGCTAAAAGGTGGCTGGAGTTTGGGCTAAGAGTGATTAGAGTTACTGTTAAGAAGCTATGTTTGGTAAGTGGTGGAGTGTCTTAGAGGTGAAGCTTCCACGGTGTGAAGAATTATTTAGTTTCTTTTCCGGGTTGAACTGTGTACGTGATGTACAGACAACAACAACACGGTTCAACCCGGAAAAGAAAGTAAATAGTGGTGGAGTGTGTTTGTGAATTGTATAAGAGGCAGCAATTTAATGGTGGAATTGTATTGTTATTTGTAAGGGGTTTGATTTGGTGGTATGTGAGAGTGATTAATTATTGAGTTTGGTGATACAACGAAGGGTAACTCTAAGGTGGTGGAGTATATTTTGTAATTGTATTTGAGTAAGGAGTGAGTAAGTTATTTAATGTGCAATTTAATGCAGAGTTTGGGTCATTGCAGCTTGGAAGTGTTTCCGGTTTGCTAAGAGTGATAAATTTATTTAAATGGTAAGACGTTGGAGGTTAAGGGTAGGGAATAACGAGGGGTAACTTGAAAGTAAAACAGTGCACAAGGAGTAAAAAAAATAGAGGACACAGGCTCAGCAGATGACACAACGTTATGATTGATCAGCAAGTTGTAACAGATCGTGAGTGAATATGTAGGAGTGGAATGTATTATGTATTATGCCAGGTTGCCACAGTGCCGTTTAATTTATTTTAAATTCTTTCTTGTTTTTCAAGTCATTTTGTTTTTTTCTTTTCATACAGTTGCTGTGCATATGATTTTGTTTTGTTTTGCTGATGCTTTGATTATATACTATTGTGATGTATTACCATGGCGTTCAGATCTTCAAAACGGGCTGGACAGGGACCATTTTGCCGTGGCGAAGATTATTCACTCTAATTTTTCTATTTTGGTTGTCTGATTGCTTATTTTATCTAATTTAATTTAATCTAACTTTCTGTTAGTGTAATTATTGTGTTTCCTTGTTTGTGTATTTGTTCAGTAAGTGAAGTTGAAGAGCTTGTTTAGGTATGGGCATTATACAGGGTCTAATAAGGGAGGAAACTCTATATAGATTCATTAAATAAATAAATAAATAAATAAATAAATAAATAAATAAATAAATATATTACAACAAATTAATTTCATTTCTGTTTCATATTGAATCACAGTTTTAAGAACAAAGAATTTCCACAACGAAATTTTGGTTAAATAAACATCCACCTATTCAATACTGTACAACTAATTTAGTTATAAAAATGTTTATAGCTCTCATTACGAAGTCCTTAACATAAGATGAGTTAAAACCTGGAGTTTTCTTAGTTTAAAAATATGGGAATCATAAATATCATTATTACATGACTGACAAAAATGTACAGGAATTAAAATTAGGAGAATTTATTTGGAAAACCGAGGATTTCGGAAGGATATCCAGCGAGATTCATATGTGTGGCAACCCTGATTGCACACATGTTCAGTGCTGCCGACAAGTTGCTTGATGCTTTCTGCAGTATCTTTCTCAGTTCTTCAACCTTTGGTTGTTATGTTTTTTGTGGTGTTTATCCTAATGTGAAACATGCTTCATCAACTGAGAGAAAACAAAACAAGCAAATGTTACTCATAAATTTCTTTTCCATCCCGTCATTGGTAGAGGAACTAGCTTCAACACAAGTATCAGTACAGTAAATGATAGTGCAGTTTTAATATCAGTGGATTGTTTATCTGGGGAGACTTAATGAGTGAAAACTATGACAAAAGTGAAGTGGAAGTATTTAATTTAAGATACGCTGAAAACAACTGGGAAAAGAAAATTCAAGGAAGAGTGATGGAAGTACCTGACATGGCTTAAATATGACAGAGCAACAGAATTTTGTGAATGGTGTGCATATTTACCTAAGCTTTCGAAGGACTTTCCAAGCTTGAGACTTTTTAAAACATGAGAAATCATCTCAGCACAAAAATGTGTAACAGCGTACTCTGCATAGTTGACACCAGAAAGTATGGCAACATGCTAAATAAAATTGATTTTAAAAATTTGATAATTTGAAAAAACTGTGTTATGTGGCTTATTACATTGCAAAGAGCTGGGCTGAGTGGCTCAGAAGGTTTGAGGCGCTGGCCTTCTGACCTCAACTTGGCAGGTTCGGTCCTGGTTCAGTCCTGTGGTGTTTGAAGATGCTCAAATACGTCAACCTCATGTTGGTAGTTTACTGGCATGTAAAATAACTTCTGTGGGACGAAACTCTACCACCTCGGCGTCTCTGAAAACCTTAAAAGTAGTTAGCGGGACATAAAGCCAGTAACATTATTACATTGCAAAGAAGAATAAAACATTTTCAGACTTCAAAGGCCTGTTAGAGTTAAATGCAAAATTCGGAGTTGAAATATAAGGGGAATATACCAACAATAAAATGATGTAAAGACTTTATCTCATACATATCAAAAGTGTTGTGGGATGAATTGATTTTGTAAAATGAAGGATGCTCAGTATGTTGATTTAATGCTTGATGAATCCACAGACGAGGTAGGGGATGAAGAAGTGATTTTCTATGGAAAATATTTACAGGGCACTGAAGTGCAAGAAGCATTTATTTTATTTATACCGATTGAAAGTGTTACTGCAGATGATTATTTAATGCTATTAACAAAGAACTTGAAAAATGTGGTCTTTCAAAATGGCTGTCATCTAGTTCCAGTAAGTTAATTGGCTTTTCTACTAATGGAACAGAAAGTATGATTGGCTATGATAATGGTCTTGTACATAAAATAATAATACTGTTATTTGCTTTACGTCCCACTAACTACTTTTACGGTTTTCGGAGACGCCGAGGTGCCGGAATTTAGTCCCGCAGGAGTTCTTTTACGTGCCAGTAAATCTACTAACACCTGGCTGACGTATTTGAGCACCTTCAAATACCACCGGACTGAGCCAGGATCGAACCTGTCAAGCCGGGGCCAGAAGGCCAGCGTCTCAACCGTCTGAGCCACTCAGCCCGGCTTGTACATAAAATAAGACAGAATGTGAATCATATCATAGTTGTACATTGTGTAGCACACATATTAAACTTAAGTGTTCTAAGTTCTCTGAAGAAAGGTGTATACTTTTTATCACCACTCTCTTAAAATACTGCTAGAGGTGAAACAAGTATCAGAAAGTCTTCATTGCAGTTTACAGAAGTTGCAGTATCTTAACACTGTAAGATAGGTGGCTAGCAAAGATTGTGGTATTCCCGCTCTTGTGAAAGGCAGAAAATGTGGGTACAGTGCATCTAGAAAGCATTGCTGCAGAAAAAGACAGTGCTTCTATGGCAAGGATTTTATTGAAACTGCTTACCAACTTCAAGTTTCTGTACATCATTCACTTAAATGTAACTTAAAAACTTTTCAATCTGTCGAACACACAAGTTCAATAAAAATATTACACTGTAACATACCTGTAAAAGAAAAGAACCCACACTATTAAACAAGTAATAAAAATACACACTATTAGACAAAGAATGACATGTTTTGTTTTTGAAAGAATATCATCAGATTATGTCAACACACTCAATATTTGGAAATTTTTATGTTTACTTCTATCCAAACACCTAGGAATTTAAAATTTGGAACTCATCTTAATGAAGTCCTGTTTTGTCTCCACTCCAGCATACAATGCGAGGCATTTGAAAAACCATTGTTCTTTCATTGGCTCAAATCCGACTAGTTGCCAGTCCGCTAACCCTCCATTACAACTCATGTCCCCCCCAAACTTTGCGGTCAGGTCATTGACACTTTACACTTCCCCTTCAGGTATTGTACCCCCAGAATTTTGTTAATATTATCATTGTTGTTGCTTCTTCTTCTTGTTTCGTTTCGGCCAACTAAGGACCACGTCATTTCAACTCTTTCCCTTGAGCTTTAATATTGGTCCAGTATTCCTTCATTTGTATATGGTGTTGCTCCTTTTGCTCTTTCGTCCATGCCTTTCCAGTTTTCATCTTCGGCTTTGGTTGGAAACTCTGATGTTCTTGGAGTTTTTTCTTAAGTGGGACACGCTCCTGGATATCTTCAAATGAGATCCCAATCTCCTACAGATCTTTCTGTACCTCACTGAACAATGCCCCCTTTGCCTTTTTCTCTTGGAGGAAAGTGAAAATGCGGTTGGTTAACCGTGTTGAATTCATTCGGGCCATGTGTCCATAAAAAGTAATCCCCTTTTTTCGCATCACATCGGTTATTTTCTCCACATGTGAGTACAACTCCTGGTTGTGCCGCCTCGTAAACTTGTCGTTGTCTTTGACTGCACCTAAGATTTTTCTCAAAATCATTCTTTCCTTGGCCTCCAATTTCTCCATTTTGCCTTTTTTGTTCATGGCGAGACATTCCGCTGCATATAGAGCCTCTGGCCGGATGACAGTGCAATAGTGTTTGATTTTTGCATTCAGAGATATAGATATTTTCTTATAGATATTTTTAGTCAGATGGTAAGCCATTTCCATTTTATTCATGCATGAAGAAAAGCTTCTTTTTCGGACATGTTAGGTTCCATCCATTCACCAAGATACTTAAATTTTTCAACTCGCTTGACTTTTCCGTGAGTCCCTTCTAGCTCACTTGGCACCAGTTTGATGTTTGTAATGAATTTTGTTTTCTCAAAGGAGATTTAGAGGCCCGCCTTTGCAGCTGGTGTTTGAAGCTGATTGATCTGCTTCGTGGCCACATCCAAGGAATCAGCGAAAACCGCGAGATCGTCTACAAATGCTAGACAGTCAATTGAAAGGTTCTTGTTGTTGTGGCCTAGTCTGACTCCGCTTTTGACTCCTTCATAACTTATTTCTCTGCGCCATTCACGGATCACTTTCTCAAGAACGCAGTTGAACAACAGAGGTGAGAGATCATCTCCTTGCCTAACTCCTGTCCGTATTTCAAAGTCTGAAGTCTCTCCTCTAAACTTCACTTTTGAGATGGTGTTGGTGAGAGTCTGTTGGATGATCACTCTTGTTTTACCGTCCAAGCCAAATTCCTTTAAGATCTGAAGTAGGGTAGTTCTGTCAATTAAATCATAGGCCTTCGTAAAGTCAATGAATGTTACTACAAAAGGCTTGCTCCTTAGTTTAAGATATGAAAGGAGAGATTTCAGATTCATAATCTGCTCCACACATGACCGTCTGAAACCTCCTTGGTAATCACCCATCTCTGGATCTAGCTGTTCTTCTGCCCTGATTTGAAGAGCTGTCGAGAGAATTGTAGGTTATAAGTAGGAGTGAGATGCCGCGATAGTTGTTAACATCCGACTTGTCGCCTTTCTTTTGAAGTGGGTGGATTAGGGCGGATGTCCAGTCACTTGGAAGTCTTTCAGTATTCCAGATTTCATGTATGATGTCCGTTAATTTCTCCACTTCATTGTCACTAGCAAACTTCCACAATTCAGCTATTATCGAATCTTCACCCGGCGCTTTATTATTCTTCAAGGATTGGATAATCTGACTTCCTCTTTTGTAGGTGGAGCTGAATCTTGGTGGACTGTGGTTTTATCTTCAAATGTGAATCTGGACATTGGGGCCTCGCAGTTAAGAAGGGATTCGAAGTATTTTGCAAGGATCCGGTAGTTTTCCTTGTCATTATGGGCTAGTTTACCATTGGTATCTCTGAACTGTAGGCTCGGTGGGTTGTATTTCCTCAAGTTGCTTTTAAATGTTTTATAAAAGTTGCGTGTATTTTTCTTCTTGAAATCCTGCTCAATTTGAGCCAGCTGGTGTTTATCAAAAGCACGCTTAATGCTGCGGATGGTTTTTGCTGCACACTTTCTCTCATTCCAGAAGTTTGTCCAGTTGACTTGGTTCTTTAGCGAGTTTCATTTCTGCCAGGCGAACTGTCTTTGCCTTATCGCTGCATCGCATTCACTGTTCCACCATGCATGCTTCATGGGCTTAGTAAGCTGAACCGTCTCTTTAGCTGTTTTGACCAGGGCCTCGCGCAGTTGTTCCCAGTTCTCTGCATCCACCGATTGTAGTTTCTGAGTGAACTCATGATTAGATCCTAGTTTTTCTCTATCGAATCTTTCAATCCTTTTGGCTCGAACTCTCCTTGTGTTTCTCGGGAGAAGTTTGATTTTTATTTTGTATAGATAATGATCTGAGTCCAGTTTTGCTTGTTTTAGAATTTTCACATTCTGAATTTCTCTTTGAGCCTTCCGTGCGATTGCGACATGATCAATCTGGAATTTACCAAGGTGGTGATTTGGGGATTTCCAGGTCTTCTGTTTCTTGGGCAGGTGTTTAAAAGCAGTGGACTCCATTACGAGGTTAAATGCCTTGCACAGCTCTATTAGCCTTTCTCCATTACGATTTGTTCTCTGGTGAGCATGATAGTTTTCAACAATGTTTTGGAACTTTCTCTTTTTGCCTACCTGGGCATTGAAATCTCCAAGCACGATTATGGTATGTTTGTCTGGAATCTTGGATAAAATCTCCTCAAGTTCTTGCCAGAATCTATCAGTTCCCTCTGGGTCTCCCTTGTTCGCTTGGTTGATCGGCACATGAACGTTCACAATAGTATACATTTTGTTTATGCTTCGAAAGGACAGAGTCGAGACTGCTATTCACAGAGGTGAAATTTGTTATTAAGTCCAGAATCATTTTGTTGACTATAAATCCTGTGCCGACGTGGGGAACAGTTTGTATGACATGTTTACCAGGTTTACCCTTGAAGATCCTGTAACCTTGAGATTCAAAGGCCTACTCATCTGTAAATCTCGTTTCCTGAATTGCTGCAATCAAATTTTGCTGCTCCGATAGGATATCTGTGAGCTGTTTCGGTTTTCGTACCTGCTGGAGAGAATTGGCATTAAAGGTAGCAAAGAAATTCTTTGCTCTATGTTTGATCTTTCGTGGAGTCTCCGATACCTCCGAGCATGCTGGTGCAGGCACCCCAGAATCTGAAGCCCACTAAGGTCTTACAAGACGACGGTGGATTGGTTACCACCTGGGGTAGTAGCTTTTGCTGAAATTTCCTCCATGCTTTTTTCACAGTTGAAAAACTGTAGACTGGGGTCGGTGATATTTTGCACCGACCAAGGTTGCTATTATTATTATTTCTCATGTTACAATTCTTTTATTTAATATGCAAGAGTTCTTAGTGAGCATTTAATGGTCTGCCTATTATACCAGAATGATGATGTTGATGTTGTTCTTCTTCTTCTTCTTCTTCTTCTTTTCTTTTTCTGAATCAGTGAGTTCTTGTTAGATGCTATTTTTAGTGATAAATGATCATCTAGAAGATCGTCTCGAGTGGTGAAAGACTATGCTACTACAGACACATTGCAGACCTTTAAGTTAAAGATTGGGATTCAATAAGCAAATATGGGAGAATATTTTAAAAACTTTGTGATCATTCATGTTGCTTTCGTTTTTTTTTTTTTTTTGTGTGATATAAATTTCAATTGCTTCTTTTACGAAGGTAATCTCAAAAATAAGGTCTCCTATTTTTTTATTAATACATTGACCTGTTTATATCTACAATGGCTTACATCATTTTACAGCTTGAACATTTAGCTATTTTTCCATATAATCATCATTTCGCTTGATACATTTTTGTAGACGCTGTGACAGTTTTTGTATGCCCATGTCATACCAGCTGGCTGCCATGCTATTCAGAAAGTTGTGAACCTCATCTTTCACCTCATCATCGGTGCTGAATCACTTTCCAGCCAAATGTTCTTACAACTTAGGGAACAAGTGATAGTCACTGGGTGCCAAGTCGGGACTATAGGGTGGGCGGGTGGGTGATGATGATCTGCTAAAACTGTTGAGAGCAGCGGTTTGCCGGGCGACGTGTGGGCGAGCATTGTCATGGAGAATGTTTACGTCCTTGCTCAACATTCCTCTTCTCCGGTTCTGAATTGCCCGTCTTGAGTTTTAATTGTGTTAATTGTGGTCCCATCAGGCATCAGGCAGGCATCAGCTTTTGAAAATGAGACAAAGTCTCTCATAGTGGATTGGGACTGCCAGAGGTTCCAAGTAGCCTATGCAGTGGCCTCCACAGTATGCACTAGCTATGCGTCTTGGTGGGTGTGCTATTTACAAACTAGTGAGCCCAACTTAACACACTGGGGCAAAACGCTGGCAACCAGGAATGAGTTAGCTGGAAAATTTATAATGGCCAATGACGGACCAACTGTATTGGTATTATAAATTTACTCATTCGGAACAAATATTTCAGGTTCTCTGTGGGAATCAACATCTTTATCATCTGATGGCCAGGCAGGCATCAATTTTTGAAAATGAGACAAAGTCTCTCCTAGTGCTTTGGCACTGTTGGTGGTTCCAAGTAGCCTACGCAGTGGCCTCCACGGTATGCACTAGCCATGCGTCTTGGTGGGTTTGCTATTTACCAGCTGATGAGCCCAACTTAGCACACGGGGGCGAAACGCTGGCAACCAGGAATGAGTTAGCTGGAAATTCATAATGTCCAATAACGGACCAACTATATTGGTACTCAAGTTTGACACTATTTCTAATGGGAGCACAAAAATTGTGACTTCAAGTTTACGTATTCAATCAACCAAGGAATAGTATGCCATTGGGACAGTAAAGACTGCACAATTAAACCAGCCACAGTCTTTCAATAAGTTATAAACATTAGCAATTTGGTTTTAATCAATGCTTATTTGTTAACAAAAAAATTATACTTATTATCATTGTTTTTGCATATTCCACCAGTCAGAATAATAATGAAATAGCCAAGTGTCTACATAAATCATATAATTATACGAAAACATTTTTTTAAACAACATCGAAGGCAGCATGTTAATTTTTAAAGATTTTATATGGATACAAATACCCAGGATTCTAGATATTATGATTCATTGAGTTATGAACTAAGGCTGATGATGCCCAAAATGTGGGCAAAACCTGTCCCATAAAAAAAGTAACAATGTAAAGTTTTTTATGTAGAATAAAAACTATGTTGTATTGAAAAGTTTCAAATGAAAAATATAAGTTGTTAAATACGGACCAATAATGAGATTTATACGTTGTAAGAAAATGTTTTCAAAGTTATGTAAATAAATGTCTGCTATTGTACCTGATCATTGTGAGACCATGGCTAACCCTTCTTTTTGACAAAAGCTTTTGTCATTGAATGTAAAGAAGTTTTGGTTTAATGCTGATCTAAGAAGGTTAATTATTTCTTTAGTTTCTTGTAGTGAAGTGTTTTCTTTTATATGGTTTTCTGTAATTTTAATGTATCCATCTATTAGTACATTGGTGTGCATGTTGTTGATTGCAAAGGCTTGCTCTCTGTTATTTTAAGTTTTCTTAGTTCTTTAATTCATTCTATGCTATTTTTAATCAGCCTATCTTCTGTGAGGTTTTTCTTTTAGAATTTGGTGGAGTTGTTTGCTTAAATTGTAACTTGGCATATCTTTGAAATTTACTATTGGTCTAATGGGACACTTTGTGTGTTTTGGGAGGGCTGGTCAGGATTCAAACTGTGGCCATCTGGGTGAGGTGCCACTCAACTGTTATGCCCCATCATTTCTTAATTCTAATCAGAATAAAATATATAACAGATTAGGTAATTACACTTTAAGACAAAATACAAGTAGAAAGCCATCGCATCATAACTTTAATCATAGTAGAAAGTGAAAGAAAGTGAGTAAAGGTATTAAGATAAGGAGAAGCATTGCTAGACTCAGCAATGATCCCCTATTTACAAAGTTCAGAGGCCCTACAGAGTGCTACTTTTAGTTGAGTTGCCTCTCGCAACTGGCAGGACATACCATGGATGTTTTCTATGATCTCATCTACAGGAGGGCAGAGAAGGTATGTAGGCTTTTCAGTTGTAGTGCTACGTGTAGAACATTATCAACTTTCAATTTCCAGATGCATAGGGTCCAGAGGTGGCCTAATGTGAGAAAATTACCCTGAAGTTCCTCATAGGAAGGTTTCATATAAGACATCATAGCAATGCATCATGATAGCATATTGCCCATGGAGTTTTATTTGTCTATAAAGTTAGGCACTCACTTATCGTTAAAATAAGATCAACAGGATGAGAACAGGTTTTATTTACTACTTAAGGTATTCCCATACTAAAATAATAATAAGAGGCTTTTCAAATGGGAAAATTAATTGCACTTTTTATAAACTAGCTAGTGATTTAACATTGCACCAACACATCAAAAGGTTTGGCAACACAAGGATGGGAAAAAGCTAGGACTGGGAAGGTGGCAGCCATGGCCTTAATTAAGTTACAGTCCCAGCATGTTCCTGGCATAAAAATGGGGAAACCACAGAAAACTAGGGCTGCCAATTGTGGGATTTGAACCCACTATCTCCCGAGTGCAAGCTCACAGATGCGCAAACCTAACCATGCGACCAGCTTGCTCTGTGAACTTTTTATACAATTAAAATAGCTAAATATTATTTAACTACTTTACTAGTAGGCATTATGTAGTTTAAAAAAAAGCAAAACCATCACCATACAGGTCTTAAAGGTCCTTGGAGGAGTGGAAGGTATTTCTGCTGATTATTTCTGTAACCTCAGAACTTGATGGGGTAGAGTTGTTAGCCCTATGCCCAATTGTCTTCGCTCCCAGGAATTAAAGTAGTACTTATTTCTTATGCAGGCCATGTGCCCTTCCAGAAGTGGAAATCTTGTTCCTTAAATTACTTACATTTTTCAACTTCCTAATAGGGAATCGAACCCAAGTCTTTCAGAGTGAACTAAGCACTCCTTTACCAATCCCCGCTATTCATTGGTTCATCCCCGATAATGTCCGGAATAATGTCACTAACTCTGCCCATCCAAACCAAACGAAACCCTGTGGCGCAATAGCCTCGAAGGGCCATGGCCTACCAAGTGACCGCTGCTCAGCCTGAAGGCCTGCAGATTACTAGGTGTCGTGTGGTCAACACAACGGATCCTCTTAGCCATTATTCTTGGCTTTCTAGACCGGGCCTGCTATCTCACCATCAGATAGCTCCTCAATTGTAATCTTGTAGGCTGAATAGAGCTCAAACCAACCCCCAGTTCCAGGTAAAAATCTCTGACCTAGCTGGGAATCGAACCTGGAGCTTCTGGGTAAGAGGCAGGCATGCTATCCCTACACCGCTGGGCCGGCACTCTGCTAATCTATCTGCCTTATTATTAAGAAGACCATGGTTCTGTAACATGTTACAAATGCCAGCATACAGGCTAACGCCTGCTCCATCTGTTAATATCTGGAAGTTCATGCAATAAAAATAAACTTACAGAAGACAACTGCATGCATGTTTAGAGCTACTGGATGCCTCCTATCTCTTTAATTCACCATTTGACCCTACTGTGGACTTGATTATTCCACTAGCGCAAATGACCATATTAATGTATAAACAAAATACATATAACCTGAGACAACTAAACACACATGATCACTATACAATATTTACACTCCCTTAACTATCCATCACCCCCTGTGGGTGGGAGATGCAGACGAAGAATACACCCACGGTATCCCCTGCCTGTCGTAAGAGGCGACTAAAAGGGGCGACCAAGGGATGATCCAATTAGAAACATGACACTACCTGTAATTAGTACCATCACGCAGGGAACACCATGGGTCGCATTTACTTGCACGTAGTACCACTATGTTAGGTACGCAATAGGTTTGTGATTAGTAGCGACAGTGTGTGAATCAGGAGGTGGGTCCTACAGTATCTGTGATTCGTACCCCTATATGAGCGACACCATGGGATTAGCAACACCCTGGTTTTGCCTTACTTATGCTCAGTTCCCACTATGTGAGGAATTCCACAGGATAGTGTCCCTGTGATTAGTCCTCTTATGTGAGGAACGCTATAGGTTTGTGTTGCCTGTAAATAGCGCTGCAATGTGCGAAACACCATAGGTCTGTTTTACATGTGCGCATTACACTACCTGTGAATATTACCATAATGTGTGGAATACCGCGAGTCTCCACTACTTTTGATTAGTACCGCAACATTACACATAACATGGTTCTGCTTTCCTAGCGATCAATACCATTATGAGAGGCCAATGACCTGGATTTTTGACCCGTTTTGACTATAAGCATAATTGATTCAGCATCGTGCTATAGAAGCAGTCCCTTGGTCAGTAATACTATTGTTTTGTGCCAGCTTCTGTACATGTGAGGCACTGTGGGTCGGATCCACTGATCGTTTTAAATTCATATCCCTCCATCCATTCATTCTTCGTCCTCACGCTTTGAATTCTGGTCAGTGGAGGATTTTGAACTTTAAAGTTGTCATTTCATTTCGTACCATTAGGGGCCGATGACCTCGATGTTAGGCCCCTTTAAACAACAAACATCAATCAATCAATCAATCAATCAATCAATCAATCTAACTAACTATCCATCACCCCCCGGTAGGCAGTCCAAACACATAAAACAACCCCACATGCATTAATTTGACCTGACTCCAGCCATTAAGACAAAGAAATTGCTGTGATTTGGTGTTAAAAATAATTGTTGTTTATAATATTTACAAAGCTGGGTGCGACAACTTACTATTTTACATTTTTTTAAATGATCGGAACTTATCTGTTTCCCATCTTGTTGATGGAATTCACCCTCCCTGGGCCATCACACGTGGTTTAGCGCATGATGGCACTAATGCTGATTTGAGAGAAGATTCTTCTTTTTCCATTGGGATGATGATCAGCATGCTGATGGTGTTGTCTGCTTGATTGGGCAGGCTGCTGCGTGGCTGTGGCAGGGAACAACCATTCAATTATTATTCATGTCTGCAGTACTGTTCGTCCTCGCGTTCTACCTGAAAATAAGTGTTCTGCGAATACTGCACTCTGGACTCAAACTCGCAACTATGCATAAGAGTCAGGCTTGCTTACGCCTGAGTCAGTTTAGTCTGTTCACTCCCAGCGGATAGTAACTCTGCTGCCTAGAGGCAGCCATAACTTTCCTCCCGACTGTAATTTTAGTTTATTTCAAACAACCTTTACTACCTACCTAGCACAGTTCCAGGATACACACATACAGTTTGTTGTCCTATCTAAGCTCACCAGTCCGTTTCAACTTCACTATGCATACATTAAACTATAGAAATATTCCACTCGCAAAGGCTCCATTGCATTACAGACTTTGAATCTCATGTTAGATCCATATTGACAGTTAAGACAAAATTGTACGTAAAATATTATAGTATTGACTAGGAGGATATCAAAATAATTTTGTACAATTCTGTAAGAAGGCTCTATTGTTAATAGCTGTGGCACTTGCTGATACACACCTGTCGCCGCTGCATTTGATTTAAGATGATACAAGACCCTGGGGAGCATCCGTCTTAGGATTTTTTAGGACTCTGTCCCCCACCCTTCGTCCAGGGTAATCACTGAGAAGCAGACACTAATTCTTTGTGTGGTGACCTACTTCTCATAATGGATATACACGAGTTTGTAATGTCTTTCCCGTCACTTAATTATTGCAAATGAGAGTCCTACAATGCTTGGTAAATTATGTTAGTATTTCTCCCGGCGTTGGTTTGACTCAAAATGGCCCTATGAAGGGAATCTTGGCCATTTTCGGGAAGTTTTCGACATTGGATTTGCTCATAGTTGTCGAGCATTAGCTGACTAGGGGCCATCGTATAAAACAAATTCACATGTCTCAGTCTCCGTTGCAGCTCTTCGCTCATTCTCTCACCAGCTGTTTCTTAGCCATTACTTTGTGTGCTTTGCATAACAAAAGAAGGCTTCCCTCGCAGGCGTTTCTCCGTAAGCTTCCCAGGGAATATCTTTGGCTCATTATGTTCGTTCAAATGGGGTCTAGGGATCGCTGTCTAATATGGTTCAATATATATGTTACCTTTAATATGTTATACTTGTTTAACTAATTTTTATTAATGTATTACATTTTAGGGCTACAGGCTCTGGTACTGGAGGTGGCACAGGAAAGAAGATTCTTAGGATGGTCAACAAGATAGCTGCTTCAAAGTATTTTCAGCATGTGAGTTTATTCTCTTTATTTCAATTATTTATCAAATTGAAACCTGGTCGGTAATTAGATAGAAAGGTGATATATAGAGAGATTGATCATTTTCAAATAAAGGCAGCATTCATCTTGCTCGAGACTTCTCTTTCTTCATCTCATCATAATGTTGTTATTTTCTGTAAACTAGGAAATAATGGCTATGTTCTTATGCACATTCACCATGTACAAACTTAGTTTGAATACAGCAATGGATTTTAAAAAAATAAAAGCATATTTTTATATAATACCTAGTTTTCATTGTATGAAAAATTCACTAAATTATCAACTTCCATTCATGAATTGCTCTACCTGACCGTTACAAGTACTGTATAGGAAAGAATTAATTGTAACATTCCTGTTCTGATTTATGCTAGCATGGTGTAGAATATTGTTATTTTCTGGGTTTAGGACCTGTAAGAGGACTATTGATGAAAACATACCCTCGTTTGTCAATAGATAGCCTACCATCAATAGAGGAATGCTAAAATTTAACTGAAATCTCTCTGCATTATTGAAATGCCTGTGGTTTAATTCTGTATACATAGAGTTGAGTCTTGTTAAACAGCAAGTATTCAGGTCGTTTTTCTTGTTTCGTGCAGCAGAAACTTCAAATATTATTATGTATAACAGCATTACTAGTAGAAATGTATTCTGTCATGCAAGTCAAGAATTTACAAGTTTGCCATGTAGCAAATTTTATGAACAGATATGTACTCTTCTACAAATTCATAACACTGTTATTAAATTCAGTAACAATACTATTGCTTTTTTTTTTTTTTTTTTTAATAACTGTTAGGTTCTTTAGTCTGTCAAAACTAATTTTGAGTAAACATTTTTTATAGTACCTGCAAGAAAACATGGTAACAGTATTAAACCTGAAAAAAAAAAAACTTAATTAAAATAGTTGCCGTAAAGCTAATGCAGTGAGCTCGCAGCTGCGATCAACTGTATTCTGTAAGAAGGAAGTCAGCTCCCAGACGAAACTATCTTTACATCGGTCTGTTTTCAGACCAACTTTGCTTTACGGGAGCGAAAGCTGGGTGGACTCAGGATATCTTATTCATAAGTTAGAAGTAACAGACATGAAAGTAGCAAGAATGATTGCTGGTACAAACAGGTGGGAACAATGGCAGGAGGGTACTTGGAATAAGGAGATAAAGGCTAATTTAGGAATGAACTCGATGGATGAAGCTGTGCGCATAAACCGGCTTCGGTGGTGGGGTCATGTGAGGCGAATGGAGGAGGATAGGTTACCTAGGAGAATAATGGACTCTAATGGAGGGTAAGAGAAGTAGAGGTAGACCAAGACGACGATGGTTAGACTCGTTTTCTAACGATTTAAAGATAAGAGGTATAGAACTAAATGAGGCCACAACACTAGTTGCAAATCGAGGATTGTGGCGACGTTTAGTAAATTCACAGAGGCTTGCAGACTGAACGCTGAAAGGCATAACAGTCTATAATGATAATGTATGTATGTATGTATGTAAAATAGAATAACATGTTTCATTCTTAAAAGAACATCATAAGATTCTATCAAATCGCACTCAGATATTTAGAAAAGTATAAACATTTATATAAATTTCTGTTTAAATACTTATGAACTTAAAAATCTGGAACTTATCATAATGAAGTCCTGTTTCCTTTCCACTCCAGCTGGCCAGTTCAGTTCGTTGACCTTCCGCTACGCCACACCTCCTACCCTAGTTAGGTCAATGACATGCTGGATTTTTACTTTTAGACGTTTTTATTTTCAGTACTCCCATCTTCATCATCTTCATCATCATCATCATCATCCTCGTATCACAATTCTTTCATAAAATAAGCAAGGGTTCTTAATAAGCGTCCACGAAACTACTATGCTGGCATAGCAGGGGGAGAGGTGACACTCCCACGTGACGCGTCCCAGTTGATAGATAGGTGGGTCCTAACCAGCTTGCCGGCGGACTTGAGGGAAATAAAATACCTCTCGCGGACCAAACACACAACCCCCTGTGGGTAGGGGACGCAGACGAAGAATACACCCATGGTTTCCCCTGCCTGTCGTAAGAGGCGACTAAAAGAGGTGACCAAGAGATGATTGTATTAGAACCATGAAACTACTTGTGATTAGTACCACCATGCGGCGAACACCATGGGTCGCTTTTCCTTGCGCGTAGTACTACTATGTTAGGTACCAAATAGGTTTCTGATTAGTAACATGCAGGAGCACTGTGCGGTCAGCCCCGCACTTAGAGTGCACTGTCGGCTTTTACAGTACCTGTGATTAGTACCACTATATGAGCGACACCATATAGACACCATGTCACTCACACCATGGTTCTGGCTAGCCTATGATTAGTACCCATTATATGAGGAACACCACAGGATAGTAAGAGTCCCTGTGGTTAGTACACTTATGTGATGAACACCATAGGTTTGCATTGCCCATAAATAGTGCTGCAGTGTGCAAAACACCATAGGTCTGTATTACATGTGCGAATTTCATTACCTGTGAGTAGTACCATAATGTGTGGAATACCGCGAATCTATGCTACTTTTGATTAGTACCGCACCATGACAAATATCATGGTTCTACTTTCCTAGCAATAAGTACCATTATGAGCGGCTGATGACTTGGATTTTGGACCCCTTTAGACTGCAAGCATCATTGATTCAGTATTGTTCTTTAGAAGCAGTCCCTTGTTCAGTAATACTACTGTTTTACGTCAGTTCCTGTGAATGTGAGGCACTGCGGATCCACTGATTGTTTTAAATTCATATCCATCCATTCATTCTTCATCCACCGAGCTCGATAGCTGCAGTCGCTTAAGTGCGGCCAGTATCCAGTATTCGGGAGATAGTAGGTTCGAACCCCACTATCGGCAGCCCTGAAGATGGTTTTCCGTGGTTTCCCATTTTCACACCAGGCAAATGCTGGGGCTGTACTTTAATTAAGGCCACGGCCGCTTCCTTCCCACTCCTAGCCCTTCCTTGTCCCATCATCGCCATAAGACCTATCTGTGTCGGTGCGACGTAAAGCAACTAGCATTCTTCATCCTCATGTCTTGAATTCTAGTCAGTGAAGGATTTTGTACTTTTAATTTGTCATTACATTTCGTCTCATTTTGTACCATTAGGGGCCGATGACCTAGATGTTAGGCCCCTTAAAACAACAGGCATCATCATCATCATCATCATCATCATCAGCTTAATAAGCAATAGTCTGCCTATTGTACCAGTGATTTTCCGTTTGGTCATTTTCGCTTACTTTTATTATTTGTTAATTCTTTTAAAATTAATTAATTAATTAATTAATTTATTTATTTATTTATTATTTTTATTTTATTAATCTGGCGAGGGAATTTGGTTTGTTTGGCCTATATGTGTGGCGTTGCAGTTTGTTATTTGACATTTGAATTCATTCAAATTAAGCTACCATTTTTTCATTGTTATTATCAGGGATGCACTGGTGCCGGAACACACCAGAACGGAGTCTGAAACCTGTCTGAAAAAATGGAGCGCAGTCTGAAACCTATTCCCCTTTAAATTGACTGAAGTTTCTTTGTTTTATAACATTTTAATGTTTTAAATCTCCCACAGTATTTCAAACGCCAGTACCGGTAGTGAAAAACTGTTGTATCAAATCATTACTGCCAACTGTGTTTCTACTTACACTGTTTCATCAATCTCTGGAATGTGTGATATTGAATATTACCTACTTCAAATTTCTAAACGTGGCAGAATATTTAATTTTTAAATTAACAGAAAAAATGACTAGCCGTTTATAGTTTTATCATTTCTTTCTTTCTATTTTATTCCTTGATCCCTCTTAGGTAGGCTTTTACTTTCTGGAAATCTTGAGTCTTGATTAAGTTTATAAAGTGCATAAAAAGTTAAGTTTAATAAACAGAGAATGTCTATTTCACGGAGATGAAGAGGACCTTATTCAGTTATTTTAACAAACGAATGGACTGTAAGGAATCTGGAGATTTTACTCACAAAAAAGAAGTTGGAGATGATGACCACATGGTTATTGTAAGTGACTTAAGTTCAGATGCAGGTAGTAGTTCTACCTGTGCAGCATCTGTAAGCGAAAGTTTGCCTTCATATCCAAAATACTGAACTGCTTGGGTTGGCGATCACGGGGCCCTTAGCTGAGTCCTGGCATTGCTTCCACTTACTTGTGCCTGGTTCCTTTCATCTATTCTATCCGACCTCCCTTGGTTAACTCTTGTTCTTTTCCGACCCTGACGCTATTAGGTTTTCGAGGGCTAGGGAGTTTTTCATTTTCACGCCCTTCGTGGCACTTGTCTTTCTTTGGCCGATACCTTCATTTATTGAAGTGTTGGATCCCTTCCATTTTTCTCTCTGATTAGTGTTATATAGAGGATGGTTGCCTAGTTATACTTCCTTTTAAAACAATAATTACTGAGCTCGATAGCTGCAGTAGCTTAAGTGCAGCCAGTATCCAGTATTCAGGAGATAGTAGGTTCGAACCCCACTGTCGGCAGCCCTGAAGATGGTTTTCCGTGGTTTCCCATTTTCACACCAGCAAATGCTGGGGCTGTACCTTAATTAAGGCCATGGCCGCTGCCTTCCCACTCCTAGCCCTTTCCTGTCCCATCATCACCATAAGACCTATCTGTGTCGGTGCAACGTAAAGCAACTAGCAAAAAATAATAATCACCACCATCACCTGAGACATTTAAATACTTACAACTAATTTAATGCAATACTGTTTTCCTGTATTGGTGAAAAGCCCTTCTAAGTAACCTGTTACATGCTCTTTCATCTTTGTCATTTCACGAGTGAGTCTGAAACCTATTTCTATTACCACTGCAACCCTGGTCATTATTGTTATATTATTATTGTAATTTGAATTGTTTTTTGAAAACTATTTAGGGTTTGTCTAATGAGCTTTTAATGGACCGGTTAGTTTTGCTTCAATTTTTCTTCTGCAATTTACGTCTACGTGAATGGTTTTCGTGGAACTATACTCATAGTTTTATTATTATTATTGTTGTTGTTGTTTTTGTTGTTGTTGTTTTTGTTGTTATTATCTCTATTAAGAGATGTGTGTGAGATAGTTTGTGTTTTTTTATGTTAATGATTTGATTGAGCAATGTGTGAATTGAATTGAAGTGTATGTTGTAAGACATCATTTTTACTGATAAATGATAACCTACTAAAACGTTTGGAGTGGCAATGGCTCTGTTTAACCCGGTAACGCTGTGTGGTTCCGTAAGGTACCAATGTACCTTACTTTAGATTTTCTCATACTGATCGTTACTCGCACCTTAAATCTGGCAACTCTGCCTTACATTGTCAAGGTGATACTCCCTACAATGCAGAGGGTGTTATTGGAGTGTTTGTTGGCGGCAGCAACTGCTTGGAATTTGAGATTGTGTTGAGAGGAATAAAAATGATTGCCTGTCTAAGGTAAGTTGTTTTATTTTGTTTATAAATTTTGACAGTCCCGTGGTTTATTATCTTGAAGTATCAGACCATGACTTGAAACAGCAAGCAGTTGGTCAGCATTTCTGTGTTCGCTGTTATGACACTAATGATGCCATTGGTACAGTAGAGTATTGCACACTGCTTACCGTACCTTCCTGTTCCTTTTCTCCTTCTTACTGCTAAAGGTGATTCTAAAGAAATAATTCATACTGTAGTCACAAATATTGATTTATATTGGTTATGCAATTCTATAATTGCAGGTTTTACTAAAAAATCCACATCATAACGCATGAGGAGAGTGTGATGTATTGCGTCTAATGATCTGCGAAATTCATTTCAGCACCTTGACGCTTGAGGAGTTTCTACATGTTCTTGAAGAAGAGGATACTGATGCTGAAGCCATATACATTGAACCACTTGAATCTAATGTATTATTTGATGAAGATTCGACTAAGAAGATGAAGGGGGGCTTGCAGATAACATTACGGAATGTCAACTCCAAGTACCAGCTGAAATAGTACTGAAGCAGCAAATCCGCGCAGCAGTAGGGAATCCATGTGTGATAATGATTCATGGCCTGCAAAGAGAGCGAAATTATCATCTCATCCACCAGCTACCTGGATGGTGGATGACCTAGTTCCCACAACAGTCCACTTCCCTAGTGCAAATTTTTCCACTTTTCAAAATATGTCGCTGACCAAAATATTTTGAGTTGTTTTTTGAAGATGAAATTGTGAATTTCTTGTGCTCTGAAGCCATCGAGTATGCACTTTTTAAAAATGATGATCCTAAAGTAACCCCTAAAGAAATTATAATATTCATTGCATTTTACTTCTAAGTGGCTATGTGCAAGTGCCTGGGAAAAGACGACATCAAGAGAATGAGGCATTCATTCTCAAAGAGTTGTTACAGGATATTAAACTGGGCGAGTTGGCCGTGCGGTTAGAGGTGCACAGCTGTGAGCTTGCATCCAGGAGACAGACGGTTCAAATCCCACAGTCAGCAGCCCTGAAGATGATTTTCCGTGGTTTTCCATTTTCACACCAGGAAAATGCTGGTGCTGTACCTTAATTGAGGCCATGGCCCCTTCCTTCCAACTCCTAGGGCTATCCTATCTTCGCCATAAGACCTATCTGTGTCGGTGTGACGTAAAGCCAATAGCAAACAAAAACAGGATATTAATATCATTCTGTGTTGACGGTTTTCAGTTTACAAAGTATTCATTGCGTCCTCTATTCAAGACATTTATCCATCTTTTGATGGAGTAATTTTAATAAACATGTTTTGTCTCATTTTGAGCCATCATCAGTGAAAAAATGTTAAAAAACTACCTGATTCAATGTTAAAAGTGTGTCATTGAAACATGATAAGAAAGAATATATAAAAAGAAGTGAAACATGATGAAGCTAAAACAATGAGAGGTTGTAGCAAGGTTGAGAACCTCTTAGTCTGAAACTATAGTATGTCAATAAAACGAGGATGAAATCACAAATTAAGACTTGAGAACAGTCTATCTTCAATGAGTCACAAGCTCGTGTGATCTAGAGCAGATGTCATTCCATAGTTTCTCTAGGGTGCCGGTGTTACGTGACGAGAGAGCAGCGGACAGGCGGGTTGCATACCGTGACCGTATTGTACTTGCCGCTCGGAAATGTTACCATATGAACAACAGCTTTTATAATAATAATAATAATAATAATAATAATAATAATAATAATAATAATAATAATTTGCAGCATGAATCATATGGGACAAACAGGAAACAGATTGTGGAGTATAATAACAGGACAAGAAAATTATTCATTGACAAAGGAAATATACAGCAGTGTGCAATATTTCCTGAATAAATACATTTCCATGATTAATTGAAGCTTTGGGACATGTACATTTACCAAAAGAAAATACAATTTATGTGATTTGTACATATTCTTTGCACTCTCATTAACATATATTTCAATATTTGTTTGGCATTTATGACTATGACAACAAATTAAACACACAAACTGAAACATATCAGTGGTGTGCTCCTCCTTCACGGGACCTTTGGGCTCATTTAGATACTAGTGTGTCAATGTTTGGTAGTATCGTTTGCATACTGGCAAGTCTCAGAACACATTTCAAGTTTTCATCAGTGAGCCTACTTCTGTGTCTAGATTTACAAATCTTCATTAATGAAAACATATGTTCACATAAATACATTGAACCGAATATACTTACAATATGAGCGTTAAATGTGTACAATCTATGAAATCACTTCCGTGGAAAACGAACATAAAATTCAGTCAAACTGTTTGTGTTTGCAAACCTAACTTTCATTTGAGTATCACACTGGAAGTCAATCAGTTCTAGCTGCAGTTCTGGTCTAACAATTTGCACATACACTGAGAAGAGAATACCAAACACCTGCAGATCCTTTTCTAATGCCTGAATATCGTGAAACCTACTCTCATAGTGACATTAAAACCTCTTTATATTCTTCTAATGTTTTTTAAAATGTAATTCCATATTTTATTACGTATTACACATTTTGGTGTGTTATTTTCTTGAACTACTAAATATTCTTCTTCCCAAGAAGGTTTGAAACTTGTTGGCATTGATGGCCTATGCTGTGCTGAAATCTCTTCCATAGTAAATGAAACATTAACCGACTAGAGTTGAACGTCGTGTAGTGTGAGGATAAAGACGGAAACACACTAGTGTCACCTCTCATGAGTTCACGCATATTGTGTCACAATCTAACCTGTCCAGAAAGATGTGCTATACCTTTGCACCACTGACCTGCAGTACGTACTACATCATGCATTTCTCCTATTTGCTCGCTAAGCTGCTCTCTTTCCTCGAGAGCGGGGAGCAAACTGGCACTGAAGGCATATCGTTCTCGATTGACGATGCCTGGTCTAGAGGGCAACAGAAGTGTGTGAGAGAAAGCAAATGCCAGGTATGGCATTGTGTGACTCGATAGTGGATAGTCACAACGAGTTGGTCAGCAGTGCCATGCACCGAGGTCTCTTTCTTCAAATAATGAGATTCATTCATTCTGCAGATAACAACACTATGGCTGTTGGTGTCAAAATATGGAAATTAGGACCTTTGATAAATATCTTGGGGAAAAAATGTTGTCATTATTTTACAGCAGAATAGGATTTGGCCTACGGCGAGTGCATGATACCATACTACAGAAGACGCGGGTGTAAGCAGCTCATAAGGGGGAAGCCAATCAGATTTGGCTTCAAAATGTGGTGTTTGAACACACTTACTGGATACTTAGTGTCTTTTCAAGTTTATGAAGGAAAAAATATCCATTTGCGAATACGTAGTATGAAACCGAATTCGGTAAAGCTGCAGCTCTCTTAGTACCTATGACTGACTGACTACCTGATGGCTTTCAACATTTGCCCCATAGCATTTATTGTGACAGTTTGTTAACTGGTTTCAAATTAGTGAATCACCTTTACTCTGGAGGATACAGATTTACTGGGACCCTTCGAGAAAATTGAGTTCCGAAAGACCGTTCATTGACTTCTTCCACTGAAATGAAGAAAAAGGAATGAGGAACATCTGAATACGCTACAACTAAAGAAGAAGGGATAATTGTTGTATGCTGGATTGATTTTGCAGTTGTTACTGTGATATCATCCTGCCGTGGTGTACAACCTATGTCAAACGTTAGTCAGTACAGTCAAGCTGAGAAGAAGAAAAATCTTGTGTTGTTTGTCCCATTTCCAAAACTATTCAGGAAGTACAACAGCTCTATGGCTGACACCGATCGTATAGACAAAAATGTAGCCCTGTATAGGATTGGTATCAGTGGTAAAAAGTGGTGGTGGCCAATATTTACATGGCTTTTAGACATTATGCTGAACAGTTCATGGATGCTGTTAAGGAAATTAGGCACTGAAATTAAGCAGCTGGAATTTAGGAGAGAGATTGTAACGACTTACCTGAGGCATTATTTGCACCCTCCTAAGACAAGTCGACATCCATTAACGTCCCGTGGAAGCACCATTGGAATAAGGTACATACAAAATATTTATTATGATATGTTTAATTGGGTGGTATTTTGAAGATAAATAAGTACAGTTGATCTTACTTCTTTTCTTTTTAGACTATCGGATACGTTAAGGTTCGATGGCCTACATCACTATATCGCTCTAATAAACCAATGTGCAGCCTCCGGATGTGAATCCCGCATTCGCACAGAATGTATCAAGTGTGGTGTGGGCATCTGTGTAAACTACTGTTTTGTCATTTCACAAGAGTGAAAAGTGGAAATAGGTGACAGTGTATCCCAAATGTCCCAAATGAACCTATAAACACCATTTGTTCTTTTAGTTATTGCTAAGTTATTTGTAAATGATATTCTGTGACAGTATTAAGCATTAAATTTCATGGTATTCTGACAAGATAACAATTTTAATTTTTTTACCCAAAATGCTATGTTACCGGGCGAGTTGGCCGTGCGCGTAGAGGCGCGCGGCTGTGAGCTTGCATCCGGGAGATAGTAGGTTCGAATGCCACTATCGGCAGCCCTGAAGATGGTTTTCCGTGGTTTCCCATTTTCACACCAGGCAAATGCTGGGGCTGTACCTTAATTAAGGTCACGGCCGCTTCCTTCCAACTCCTAGGCCTTTCCTATCCTATCGTCGCCATAAGACCTATCTGTGTCGGTGCGACGTAAAACCCCTAGCAAAAAAAAAAATGCTATGTCAAGTGCCGTGCGATACCAGGTCATCATTTAGAAAACAATCATCCAATTTTTAGAAAAATGACTTTTAAACTTTCTCTAATATGTGATTGCTGGGAATATAAAATTAAAAATCAAAAATTGAAAACTCCAGCGTTCCCAGGGTAAACAACAGATAAGAATATCCTAACCCACATTCCAGATTTGTAAGTCAGAGTAACCTCCAGTGGGATTCAATAAGCACTAATGCAAAAAGTGTGAAATGTTGTTCAGAAATTAAGTAGTGCAAATTGGGGAGAATTTTTTAAAATGTGTGTGCTTATTGAGATTGGCATAGTTGGCTTTTTTTTTTTTTGTGATGATACCTTCTTTAACATTCAATGATTTTCTTTTAGTATTGTTGATGTGTAAAATGTTTAGATTTGTGTTGATATCTGCGAAGTGGTGTGAGCAGTCATATGTGTTCGTGTTCGCCAAATGCTGAGTGTCTGTTGTATCTAATTGCTCTTTTTTTTTTTTTTTTTTTTGTCATGGTGCGGAATTATGTTTTGTATGGCCGATGTATGTGGCATTACAATTTTGTTCTTGGCATTTGAGTTCATAAATTCCTGATTTAGGAAAATGGTCTTTTTTATTCAGATTACAATTACCAATTTCTTTCTGTAATGTGTTGTTTGTTCTGAATGCTATTGTAAACCCTTCCTTTTTGAACACATTAGCTATTTTGTTCATATTTTTATTCACGAATTCAAGCACTACATATGTATCATCTTCAGGTAGCAGTTTGTTTATGTTTACGCATTGTTTCTTTTACTAGCCGGTCTACTGTGTTGGGATGATGGTTGGTTTCTACTGCAATTTGTTTTATTATTTGTATTTCATTGTAAAAATCACTTTTCCACATTGGTATAGTTATTGCTCTGTTTATCATCGTGTTCAGTCATGCCAACTTATGTGAGGTTGGGTGATTAGAATTGTTTATTGTGTGTGATGTTTGAGTTGGTTTTCTGTATATCTTGTAAGAATTTATCTTTACTTCTGCTGATCATGATGTCCAGAAAGTTGATCTTCCCATTTATTTCTGGTTCCATTGTGAACTTGGTTGCACTGTGAAAGAGTTTATGGTGTCCAGTAAATGTTATGCATTTGCAACGTCATTATCATACGCACATATTACGTCATCAATGTATCTGCTCCAATGCATTATTCCCTTGGTGTGTTGTGGTCGGTTAAGAGTTTGTTGTCAATGCTATTTAAGAATATGTTCGCTATTGACCTATTCAATGCTTTTCATAGGATAGATCATGAGAGACTGTTAATGAAAATGAGGGCTATTGGCCTTGACAAAAGAGTAGTTGAATGAAGGGCTAAATTTATGGAAAACAGAACTCTGAGAATTTGAGTTGATGAAGCATTATCTGTTCCTATAACCATTAAGAGGGGATCCTGCAGGGCAGTGTTATTGGACCTTTAGATTTTTTTTTTTTTTTTTTTTTTGATTGATATGAGTAAAGAACTGGAACCACAGATGTCGTATTTTGCAGATGATGTTATAGTGTATAGAGTAGTATATACGTGACAGGATTGTGAGCAGCTGCAGAAAAGACCTCCAGCAATGTTGTGAGATGGACAGCAGATGATGGTAAACAGGATGAAAAGTCAGGTTGTAGGTTTCACCAAGAGGAAAAGTTTTTTTACAATTTATTTTACGTCGCGCCGACACACGTAGGTCTTATGGCAACAATGGGATAGGAAGGGCCTAGGAGTGGGAAGGAAGCGGCCGTGACCTTAATTAAGGTACAGACCCAGCATTTGTCTGGTGTAAAAATGGGAAACCACGGAAAACCATCTTCAGGGCTGCCAGCAGTAGGGCTCGAGCCCACTATCTCCCGGATGCAAGCTCACAGCTTCGTGCCCCTTACCACACAGCCAACTCACCTGGTAAGAGGAAAAATACTGTCAGATTTAATTACTGTATTGATGGGGTGAAAGTATCTCATGGGAACCTCTGTAAGTACTAAGGTATTAATATAAGGAAAGATCTTCTTTGGGGCAATCACACTAACTAGGTTGTAAATAAAAGTTGCAGATCTCTCCATATGTGTGAGGTATTTGTGCATTTAAGTCTCTGGTAAGACCCAATTAGAAGGTTCCAGTGTATGGGACCCACACCATTTTTTATCTCTGCTGGTGGTTTAACATCACAGAGGTTAGAGGATTAGTGTTAAGAAAATGTTGCAGACTTTGGGCTAGGAAGACTTATGAGTAAAGCGTTGAGTTGCTTGACCAAGCAGTATGTTCCGAGCTGCCGGTGGAGAGATAGCATGGAGTGACAGTAGACAAATTAGCTTGAGTGGAGCTTTTCTAGGTAGGAAAGATCATAATATTAAGATAAAGAGGACAAATTGGGACAAACATTCATTTACAGGAAGATGAATATTAAGAAATGGAATAATAATTTATCAAGGTCAATGTTTGATAAATTTCTAACTTCTTTGAAATCATTTGAGAAAGGAGAATTGATAGGAAATGTGTCACCTGGGCAACAGTCCTAAATGCAGATCAGTGATGATGGACGGTTTGATTGATTGATTGATTGATTGGTTGATTGATTGATTGATTGATTGATTGATTGATTGATTGATTGATTGATTGATTGATTGATTGATTGATTGATTGATTTTGCTGAGTGCTGTGAACAAGCTTTTTTTTACCAACTTTTGATAACTTCAGAACAAACATCTGATTAGTTTTACCAAAGTAATGAAGGATGATAGCATTTCTTTCTTGAAGAATATTTGATGAAGGACAGATTGGTGAAATCCATCAGTGAATGCTTTTTCTGAAGTATGTATGTGCCTACCGAGATGTTTAAGCGGATAACTGCAGTGTCCTGATTCTTGATAGTAATATGGATATAGTAAGTCTTCAGAATTCTTTTGAATAATATTGGAATTATCATTTTCAACTTATATACAGTACAGTATTTACCATGGCTCCAACATAGGCTGCTACAATTTCTAACTCATGTCCAGAAGCCTATCAGTCAATACGTCAAACTAGCACCATGACTCTACCTCATTATTTATATCTTTGGTAGTTATTACGTAGAATTGGTTTGTAAGGCTCTGGTACTCTTTCTTTCCAAAAATAAATATATATATTTAACCAAAAAGACCTAAACTTTTGGTTTTGAATGATTAAGTTTGTTAGCCTACAATAATTATGGCTGAAATTGACGTTAATATCAAGCTAACATATAAAGCGGGAAAGATAATAGGGATTTCTGAAAATGGGTTGGATCTTGAAGCAGCCACTATTATGCAGGTTTTCATGCTTTCATCAATACATTCGAGTTACAAGGTTGTCATACGAGGGCTGTAAATAAAGTAGTCACAATGTAGTCGACACACTTGTTGGAGATCGGACATGCAGAAATAGGATATGGTAGCTATCAGGTAGCACTGTTGTCGATGTGTAGTGTGCATTTGATGGGTATCCAGTTGGGAGTGTTGTTGCTGTGTGGCGGTGAAGTGAAGAATTACATGTGACTATTTTCATTTTGAACGTATTGAAATTCAATATATATACAGAGAAAAAACAGAGAGAAAACGGAGAAAAAACAGACCTTTTTCAAAAACCAACAATACTCAACAAAAGATAATGAAATCTGGTTAAAGAGTGAGATCAAGTCTCATTATAAAAAGAAATCGCTCTTGAACCTACAACTATACAAGACTCACCTAGAAGTTGCCCAAAGTATGCCCCCATTAGAATGGGATTCTTATCTAAGATTTGTGAACAACGAAGTGTTAGATGTTATAAACAAAAAACAAGAAACTCTAGACAAGAAACTAGCTACTTTAAAAGATACTAAACAGAAATCAACCAAGCCTCCCAAAAAAAAAACTGGACGCAGCTTTCAAACAAAATACTTTGAGCATTACAACGCATCTAAGCACAACAAACACACTGCTATGAGTATTCATATGAAAAGAACGGGGCATAGCTTCACCACTATAGACCAGGACCTTCAGATCTTAAAGATAATTAATAAGTGTAGTTTAATGACTGAATTTGAAAACACCTATATCTTTTTAGACGAGCGCTTCAATAAATATCAAAATCTATATTACATCGTAGAATCAAAGGGCCCGGTCATGGTGCAAATTCCCAACCTATTGTCATCTCTTAACATAAACAGTAACAACTTTTCAAAAATCTTCAACTATAAATCCAGCATTAATACCTTTATATCAACAGCAGCTATTGTCCCATCGCCTAGCCGCACCCCTCCCCCTATGCGTACCAACAGCGATCTTAATGCCCCGCCCACCCCTCTCCACCCGACACACTCCCCGCCAACAATGACACACCCCTACAGTACGAGGAAGAATCCAGTTGAACTCCTCTTCAGACTTACACGGATGATAAATTTATAAGCTTCACTAACGAGGCAACATACTGCATATTT
Source organism: Anabrus simplex (assembly GCF_040414725.1). Lineage (NCBI taxonomy): Eukaryota > Metazoa > Arthropoda > Insecta > Orthoptera > Tettigoniidae > Anabrus > Anabrus simplex. The sequence continues at coordinate 245,352,057 of NC_090265.1, read as the reverse complement.
AAATGAGACTTGATCAAGCATCCTCTGCTAGCTATCTTGCCATCTAACCAGCACTTCACTTCATATATTATTAATGATAGACTCCTGTTCATTAAGAAAAGATTTTATTCTATAGAAGATTTTAGCAACCCACAAATCATTTTTTAAGTTGAAAATATTGTTTTCCTGTATATACTAAAAAAACCTGTGTAAATATTGTGATTCTCTTTGACTTCAATTATCAACATTATGAATGTTAATATATTTTTATTTATCTCCATTTGATGTGAACATAAATAAGACATCCCATTAGAACTTCAAAACATGTTCGACCAGTTCATTCCAAATGTCACCACAATGTTCCTATACATCAATGTATATTACTGTAAACAGTAAGTTTTTAAGAATAGTTTTAATATAACATCCACTTCAGAGCCCTGACCTAGATTATAGAATTTATGGCTGATGATGCCTGCAATGACAGGTGAAACATGTACCATTATATGCTTAAACTGTAATATAATGATTGTATCATAGTCGTAAAGACTTCAAAGTATTGAATAGGTGGTTCTCAATAAATTAATTGTAAAATATTTTAATATATGAAGTGAAGAATGTCAGTTGTCTCTGTTTTAAAAAGGTGATCAGCATTCATGGATGAAAATTGAGTTTGCCCATGGCAAAAATGCATCTGAATATTATCGAGGATTATGTAAGGCCTGTGGCGAGAATGCATTACCATATACGACTGTTGCCCGATGGGTTGGTCAAGGCATTTTGTGCAGGTTGGAATGAGACTGCGGATTTGCACTGCACAGGTCTGCCATCCATTTCTCAAGACCATATTGACACACTGAGTGGTCTCGTTTCCGTAGACCGTCAATGGACTGTCCGGATCCATAGAGGTTAGTCTGTCATCAAACAGTGTGGGATATACTGATGAAATGTGTTCACGAGAGGAAAATTTTGTCCCATTGGTTTCCACATCAACTCACCAATGTACAGAAATGGCACCGGTATGCACTGGCTGGCATCCACCTGGACAGATACCGCAGTGAAGGAGACACATTTCTACAGCATGTTGTAACCATTGATGAGACGGGGCTAGGAGCCTACAAGCCTGAATTTAAGCACCATTCGAATGAATGGTGTCACCTAGGTTCACCAATTCCACAGAAATTTAGACAGGAACCAAGTCGAGTGAAGCTTATGTTGATTATTGCATATGACTATGAGGGTGTTTTTCTTACACATGCTGTGCCTCAAGCACAAACCATCAACAGTGACTACTATTGTTGCCATTGATGCTTTCACGGCCCGTACTTATAGACATGATACTGTATAGGCTTTTGGGCTTATGCAGTGTCAAGAAAATAAGGTGAAATTCTTTACGTTTCACAGAGAACTGTGCTCTGCGTCATCAGAAGAAAATCTTGACTGTCCATGAGACACGCATCACGAAAAACGGCTGAAAAGAATTTATTGAAAATCGGTATATAAAGTCAGGGATGAGCCACTACAATCTAAGCTATAAATCATTTTATTCACGCCGAGTGAAATTTAATTCTCAAATATTTATATTAATAGTGGTCTATCGATAAATACCCCATAACTAAAGTTATATAGAATTAAATTTCCAATATTTTGTGTCTTGTACATTTTTACCGTACCGGCTATGATAACACCAGAGGTGCCAACTATTACGGATTGTCCGTAATGATTACGGATTTCACTTCGCGATTACGGCATTACGGTCGAAGGGGAAATTATTACGGAAAAGCAACCTTGTCACGATAAAAATTAATTTCTGCAAAAAAAAAAGGAAAGAAGTAAAAAATGTTCAATCTCTTAGAGCATTACTGGTCAACCCGCCTCGTTTCAATGCTTGTACGTTGGCTACCAAACATATTTGGCAGTTATTTGGTCGTCACTTCCTTTTGTTTCCCGCGAGCGTTGTGAAATCACGGCCAGCTACATAGATATACGCTGCTCTCTTAGCTAGAATGACGCGGGAATGACGTATCAAGTCGGCCGTGAGGTAGGCCCTACTCCTTGCTACTCGCTACTCCTTGCCTTGCTGTTCTCCAGTGCGCACATTCGGCTCTCTGTTGTGTTCGTAGAAAGAATGGTATATATTTAGCGCATTTCAATTCTAATTATCCTAGACGTTGATTCGAAAAGTAGTAATTGGTTTTGTGAAATGAAGCGGAGCAATTGTCAAATTACATCTTCTTCTAAGAAGACAGCAGTGTTACAGAAATATCGAGACGGTTACACAAAGGAATGGCCATGCTTGCTTGCCTCACGTGTTGGTGAAAACCACGTGTTCTGTAGTGTGTGTTCGTGTGATTTGTCTGTGGCTCACGGTGGACGAGATGATTGCAGAAGACACATAGAATCCAAGAAACATCACACATACGGTGAATCAAAATTACGAAACCAGTCTGTTTCTTCGTAAAAAGTAATGAAACTGCGGTGACAAATGCCGAATTATTGTTCACATCATTTCTTTTGGAGCATAATATTCCGTTATCAGTTTCAGACGACCACGCTGGAAATTTGTTTAGATCAATGTTCCCCGACTCGAAAATATCTCAGAAATATGGTTGTGCAAGAACTAAAACCTCTGCTTTAGTTCAATACACGGCATCTGAGGCAAAACAGGAATTAAGTGAACTTTTGCAAATAACGCCTTTTTCCTTGGCTACTGATGGCAGTACGTATTCAAATGCAGTTAAACTTTATCCTATAGTTCTCTCTTTCTTTAATGCTCAGAGAGGTCAAATATCAACTCTTCTATTGTCATTGTTAGAGAGTAGCGACAATACTGGTGAGGGAATTTTCTCTGTAATTAATAGTGACTTGTCTTCTTTAGCCATTCCATGGGAAAATTGCATTTCTTTTTCATCTGACAATGCATACACAATGATAGGGGCAAATAAAGGTGTTGCCAAATATGTGAAGGACAGGCATTCTTCTGTTTATGTCCCGGGTTGTTCATGTCATCTCATACACATCTGTGCACAAAAAGCAGCAGCCCAATTGCCAGTCAATGTAGAGAACTTTTTGGTTCAGTTATATTACTATCTTGACAAGAGTTCTAAAAGACAAAACACGTTGAAAGTTTATCAGGCTGTTTGTGGCACAGAGGGTCACAAAATTTTGAAATATGTTGGTACCCGTTGGCTCTCTCTTCTTCAGTCTATTGATAGAGTTCTTGAGCAGTGGGAAGCTTTGACACTCATGTTTTGTAGTGAGACCCACCATAAAAGTGAGACCACCAAGCAGTTTGAAACTGTGAAATCTTTCATACAAGACCCACACACAAAACTGTTTTGCTACTTTCTTCAGAGTACACTTCCTGTTTTTAACTCTGTGAATATATTTCTGCAACAAGATGCTCCAGCCATACATCTTCATAGGAGGAAACTTACTGGTCTTTTAGCTGACCTATTGGTCAGATTTGTTCAGCCATGTTCTCTTCAGTCAGAATCTACCTCCCTTTTGAGTGTTGAATTCAAGAGGAGGAAATACCAGAAAGCCAATGAGGACTTGGTAATTGGAGCAAAAGCTAGGGCATACTTGAAAGATAATGACTGTGATGAAGAGATGTTTTATAATTCTGTAAGAGAGTTTTATATGGCAGCTTGCAGTTACATTACCAGGAAATTTCCCCTTCATGATGAATTTCTTCATCATGCCGAAGTTGTAGACATCTCTCTCAGAACGAAGGTTTCCTATTCATCTCTTGAATACTTTGTTCGAAGATTCCCAACTTTGGTCAAAGAAAGTGAACATGACAAACTTGAAGAGGAATTTGCAGTTTACCAGTGTGATACTTTCCCGGAATATATTGTACTTGGACCTAACATTGATGTGAATTGGGGCAAGATTGCAGAGCTTAAAAATGAAAGTGGACAAATTAAGTATAAAACCTTAAGTAATGTTGTATTTGCAGTACTAAGTGTACCTCATAGTAACTCTCCCACAGAAAGAGTTTTCAGTGTTGTTAGGAAAAATCAGACAGAATTCAAGCCTACACTAAGTACATCTACACTGGAATCGCTTATGGTTCTGAAGAAGAAAATGTCATCTCAGGGGGAAGTATGTTACAAGAAAACCTACACCGAAAAGCAGCTGCTGGGTGTGAAAAAAGCTACAAAGAATTTTTTATCGCAGAACTAACAGGTAATGAGCAAATTTTATTGTGTTATATGATATACTTTAGAATAGATTGCTGTAGGAAAGGGCAAACGGGGTGCTTTGGATTTAACTCGTGAAAGTTTTTGGCGGGGGGGTTAAAAAATGGGATTACTGATAACCCACTCCAAAGGTTGGCACCTCTGTAACACAGATATTCATGAATTTGTATTTTTGTTGCTAAGTCCATATCAACGCCGAGCCACGAGAAAATGGGTTAACAGAATTTAATGAAAGTCGGTATATAGAGTCTGGGAATAAGTAACTACAGTTTAAGTTACAAACACTCTTATTCACCCTGGATAAAATGGTAGTTAAGGGGATGGAACCTAAATTTAATTTTTAAATACAGATGTTGTTGGACCTATCGAAAAGTACTACACAACAAAAGTTAGAGAATACAATTTCCGATCATTTATGTTTTATCCAGTTTTACCGTACCGGCTATGATAGGAGTAGTATTTCAGAGTCAGAAGAAAATTAAATGTGAAGGCCTACAATATCAAAAGCGCATAACATTGATCAACAGTAACACCACATTGACCATCGTTTCTTGTAATTTTCTTTGTCTCTTATGCTGCCACTGAACTCCGATAGATGGGGTTAGTGCTGTGTACCGAGTATAACAGCCTGCCTGAATAATGGCAGGAAATAACTGGGGAGTTAGAAAACTTTCTTCTTTAACATGCCATTTCTCTGGTTCAAACATTTTCTGGTACTTGTGGTATGGCAAACACTGGTTCATCATAGTATTCTAGCTATTCGATACCTACTCTGCCACGCTCTCTTGAATGAGCAGTGTGCACACTTATGGCAGAGGCTCTCTTAGTAGTAGTATGAACTGGTCTAGAATTACACTTTAGGCCTATTCCAAATTATAGCACCACAATTCACTAAATAACTCAAAATTCAACCCTGAAAACAGACGTTTCTTAAGAAAAGCCCCTTCCTCTTCTCCCCCACCCCATGGCACAACAGCCAAGAAGGGCCTTGGCCTATCAAGCGACCGCTGCTCAACCCGAAGGCCTGCAGATTACGAGGTGTCGTGTGGTCAGCACGACAGATCCTCTCGGCCGTTATTCTGGGCTTTCTAGACCTGAGCCACCAACTCACCGTCAGATAGCTCTTCAATTGTAATCACATTGGCTGAGTGGACCCGAACCAGCCCTCAGATGCAGGTATAATTCCCTGGCCTGACCGGGAATCGAACCCGGGGCCTCCGGGTAAGAGGCAGGCATACTACCCCTACACCGCGGGGCCGGCTCTTCTTCCTCTTCACTTTTATTAAATCTACATTCATTTGATTTCAAATTAGCGGCAAAGATGTGATTTCTTCTCTGGCTTGGAGGAAAAATTTGCCTCCAAGTCAGATAGCTTTTTTTCCGCACCAGTGGAGTGAATTGAGATTTTCCGACTCATCGGATACTCCTAGGAAACAGATAAGTAAACAGGCATAGTTTTTGCCCTAGGACTCTCCACTATTGGAACCTCCCCACTGATAAAAAACAAAGTGTGTTCACGTATATCTGTGGCCTGGTCATTCCAGCTCTGGAACTTTGGACTGTTAGATCGGCAGCGTAATACTGCTCGTTAAAAGTGAGAAAATGTGTGGCTTTTGACTTGATCGAATATTTCACATGAAAGCATTTCTTTTAATCGCGCCATTCCTACTGACGTCATTGTAATGACACATGTTCATTTCAGTTGGGAAAACCACTTACGAGAGTCTTTCTGAGAATCGAAAAAAAGTCCGGTGGAGAGTGAGCATCTGCCATTATAATGAAAACTCCCCAGCCTGATTGTGACTGATAGTAGGCAAGCAGGCCTACCATTACAGTGAAAATTCCCTAACCCAGTCTTCATATGAGACAAGGCATTTGGTGACTTTCCGTCGCGTTTCTAGGGTAACGTTAAGAGCTATGCAATTTAATACAATCTTGCTCACAACGTGTACACTACCTAACCTAGAATGCTGTATGCAATTTAGAATTCCATAGCGAAGCACGGGTACATCAGCTAGTATGGCTATAATATATAAACATCAGATAAGTAGTTTCCCATATATATATTTTTAATTGAGCGGTTCTTTGAGAAGAAGCCAAAAAGCCAGACAATATTTATAAAAACCAAACCTAAACAAACCCCATGGCGCAACAGCCCCGAATGACCTTGATCTACCAAGCGACCGCTGCTCAGCCCGAAGGCCTGCAGATTATGAGATGCCATGTGGTCAGCACGACAAGTCCTCTCAGCCGTTATTCTTGGCTTTCTTGACCAGAGCCACCATCTCACCTTCAGATAGCTCCTTAATTGTAATCACATAGGCTGAATGGATCTCGAACCAGCCCTCAGATCCAGGTAAAAATCCCTGACCTGGCCGGGAATCAAACCCGACGCCTCCGGGTAAGAAGCAGGCATGCTACCCCTAAACCGCGGGGCCAGCTTTACTTCTTCTTCTTCATAGTACCGTATCAGGTCCCCCTGACGTTGGCGATCACTGTGGCGAATGCAGAACGATCTCTTGCTAGGTGGAAAAGTCTTTCAACACTGTGAATTCCAGTCCATTCTTTGATGTTTCCAAGCCATGATGTTCTCCTCCTCCCGACACCTCTTCGACCCGGTATTTTGCCTTGTACAATCCGCTGTAAGATGAGGTAACGGTCATTTCTAAGGATGTGGCCAAGGTAAGAGATCTTCCGGAGTTTTATTGTTTGAACGAGTTCCCGACTTGCTCTTGCCCTTCTGAGTACTTCTTGGTTCGTTAGTCGTGCAACCCACGAAATCCTGAGCATCCTACGGTGGATCCACATTTCAAAGGCTTCCAAGCGTTTCACTGATATGTTCTTGAGAGTCCATGTTTCCACACCATATAGCAAGGCTGACCATATATAGCATTTGACCATCCTCTGTCTAAGTTTTAAATTTAAGTAGTCATTGCAAAAGAAAGATTTCATTTTTGTAAATATTTTTCGTGCTATTGCTATCCTCTGTTTCACTTCTTTCTCGGGATCAAGTTGTTCAGTGACAATGGCACCCAGATATTTAAAAGTGGTTACTCTCTCAATCTGTCGGTTGTTTAGTTGTAAGATTGCCTCAGCATTGGCACGTCTGCTGAAGATCATGAAATTGGTCTTGTTTACATTTATTTTTAGTCCCATGTCCTCACTTACTGCACTGATATTATTGAGCAGGAGTTGGAGACCTTCAAAATTGTCACACAGGATGACTGTATCATCCGCATATCTTATGTTGTTAATTATGCCGCCATTTACTTTTATTCCATATTGTTGATTTTCTAAAGCTGTTTTGAAAATTTTATCCGAGTAAAGGTTGAATAACAATGGAGACAAAACACAACCTTGTCTAACTCCTCTTTGGATGGCTATCTCGTTTGTAGTTTGATTTCCGATTCAGACAACGGCCTTTTGTCTCCAGTAAAGGTTTTCAATAATGCGGATATCTTTGCTGTCAACTCCTATATCTTTTAGGAGTTCTACAAGTTTTGGATGTTGAACTCTGTCAAATGCCTTTTCAAAATCAATGAAACAAGCAAACACTTCTTGTTGTTGATCTAGACTGTTCTGAATTAGGATATTTAGCGCAAACAATGCTTCCCTTGTCCAAACGAATTTCTGAACCCAAACTGTGTTTCGTCGAGGTCTTGTTCACACTTAGTCTTGATTCTGTTATGTATTACACGAAGGAATACTTTAAGTGTGTGGCTCATAAGGCTTATTAGCCTATAATCATTACACTTACATGCCTTTTGCTTCTTTGGCAACGTGATGAATGTAGATAACAGCCAGTCAGATGGGATGTCTCCAGTATTATATATAGTATTGAACAACTTTACCAAGAATTGGATATTGTCTTCGTCAATCATTTTAAGAAGTTCTACAGGGATGTTATCTGGACCTGGTGATTTCTTGCTTTTTGAAACTTTCACAGCATATAACACTTCTGATTTAAGAATGTCAGGGCCTTCACAATTAGCTCATTGGTTAGTTTCCTCACCTCTCTGATCACAGAAAAGTTCTATCAGATAATTTTCCCAAGTATTTAAAACTTCTTCTTCATTAATAATAGGCCTGTTTGTAGCATCAACCAGTACAGAAAGGTTACGTTTTCTGTACATACCAGCTATTTCCTTTAATTTTCGATGTATATTGAACAGATTATGTTTAGACTGAAAGATTTCCATTTCCACACATTGTTCTTTCATCCAGTTCTCTTTCGCAGCACGTATTTCTTTTCTTATGTGGCGTTGTAATTTTTTGTATTCCTCTGCATCATTTTTTACTAATCTTCGTTGTTCCATTAGTTCAAGAATATCATCTGTCATCCATTTCTTTTTCTTCATTGGATGTATCTTTTGATCTTTGTTTTGAAGAAGTATCTCCACCCGACTTTTAAACTGATTCCATAAATCATTTGCTGTTTCACAGTTACTGGTATTGATTTCTTTTAAATGCCTATTCAAATCCTGAGCAATTTTCTACCGAGCTTCACAATTTTGCAGATTAGGTGTATTTAGTACCTTTCTTCTAGGCTTATTCTTCATGATTTTCGGACGAACTCTTAGGTTAGCTATCAATGGATTATGATCCGAGGAAATATCTGCACCTGGATATGCTGCGACTCTTTTGATGGAATTTCTGAAACGCTTATTTATCAGAATGTAATCAATTTGGTTCCTTGTTGAGTCAGGGTTCTGAGGATCATCTTTAGGAGCTTTCCACGTTATAAACGACGTTTTGGAAGTTTGAACCATGTATTGGTGAGAACCATTTGATGTTCTACACAAAATTCGTACAGCTTTTCTCCCCGGTCATTGCATTTACCAAGCCCAAATTCGCCTACCAAGTCGGAACGACGCCCTTGACCAATTTTTGCGTTGAAATCACCCATTATGACAGTTATTTCATCCTTCTTCAAGTCTTTAAGAACAGTTCCAAGTTGTTCATAGAATGTTTCTACTTCGTCATCGTACTTTTTGTCCGCTGTTGGTGCATATATCTGCAAGATGTTTACGTTAAAAGGTGAGCATGAAAGCTGTAATAACATGATTCGATCAGAGACTGGTACAAAGTTGCTGACATACTTCGTAAGTTCAGAATTTATAAAGATTCCGACTCCATTTCTATGATCTTTATCATTATCTTCGCTACCAGAGTAATAGAATGTACCATCATCACAATGACATTTACCTGCACCCGGCCAGCGAACTTCACTAATTCCCATTAATGGTGTTCTTAATCTAACCATTTCCTTGATAAGATTGTCAAGCTTGCCAGCTGCATAGAGACTTCTGACGTTCCAAGTCCCCATTCTTATTGCGGAATTCACTAATTTGAGCCGGGAGATTCTTAGCACCCCTCGCCCATTTAAGGGCTGCCCGGGACTAGGGGCCATTTCTTTCTGATTCCTCGCCATAGTGATTTCCTGGGAATTTATACCAGTGTGGTTTCCCCTTTACTACAACCACAAATTTAAAAAATAATTAATGAACTTCAAAAATAAACAGTTTGTCTTACACGCTGTACTGCTGTAATCGGTATAACTAATTTTGCAATTGGCCTATCGGTTCATTAGTAATTAAAGCCTAAATTTGAGTGGCCATAATATAAAATCTGACAGTATGTATGTACTGGTATACACTAAAAATGAAAAATGTTATTTTCCACTTAAAGCTCCTTGAGTATGAGATCATACATTTAGCACTAAAGCCAGTGGAATATTTATTTCAGATCTATACTTCTTATATGTTAAAAAGTCTAAAACCTCATGTTGAATATGGAAGATGTTGAAAATTTAAAATAATTGCAGTGCCAGAAGCATGATTTTTATACAGATGTGAAAATATCTGAAAAAAATAATGAAGTCAATGGAGAGTGAATACTTAACAGCCAAGCTTTAGCCTTCTTGCCTTTTTCTTAATCTTAATTTTTTGTAACATTTTCTTTCTCTCTTTTTTAGAATTTAAAATCAAATAAAAATATCTTTATTTGCAAATGAGGTGTCTACCTCGGTGGCAAATGGTACACTAAAATACATTATTGTCAAGAACTAAATATTAACAAGAGAAGAAAATTTTTCTATAACACAATATTATAGGCCTACTATTTACGCTAACAATTTTTTCTATTAAACACACAGCTCATCCTTAATAAATTTATATTGTTTACAAAATTCTACTTATAATATCTCCTGTACTACTTACAAATATAGTCAACTGATATACAGTATGAGGAATTACTTCAAATAATACTATACAACTGGTATAAGATTAAAATTTACACTGCATTTATTTACTTTTTTTTTTTTTTTTTTTTTTTTTTTTTTTTTTTTTTTTTTTTTTTTTTTTTTTTGTGCCAATTCTGGAACCTAAGTAGTATAATGACCTGCTGCGTCTTAACCAGAGCCCCTTTTGCCACCACTTTTCAGAGTTCCTGAAGGGGCTTCACAGCTACTGTAGCAGTCCCAGGGCCCTCGAAGTCCCCACTGTACTTCACCCCTACAGGTAGTCCCCTACTTTGGCTGTCCAAACACCTTAGACCAGGGGATGGAATTAATTTATTCACACACATTTTTTATTTACATTAACCTGCACTGGTCGAATGCCCTCTAACATTTCATTTATTTTCTCTGTTGCTGTTTATTCTCTTCTTGAATATCTGTACAGATTTTGGAAAAGGATCAAACACTACCCCTGGTAAACTGTTCCACTCCTTCACACCCTTCCCATTGAATGAATCGCTTCTGCTAAAATTCCTTCTAATTTTATATTTGTGGTCAGTCCTGCCGATATAATTATTTTCCAACTGAAGCCTCTTGCGGATATCTCCCCATGCTGCTTCTCCTGTATAGGCTCTATATAATCCTGTAAGTCTAGTTTTCTCCCTTCTCTTACTTAAAGTTTCCCACCCTAGTTCCTTTAACATTTCTGATACACTACTCTTTCTCCTGAAATCCCCTGTTACAAATCTTGCTGCTTTCCTCTGCACACTATCTATTTCTTTTATTAGGTATTCTTGGTGAGGATCCCAAACACTATTTGCATATTCCAATAATGGACGAACCATACTTAAGTAACTTTTATCTTTTAATTCTTTGTTGCATCCTTTAAGTAGCCTCATCATGACATCTAACGATCTGTATGCTTTCCCAACAATGTCATCCACATGACCCTTCCAGTGCAAATTACTTTCAAATCTCCCACCTACTGTAAGTATCTGCACTTTCCATCTTTTGGGATAACTACCCCATCCAAAGTATATTCAAATTCAGTTTTAAAACTCCTGTTTGTAAATGTTGTAAAAGTTGATTTGCCTCCATTAACCTTCATATTATTCTCTTCAACCCATTGTTGGATACTCTCAAGGTCCCTTTGTAATTCTGAACAATCCTCAATGGTATTTATTTCCCTATAAACAATTATGTCATCTGCATACAATCTTATTTTTGATGTTATATTATTCCCTAAATCATTTACGTATATTAAGAAAAGTAACGGACCGATTATACTACCCTGTGCAATTCCCTTCCAAACTTTCTCTTCCTGCGATACGTCATTTCCTACTTTGACTTTCTGAACCCTTGAATTTAGAAATGTTTTTACCCAACGTGTAACCCTTACGTCCAATCCTATTCCCTCCAATTTCTTTAATAATATTCCATGTTCCACTCTATCAAAGGCTTTGGAAAGATCTATGACTATGCAATCTAACTGGCCTCCTGAATCCAATTGGTCTGATATGTCCTGCTGAAATCCCACCAGTTGTGCCTCACAAGAAAATTTATTTCTAAATCCATACTGGCTCCTCATGAACCAATTTTTATCATCACATATCCCTCTGATGTACTTTGATATTAAACTCTCCAGTATTCTACAAACTACACTGGTCAGGCTGATTGGTCTGTAGTTCTCTGGTTTCCTTTTATTACTCTTTCCTTTATAAATTGGTATTATTATAGATTCCTTCCATTCCTTTGGTATTGCACTATTATTTATGACCTAGTCAAAGAGAAATTTTAAATAAGGCACTATGTACTACCCCATTGCCTTTAACACCTCCCCAGTAATTTGATCACTTCCTGCTGCTTTTCCTTGCTGAAGCAGTTGGATTTCTCTGAAAATATCTTCATTTGTGAATGAGAAGCTTCTTGTTTCCCTCTGTGTCTCTCCCTCTTTATCTTCTGTTTCAGTTTCCAACTACTAACAATCATCTACTGAATCTATGAATTCCCTACTAAAGAGGTTTGCTTTCTCAGTATCTGTTAAATAGTGTTCACCCCCTTCTCCCACCATTGTAGGAATTCGGATTCCTTTTCCTTTTTGATTCCTGATATATGAATACAGCTTTTTCCATTTCCTTTTGTGGTCATTATGCTCTGTAAGAATGCCATTCATCTAATTCTCTCTTGCTTCCCTTTTCACTCTATTCAGTTCCCTCATTAGCTGTTTTCTACTTTCTCTACTCTCCCTACCTTCTTTGATTTTCCTGTTTACTATTCTACATTTTCTTTTTAATTTTCTTATTTCCCTTGTATAATAAACAGGGTCTGAGGTCATTTTACCCTTCTTAACAGGTACAAATCTCTCCTCTCCTTCCCAAATGATTCCTTCGAATTTAGCCCAAAGTGTATCCACATTACTCCCTTCACTTATCCAACAACTGAATTGTGATTTAAAGTAAGTCCCAAATTCATCAACTTTAGTTTTTCTGTACAATTTCTTGTCTTGTGTGACCCTCTTATTAAGCCTTTTTGGTACCAGTCCCACATCCATTATTACAGCCTTATGGTCACTTATTCCTTCAATTACCTCAGTTTTATCAACAATTTCCCATGGTTTAACCAAGAATACATCTAGTAAGTTATTGAGACAAGTTGGTTCTTGTACATCCTCCCTCCCAAATTAACTTATTTGCCATTTTCTGTTCATGGGCTTCACTTGCAGCTCCATTCCATTCAACTTCCGGCAAGTTTAGATCTCCCCCAATTATTACCACATCATTATTATTGTTTTTATGAGTATAATCTATTATTTTCTCAAATATTTCCATGTCTCTCTTCTCTCTTCCAGGCCTGTATGTTCCTATAATTCCCACCTCCTTCATATTATCACAAATTAATTTTATCCCTAATATTTCATCCCTTTCATCGGTAAACCATTCATGTGAACAATAAGTTTCCTTCACCAGAATAAACACCCCCCCCCCCTCCCTTTACATCATCTCGGTCTCTACGATAGACTGTGTACCCTTCTAGAAATACTTCTCTATTACCCACCCCTTCTCTCAACCACGATTCCACTCCTATCACCACATCAGTCTCATAATATTCCATCAATGTACTGAATTTTAATTGTTTATTTACTACACTCTGACAGTTTACCTCCCTAAAACTTGACTGTTGCAATTGGGTAACTTGAAATTCCTTACTTTCCTGAGTTTCATTTTCTAGTTGGCTGAGCCAGCTTGAAGTACAGCTGGCTCTTTCTACTAGTTTTCCTGGTCAGTATTATAACTCAAGGGAGTTGCCTTTTTTACAGTACATATCTTAAGATTAATAAAATCTAGAACAATATTTGCCATCTTTCGTTTACCTGAATTGTTTAGATGAAGGCCATGCTTTGTGTAACAGTGTCTCTCGAAACCGCTGCTATCAATTACCTGTGTATTACGAAAATGTTTACAAATTTTAACCATATCTGTATTAACTTTGTCCACTTCAATGTTCACACATGAGTCTCTAATCAAATCATGCCTGTGGGGCACGTTCACTACAAAAATGTTAGTGTGAGTCAGCTTACCTAGTGTACATTTAAGTTCAGAAATGACATTCTTAGCGTCGTTGTGAGCTACGTCATTCGTCCCGCCGATGATCACTACTGCATCACGACTTCCGAGATTTCTTGCCGCCTGCTCCGTGTTTTCCAATACCTTCTTCGTTGGGGCCCCAGGATAGACGACAGCCGATGCTGCAATATCTTCATTGTTCATTTTCTCCGCAATTCCCCTCGCCTGGCTATCACCAATTTTAATGTCAGTGCAGAATCACAATGAAGTTTATTGCATGTAATGAACTAGAGTTGTATGCCAGATGAATTCACCCAAAAACCTGGCAGCAACTATTTACCATGCTTCAGGAAGAATATAAACAAATTCCACCTTCAGTGTACCAGAACTATAATAGTTGCTAACAGAGGCCCTACACGCTGTTATTTACGTGGCTGACATCTTTGGAATGAATAGCAAAGTGTGTCCATAGACTTTTGGCCACACAGTATGCCATCCTCATTTTCTTTCACCTTTCACATTACTTCACTTCCATCATTGCTAAATCCTCTTTCTCCATAAAATTAATAATCTCTTCTGCATTTCCCTTCAGGGTCATCATATTGATAATTTGCACCTTCATGGTATTTGTTAAAGGTCACCCACTTTTCACTGATCTCCCACCACCCTAAGAACTGCACATTGCCTACATGGTATGCCCTGAACTTTTCTCAGGCTGGTTTCTAGGTAGCATCATAATTATAAGCTGGTATTTCAGTGGAGTTGCCACTTGGAAATGGTTTGTAATTTATCTGTAACCTCTGTTTAGGAAATTATCTTAGTTGCCTAATAAGTATTTTATTATATGAATAGTAATTTCGTATTATTATATACTACATTTTCAGGCAGCAGAATACAAGTACATTAAACGTGCAATGGAAGAAGTCTCCAATACCAAAATAATGTTGACAGTGGAGCTGAATGGTGTGGTTGGCACTTTGGCTCTTAACATCCCTCCTCATCCCTCAGATAGATTGTGGTGAGTATGTTTTATAATAGTTGCACTATTTTATTTGTGATCTTTGACATGGCGTATCTGAAGATTTCACAAAAATAGTATCGTGCAAAGCACAATAGCCACAGAACCCAAGATCGTGAAAGCTAGTAGTTCTGTAAATATATGAGAGACTGTGCAGAATTCAAAGGATCAAAAGCCAATGTTTATTTAACACATTGTTGTCCGGGCGCGCGCTACTCTATTCTTTCCTGTGGACCGGCAGCAGAAGCACACCTAGCTTGAGAAGTAGGATGAAATATAAATACATGTAACTTTTAAATGACGAAATAAATTATTGAAACCTAGTGAGAGCACTTACCAGTGATTCTAGTACTTGATTTTATTGTGGTATTGGGTGAAGCAGCTGCTCTTGTGCAGAGGAACTTGAGAAGCCGAGCAGATGTACCTTGTGTCCTTGTGTTTCTTGTGTGCAGCGCATACTGTGCAGGGCTTCTGAGGGTACTCTTTCCTTCCACCACATTTATATTTTTCAATTTCTGGGATTTGGGGGAGGTTTTATACATCCCGGAATTTTGTTCATAATAGAGATTTGATTGTTCTACAAGAAGCTGAAGCACCGAGCTCGATAGCTGCAGTCGCTTAAGTGCGGCCAGTATCCAGTATTCGGGAGATAGTAGGTTCGAACCCCACTGTCGGCAGCCCTGAAAATGGTTTTCCGTGGTTTCCCATTTTCACACCAGGCAAATGCTGGGGCTGTACCTTAATTAAGGCCACGGCCGCTTCCTTCCCACTCCTAGCCCTTCCCTGTCCCACCGTCGCCATAAGACCTATCTGAGTCGGTGCGACGTAAAGCAACTAGCAAAAAAAAAAAAGAAGCTGAAGCAAGTCATCGCCTAGGGAACGATCTCTTACCTCCGGGATACTTACGAAATTACTTGGCCATATAAGTGAGGCATGTAAAACATATAAATGGTTCCAGGACTCTGTTTTCATCCTTATTTGTCCATCCATCAACCTCACTGTCACTACTATCACTGGCATCTTCACTTGTATTGTCGCCGTCAACAGACTCGTCTGAACTAAATGTCGCACTTTCACTTTCGCGCGTATATTTTGATGTTGACGGACACACATCTTCACAATCACTAATACTTACACTTTCACAATCACTAGGGACATCAGATAAACTATCAGCATGCAATTCTCCAAATATTTCATCATCATTCAAGCTGTCTTTGCTAGGGCGCGCCATGCTGACACCTGACAATACACTCACTCATGCAGTACTGAGTGTTATGAAAAGAACCACACTTCCTTTGCCAAAAGCAAGTCAAGGAAAGAATATATCTATCTATATTCCGATCAACAAAGACTTTAGTTTGTAAACAACACAAAATATTTCGATTAATAAACGTTGGAGAGGATAAAATCACACAAGGATGAAGTAATGTGAGAAAACGTTAATCTGCGTCGCCCTCGCACCAATACGAAACTACATTAATTAACGTAGCCCGTCATTAATGTGTTAAGTTATTTAGCTACACAATATTAAGCTACAAATAATAAACGTGGCGCTACTTAAATCTTCATTGTCAGGTTCATCAGTGTTTGTCCTGCCTAGTGGCAGGATTCCCTGTGTAGTTCTATTGTCTGTATTACCTTCCGCTGTTGACAATGGTAAGGTGTAGATTAACCTTCTTCGTGTTATTACATAGTGTTTCAGCCCAATGACTCCCAGAGTGTAGCCTATTTTTGCAGTTGTATTGTATTTATTTCTGCTCACAGTTCATGTCCAAATCATCATAACCGACTTTCATTTTCTCATGGATTAGTGCAACTCTAAATATTTTTCTTATGTGTATGTTAAAAATATGATCCAATCCAGGAGTGCAACTATAACATTCTCATCGCCTTTGTTCCCATAGTCGTTGTTGTGCATCTCGTCGTTGTCCAACATTCGGTATTATAGATACAACAGGGCAGACAACTATGCAATAAATCTTATATTTTTGGAGGTTTTTTAATTCAGTGGTTCCATGTCATGCCTGTCATCATTTGCCACTTCATCCTGGCTGTATTAATCCTTGCATTCACCTCATCAATAAGGTGGCCCTCATCAGCAATCTTGGATCTAAGATATATTTTTGGCAGGTCTGTCATAGTTAAAACTTTCTCTTCATTTTCAACTTAATCAATCTAGATAACTGTTACGTTCTACATTCTGTTGAAAACTAATCAAGGATAAAATAAACTTAGAAAATTCCTGAAAAAGAAAAGATTATATAATAGGTTAAACCTGAAAAAATACAATAAATGAAAAACAGAATGATATTTCATTCTTGAAAGATTATCAAATTCTATCAAATAACACATTTATTTGTTGTTAATAAAATGCATTGATGAATATTATTAAAAATTGTAAAAACATATTTGTTAAAATTCTGTGTATACCCTTTTTAATAATTGAAGAACTTACCTTAATGGTATACTGTATTCCTCTTTTGCTTTCTCTCTCCCCCTCCCCCCCCCCCCCCCCCTCTATAAAGCTGCCTCTGTGGATCCGTGGTAGAGTGTCGGCCTCCGAATCCCAAGATAGCGGGTTCAAACCCGGCAGAGGTAGTCGGATTTTTGAAGGGCGGAAAAAAGTCCATTCGACACTCCATGTCGTACGATGTCAGCATGTAAAAGATCTCTGGTGATACATTTGGTATTTACCCGGCAAAATTAATCAGCCATAGACGCCCATGAGAGATCCGGTTTACTCTGTCTGCCATCTAGCGGACCTAGAGTAAAACGGAACATCAAAATTGACGAGCAGACAGCCAGATGACATCAAATCGAAATGTCTGCACACGGTAGCTGAGGCCATACGATTTTTTTTTTTTTTTTTTTCCCCTCTATAGGTCAGCTGGAAGTGCAATGTGCCAACATTGGCTTCTTTAGTGGTAACTTTCCATTGCATCTTGCTTCAGTGTCATTGAAGCTTTAGCAGAACTGTAATAACAATATAATATAATATAATATAATATAATATAATATAATATAATATAATATAATATAATATAATATAATATTTCGCCTGCAGTACGTACTGGGTGGATTGAGTAGCTCGGTAGTTGCTGTTGCCAGTCCCAAGCCCGGGGAAAGGAGGAGGGTTGGCTCAATGCAGTAAAATAACAGCCAGAGAACATCTTGAGGCAACCTCTGTGGTTCACAACCATAGTTGTAACTCAGAGCTCACTCCATCCAAGAATATATGCCTTTGACAGTCAAGAATGGACGGAAATCTTTTCGGTAAATTTCCACCGCTTGGGAAGACTGCATTCGGATACGGTGGGCATTCGCTTGAAAGATGAGTCAGATGAGTCGGAGCATCTGGAAATACCCAAGATAAACCAACGACTAAACCAAAGACTAAAATTGAAACAGATAAACTATTTAGCAACATATAACATCAACTCTCTGGTACAGGTGGGAAAATTGAAAATCCTAATCAATGAACTAGACAAACAAAGGATCCTTATAGCAGTACTACAAGGGATGAGGAATTCAGACCAGAAACCCATGGAATCCCAAGGGCATAGAGTGTACAAAGGCATCCCTTGAGAAAGAGTGATGAAGAATTGTCCACAATTTGGTACATAGTCGACTTGAAAATAATTGATTCAATATTAGATTTTCAGGCACAATCCCCAAGACTCGCAACGCTAACCATAAAGGCATCGAATAAAATGTACACAATAATTAATGCCCATGCTCCTACAAATGATAAAAAGAATATGAGAAAAACCAGAGAAGAGGTGGATGAATTCTGGGACCTCCTGGATCAAACAGTGACAAATATAAATAAAAATCATACCAAAATTTTAATAGGCAACTTCAATGCACAATTAGGTAAAGAAAAGAGATACAGAGACATAAAAGGAAAATGGCCAGCTCAAACACAGACCAATAAAAATGGCATAAGATTGATAGACTTTTGTAGAAACCATAATATGATATCAAAATCTACGTATTTTATGAGAAAACCTAATAAACTTAAGACATGGAAACACCCAGATTGGAGAAAAGGAGAATGGCAATTAGATCATGTTTGTATGGAAAAGAATTATCAAAAATGTTGAAGTACTTAGAGGAATAGACATAGGGTCTGACCATTACATGGTGAAAATCAAAATGTAAATTGAAAAAAGTTTATGATCCCCATAAACTAATAAACAATGAGCCATA
This sequence comes from Anabrus simplex, assembly GCF_040414725.1. Classification (NCBI taxonomy): domain Eukaryota; kingdom Metazoa; phylum Arthropoda; class Insecta; order Orthoptera; family Tettigoniidae; genus Anabrus; species Anabrus simplex. The sequence goes on along the minus strand of NC_090265.1, from coordinate 245,332,851 downwards.
TAAAGAACTAACTCAAGACATTGATAAAACAGATTTTTTGCTAGGGGCTTTACGTCGCACCGACACGGCACAATAGATAAATTAGAAGAGATCATCCTGAAACTAAAACACATAGCTGAGAAAATAGCCTTACCATGTTCAAGGAAAAAGCATCAATGGTGGAATGAGGTATATGATAAAGCATTTGAAAGTAGACATCAAAGCAAAGCAAAGTCACCTCCGTACAGGCCATGAAGGCCCTAGGAGGAGTGGAAGGTAAAGGCTTCCACCAGTGTTAACCGCAGCACGTGATGGGGTAGAGTGGTTAGCTCTACGCCCGGCCGCCTTTGCCCTCAGGAATTAACCTGGTACTCATTTTTGGTGTAGGCTGAGTGAACCTCAGGGCCATATGCACCTCCGAAAGTGGAAATCTCGTTTCTTAAATTTTACAACTTCCTGACAGGGATTCGAACCCACGTCCTTCCGGGCGAACCGAGTTCTCCTTTACCACCTCGGCTAGGCAGCCCCTGAAAGTAGACATCAGGCATGGTTAAATCATCAAAGTCAAAAAACAGAGACATCGTATGAAAAATTTACCAAGCAAAGAAAACTAACCCCAAAAACCATCAGAAATATTAAAAGACAACATCAACATTATTCAACAAATAAAAATAGATCACAAAAATACCAATTCTAGGGATTACTATAAAATATTTAGTAAACAACTTCAAAAATATGAACCACCAACACTTATGCTAAAAAATAAGAATGGAGAGATGGCATATAATAATAAAGATAACACACAAATTCTAGCAGACACATTCAATAAATTATTGAATTGTGAAGAACCAAAAGAACTACTTGATATAAACACAGACATGCCCATTAAAACTCCACCAGAAAATATCGATCCACCCAGCTTTGATGAAGTTAATCAAGTTATTAAAGAACTGAAAATTTATAAAGCTTGTGGGGAAGACCATACATTTGCCGAGTTGTGGAAAAATGCAGCGGAATCAATTAGAGAATCACTTCACCAATGCTTGATTAAAATTTGGAATGATGAAAAATTACCGGACCATTGGACAACTGCAGTAATCCACCCTTTGCACAAAAAGGGAGATAGAACAAATCCTGATAACTATAAGGAATATCACTCCTGGATTGTACTTATAAAATATTCTCGAGAATAATTTACAGTCGGTGCAAATGTCAGCTGGAAAAAGAATTAAGGGAGTACCTGGGAGGATTTTGACCATGGCGTAGTTCTCCAGATCAAATCATAACACTAAAATTATTAATGGAGATGATCTGGCACTACTAGCTAAAAAATGAAGCTCAGAATCAAATCACAAGTCTTCAAACTATTGCTGGAAAAATAGGATTAACAATTTTTCATTTGATAAAACTAAAATAATGGCAATAGATCCCCTTTTAATAAGCAGTGCTCTGATATGTGCGAAAGAAATAGAAATTGTAAAACAGTTTAAATACCTTGGAGAAACTATAACACACAATATAAATGAAAAAATTTCTTCGACAGAGAGAACGAATAAATTATCCAGAGCCCAAAAAGTAACCAGAAGTACATACAACAAGAAATGTTTGTCAGTAAATACAAAACTGAAACATTATAAGACCGTAGTCCAACCTGAAATAACTTATGGAAGTGAAACATTATTTAGACTAAAGCAAAAGAATAACATAGACAAAATTTTAAAAATTGAAATAAGAGTAGTAAGAACATGCATTAATAAGAAGTACCAAAAAGAAGGAGAATGGCGTATCATCCCAAATTCAGCAGTATATCAGGAAATAGAAGCTGTAACGGATTTCATAAGAAAGAAGAGAATATCATTCTTTGGTCATCTGTTGAGAACACCTCAAGACAGGTTAATACGCAGAATTTTGGAAAAGCTTTGGAAACAAAAGCAACAACCTGTCTGGATAAAAGAAATAAAAGAAGACATGAAAGAATTAGACATAACACTGGAGGATTTAAAGAATAAATCAAACAAAGTGAATAAATTGAAGAATAGTAAAATTAGATTCCTACCAAAATGTGATAAAAGAGGAACAACTAAAAAGGTATTTTCGGAAGAACAACAACAAAGATCAGATAGAATGAAGAAATACTGGAAGAAAAGAAAAGGAAAAAACATAAAACATCATAGAAGAACAGACAGAAATTGACTACACAGTGGTCCAATGCGGCCGTAAAAGCACGATAATAATAATAATAATAATAATAATAATAATAATAAAAATAATATAATATAACCAAGCTCGATATCTGCAGTCGCTTAAGTGCGGCTAGTATCCAGTAATCGGGAGATAGTGGGTTCGAGCCTCACTGTCGGCAGCCCTGAAGATGGTTTTCCATGGTTTCCCATTTTCACACCAGGCAATTGCCGGGGCTGTACCTTAATTAAGGCCACGGCCGCTTCCTTTCACCTCCTAGGCCTTTCGTATCCCATCGTCGCCATAAGACCTATCTGTGTCAGTGCGACCTAAAGCAAATAGCAAAAAAGAAATATATTATTATTATTATTATTATTAAATTATGTATACTTCTACTGCCTCCTTTATATGTAATGAGTTTTCTCTTCTTCTCAATGTGTAATATTTTAAGTTCTGTGCTGATGTCTGTGAAGTGGTGGGCTTTATCATATATTTGTTCACAGAAGGTTTAGTGTATGTTGTGTGTAATTTCATTTTTGTGTTCTTTGTACCTAGTGTGAAAACTATATTTTGTTTGGCTGATATATGTGGATTTCAATGTGGTTCTTGGCGTTTAAAGATCGTATATCCAAAATTTGGGAAAATGGTCCTTTTTATTCAGATTGCATTTAGAAATTTGTTATTGTAATGTGGTGTTTATTCTGAGTTCTATTTTAAAATCTTGATTTTTTATAGTCAGGTATTTTGCACTTGTTTTTGTTCACAATATTCCGAACTACATATTTATTGTTTTTTTCAGCTGGGTGTTTGTTTAGGCTTTTTTTCTTAATAGATGGTCTACTGTGTTGGGTGAATGGTTTTCTACTGTGATTTGTTGTATTATTTGTATTACATTGTTAAAATCTGTTTTATTCATTGGTATTGTTATAGCTCTGTGTATCATTGTGTTCTGTCCTGCTAATTTGTGTGTGGTTGGGTGATTGGAATCGACTATTGTGTGAGATGTTCAGTGGGTTTCTTGTATATTTTGTATGATAGTTTATTTATA